>NC_063052.1:33219951-33819951 GCF_018812025.1 Megalobrama amblycephala | reverse complement strand
TTTAATGGCTTGTCAACTTTCCATTCCTCCGCTGCGTGATTCTAGTCAGCGCTGGATTCAAGCCACCACCGGATTGTTGTCAGCGCGAAACACATTTTTGTGCACGTGAATTCTTGTCAGCGCTTGAGCGCTGGAAAAATAATCGTTGCAAAAGAAACGATACATAGCCTAGCTTACATGTTGCATTAAACTGGCAGATTTTAGAATGTTGTAGGCAATTCTTTTGCAAGTAATTATACGTTTAATCTTGTCTTGCCTGGGTCTTTGGTGTAAACTCGTGAACGCCCCCCAAGAACACCTGAACGCCCCCCTTTTAAAAATCTTGCTTCCAACGCCCCCCGTTGTTCTCTGAACGCCCCCGTTGAGAAACACTATTTAGATAGTATCTAAGATAGATAGCTAGGGCGGGCGTGGTTACAGCAACAAGTCGCATGGGCTCCAACTTCGTCCCGCCTCTTTGCCCATTTTCAGTTATCCATGAGTGACGTGTGGTCACGTGCAGCTAAGATGGCCGCGGCCTCATTTACGCATCAAAACTGCTGTTCAGAACTCTATGGGTAACGTCACGGACACTACGTCCATATTTTTTTACAGTCTATGGTTGAGATTCGCCTGTTCTTCGGAGGTCGTTTAAACAAATGAGATTTATATAAGAAGGAGGAAACGATGGGGTTTGAGACTCACTGTATGTCTTTTCCATGTACTGAACTCTTGTTATTTAACTATGCCAAGGTAAATTCAATTTTTGAATCAAGGGCACCTTTAACAAAAAAGTGGATCCTGAAAATTTAAGGCAGGGCTGTCAGCTTTTGAGTTCAGCAATTTGCAAAAAACAAAAACGTTTATCACAAGAAGTGTAGGGCCTACTGAGATTGGCAAAAGATTTGGTAGCCTATCAGAACAGAATTACATGGTTTACATAATGTTTACATGGTACAATGACTAGTGTTTTTATTAAGGCTGGGTAATGACAGTTTTCATGATTCACTGATGCGGTTCAATATGGATTAATTTTGGATGCACATCAGATACATGTTAATTTCTCTCAAAAATCCCCTCAACTAAATTCTACACATGGAACAATTCCTGTCATCATTAGATTAAAATGAACTGATTTGTATACAATTGCATATAAGGCAGTTTTTATAATCATGATGTCATAATAATAACTTTTTTAAAAAGTCTTAATTGAAGTAAATATTAACAAGTAACATTTTGGCTATTGTTAAGGCCTTCATCAGACATCAAGAACAGCTGTTTCCGAAAACTTTAGGCATCTGACTTGTTGCCTAGCTGCCCTGTCAGGCAATCCTCATCTGGGAAATCTAATTTTCTAGTCTGGGATAATGTAGAGCCCCTGCACTGAAACTGCAATTTGGACCTTCAGCCCGGTGAACCCCACCGAAGTCCATTATATGGAGAAAAATCCTGGAATGTTTTCCTCAGAAACCTTAATTTATTTTTGACTGAAGAAAGAAAGACTCAAATGACATGGGAGTGAGTAAATTGTAAGGATTTTTTTAATTTTGAAATGAACTAATCCTTTAAGTATAGGCTAAAGGTGGGTGACAGCTAAGTGTGTAAACAAATACAGATCTATTTTTTCCCCAAAAAGGTCTGTAATGAGCCCTGATTTGGTGACACAGACATCCAAAAAAATCCAAAGTTTCCCCACTTAATGTCATTGTAAATTGTTTAAAGAGTAAAATATAATGAACATGTTCTATAATGCAAAATGCTCCTCACTAGAGATTATTATTCTAGCCAACTAACATGCTCTGGTCACTGAATGGCTTTTCTTATTGTTTACAAGCTGTTTCAGAGGAGAGTCTACTGGCAAAAAGAGAACAGGACAGTGCTGGTAATTAAACGAGAATCAACTATTATTTATGATAATTATTTTATCCCTTAAAACTCATATTTGATCACCAAAATTACATTTAAATATTTTTCCTGTGGAAAAAAAAAAATCTTTATGCCTTAAAACAGCTTTAATGCAACTCTACAACATTCCTTTATTTGGTATAGGCTATGCAAATTCATATGCAAATTAGCTTAAATTCAAAATACCTGATCCACTCGCTCACTTGTATTCTAATTAGTAAATGGTGCACAATGGCAAGTAGAAATACTGGTTTAATTCAGCCATATATGTTTGAAGAAGAAACTAATTCAGAAGAAGAAGTGGAAGAGTTAGTTATACAGACTCGTCGATGCATAAGAATGTTAATGCGCTATCACTCTCTACGATGTCAGACACATAATATGATAAGCCTTTTGCTTGTTATCAAACAGCTATGCTGCGTCCGAAAACTGGAAAATGCTGCCTTCCGAGGACACATTTCAAGGTAGTAAGGCATCAAGGCACGTCCGAATCCAAGGTTAGCTTCACTTCCTCTCTCATGAGATACCTTCCTCAGATCGATTTTTGAAGGAAGCATAGATGTATCCTTAGCTGCCTTTGATATCCCACAATGTGCTTTCCATTCTGTGACAGTTGAGCTAGAAAAATAAAGATGGCATCCGAAAGTTGCGTTTGCTGCTCAGTTTGTGTATAAATGTACTATCGAGAAATTACTACTGTAGTAAATATTTGTTTAGTTCTCACCAAAGCTCGCGCTATTGCTGTAGATCATTAAACTGTTACGCTGCCTCAGAAGTCTGTCCGAAATCAATTTCGTGAGGTACCTTCATGCACAAATGCTGCCTTATAAGATAGCGAGGCAGCAAGACAGCTACCTAGGTTTTCGGACGCAGCCATAATGTTACACACCATGGGTGCGTCCCAATTTGCGTAATTTTGCACTATATTATGACGTTTTTAAGTAGGCTACAAATAATGCGAGTAGCATGCGTTCACACAGAAAATTCCAAAAAGAAAAAGTGCACTTTAAATACCTGGATGATGCACTAAATTAACGGAAAAAACGCAAGGGGATCAGACACCGATGTTTATTGACAAAAATAAACGTATAAAATTCATACACTAAATGAATGAGTTAGCCTACATAGTGCATATTTAGTGTATAGTGCGTCATTTTGGACATAACTCATGTTCCCGTTCGCCATCTTAATCTGCCTTCTAAAAATCAGCATCTTTAACGCTTTGAACATCAACGTCAAATGAAGGCCAACCTAGAAAAATGTACCTGTGGGAACGTTTTCGCGAGTCGCACCGTACCAACTGCAGTTTCGATGTGAAATGTCCACCGAGTGGCGCTTAAAGCGTGATCATTTTTTTGCCGGAACAGATAAACATGAATATGGTGCGTTTTTATGACGGTGGTTTTTATAAAAATCTTCCCGGTGTACTGACATACATCTGCTTTAAACATTACGCTCAAGATAACTTTCATTAACTCTACAACAAGTAAATCCACTTCACCAGCTATTCTTTGACAGCGATGCCATATAAATGTACAGAGCTACCGCAAAAACGGAAGTTCAAAGACAACATTATAAAGATGGCGGCGCGTTTCTCTGGCGATAGTTTATCACAACATCGTAAAATAGCCTAATGCACATAATTCATCCGCTATATTGTTAAATATATACGATTATACACATATCAACAGAAAATAGACCGCAATAACTTCTATAGCTTCTCCCTAGAATAGCTTCTCCCCAGCTTCAGAGCATAGTGATATAGGCCTAAAGCCCACCCCGCATAGATTGGTTACACCATATTTGTGACAGAGAGAACAACAAATGGCATTTTTGAGACTGTCTTTGGTTTACTGTAGTTTTAAGGAGAAAATACTCAGCAATGGTGTTGACTTATGAATTTACTCATAGTTTGTCTTAAAGCATATTAAAAACAGCACATAGGCAAAACGACTTTAAAAATGTGATTTTCATGTTACATTGCTTTCTTGAAAGAACTTTAAAATGAAAGAACATTCCTATACATTTTTTTTCTTTCTTTTTTTTTCTTTTTGGGCACATTTTGAAGGGCTCAACCTTTTAATTTTATTTATTTATTTTTTACAATACAAGATTGTGATCTATATAAACTAACATTCCAGATGTCATATATATATATATATATATATATATATATATATATATATATATATATATATATAAGTATTTTAGTAGTACGTGAATAACATACAATATGTTTACAATACAGTAAGGCATTATAAATAGAGAAAAGAATAGGAAATTCTACAGCATTTGCTACAGCTCTCAAAATATCACCAACATTTATATTAAATACATTAACATTTACTATTATTTTTTTTACATTCCTCTCAGACCTGAATCCATCTTGAAATCCTTCATTAAATGTAAGAACTGTTTTCTTTATCAATACCCTTTGTATATTGAAATCTTGTTTCTGTGTACAAGTTGATACATTGTTGTATTTTCAATGTCTCCTTTATGAGGTCCGCCTTTAAAGTTAGTGTGAGATTTGTCAAAGTAATGATGCCAGGTTCCATCACTTTTAGCTCCAAACCCAAAGACATCCACCTGCGTAAAAGACAGAGCTGTCAGGGGTTGCCTTTTCAGGGTGTTTTAGCTGGTGGCAACATGACACTGGGATTTAAACTGTTAAAAGCTATTCAAATATCACTCCATAACGGTGCATTTATACATACATTTCTTAATGGTGCATTCATATGGAGTCAAATTAATGCCTTAAAGTTTTGCACAAAAATAAAGTTTTGCAAAACAAAAAAAAAGAATTGAGCAATAAAAAAATGTTTTGCAAACAAAAATAAAGAATTGCAAAGGAAAAATAAAGTATTGAGCAGAAAAAATAAGTTTTGCAAGCAAAAATAATAAATTGCAAAATAAAATAACGTAGTGCAAAAATAAAAATATAATCAATTACAAAAATCAATGATAGCTGTAATCCTATTTTATCTTTGCCACATATTTTTCATGCTCAAACCTACTAAATCATTTGCAACGCTCATTTTATTCTGCGTTTCAGTCAAGCGTGCGCTCACGATACCGGCTTTCGTTTGCGCTGCACTGTTCTGTGCGGTTCTCTTTATGGCACTGGTTTGACGTGGGGGTGGAGTCAAGAAACGGGGGCACGCCCCCGCGAAACACGTCATCGGCAGGAGACGCAGATCGCAACAGAACAGATCAAGCATAGAGACAGAGCGCATTTATTATAATCTGAAAACCACGCCCACCGGGGGAAAAACAATCCAACCGTCTCTATTGACTTTGTAATGCGTGAGGCTGCCTCCTTGTCTTTTCTGACTCATTACAAAAAACAGAACAATGCCTAAAAGCTGCTGTGTGACAAGGTGTACAGCTAACAAGCTAAAAAACCCAGAAATAAGTTTTTATAAGCTGTCGACCCCAAAAAACGAATGTTTAAGGACACAAAAGTGGATACAGGCAGTGAGACAGAGCACAACAGGTCATATTACTATAAGAAATGCATTGGAGGGGGTCGTAATTGGCGATAACATATGCTAAACAAACCAACAAAAACAAACCATTCATTATTTTTAACCATGTCAAAGAATTATTTCACCTGTCGCTGATTACGTTCCCCTCCAATGCATTTCGCGGGGGCGTGCCCCCGTTTCTTGACTCCACCCCCACGTCAAACCAGTGCCATAAAGAGATCCGCACAGAACAGTGCAGCGCAAAAGAAAACCAGTATCGTGAGCGCACGCTTGACTGAAACGCAGAATAAAATGAGCGTTGCAAATGATTTAGTAGGTTTGAGCATGAAAAATATGTGGCAAAGATAAAATAGGATTACAGCTGTCATTGATTTTTGTAATTGATTATATTTTTATTTTTGCACTACTTTATTTTATTTTGCAATTTATTATTTTTGTTTGCAAAACTTATTTTTTTCTGCTCAATACTTTATTTTTCCTTTGCAATTCTTTATTTTTGTTTGCAAAACATTTTTTTATTGCTCAATTCTTTTTTGTGTTTTGCAAAACTTTATTTTTGTGCAAAACTTTAAGGCATTAATTTGACTCCATACATTCAGTATTTCTCACTAAAAACTTTTACCCCTAAAAAAATTGGTAAATGTTTTGAGATAGATACATAAGATAAATAGCTTACTGCAAAAAAGTGCATCTTTTTACATTATTGAATACGAAGGTCGGGATAAAAAGCATATACCTAAACACAAAATAATGTTATTTAAAAAGGAAATAATTTAGGTTAAGGAGTGTCTATTTACACTAAGTGCAAATAGCCCGCCTTGTTGGTAGGGGCTATTTACACTAACCACACCCACCATTGTCTGATTGAGTGACAATACCAAAGAAATCCAACTCATAACAGGATCAGTGGTGTGGAGAGTAAGATGGGTGGTGTTAGGGTCACCGTGATTTTGCAAAGACAGACTGGAACAACATTCCTTTCCAAAAAATTTAGTACTCTAACCATATCCCTATCCCTAAACTAACCCTACCCATAACATATCCCTAAAATCAATGTTGTTCCGGGATCAACAAAGATATTGATCTAGGAACATGTTGCACTTGAGTTGGTCTCTGCATTTTACTGAACTCATTCTTCTCGCTTTTCTTCTCGCTTATAAGCTAGGCCTAGGAGTAGCGTTTATTTTAATTAAAAATTAAGAAAATATTTGAAAAGTGCAGTGTTAATTTTGACAGCAAATTTTGATTTAGTTTTAGTCATAGTCTTTTGACTAAAATGCCATTTAGTTTTAGTCATATTTTAGTCATCGGAAATTGTTTTAGTTTTAGTCTAGTTTTAGTCGACTAAATATCATAAGATTTTAGTCGACTAAATCTACAATAGATTTAGTCGACTAAAATCTAATTTAGTTAAATTGTAATGCATAAAGCATTTCTCTAACAATACACAGATCCTATACACTGATATAGGCACATCTGATATTCCCCAAACTGTTTATGTTCACCCAACTGTACTTTGCTCGCCAAAGCCGGCGGTTTTTGACCGTTCAAGTGCAAAAAGACACGAAAGAGCAAAATTCAGCATATTTCAGGGATTGACACACTTATCATTGAGGTACTATAGTTTTTGTTTAAAATTTTATTAGATTTGATTTTTAGTTTTAGATTTTTAATTTTTTTGTGTTTATGTCTTTTAGTTTTCGCTTTTAAATGTCTAAGTTTTTATTTCTGTTATTTTAATACCTCAGGTTAAGGTAAAGCTTAGAAACTAAATGAAATAAAATAAGTTTACATTTTTTATATATATTTATTTTTTATTTCAGTTAGTTTACTTCAAATAATGAAGATTTCTTTGGTTTTAGGTTTAGTTAACTATAATAACCCTTATACTTGTAAAATATATTGAATAATATGTCAAATAATGTTCTTAGTCTTTCCTTCCTGTGACAGAAGGTACAGTAGTTTACTATGAATTAAATAGAAATTAAATTAAATAGTTTATTGTGTTAACAAAATAACAATAATGACCAGGAAAAAAATAATAATTATAAACCATCCCGAAATACACTGTGACTCTTATTCTGAAATGTCTGCAGCCTGCGTTGTAGCCTATTGTAGTAGCAGGCTACTAATGAGGGAGATAAATATGCATTCTAACACATTACCATATAAACATAGTGTAGTAAACATTGTCGTAATTCATCAATATTAGTTTATAAGCAATCTCTTGGCATAAATGTGCACTATTCATTAATTACTAAGCAGAAGTGCTGCTGCGCGAGCCTGTAGAGCGCGCAACAGCGCCGCGTTTCCCGCGGTTAGATCAGCGCGTTACACTTCAAATGTGCGCATCTTCCATACAGGACAGCGTTCCTGACATAGAGGTTCCTGACTGGATATCTTCCCAATTCGTCCCTCTCTTTCATTTTCGTCAGGTTTTTATTCGTTGACGAATATTAGAGTAGATTTTAGTCATAGTTTTAGTCATTCAAAACACATTTTTATTTAGTCATCGTCTCGTTTTCGTCCGTGAAAAAATGTCGTTGACGAAAATTATGCCGAAAATTATTCGTCAACGAAATTAACACTGGAAAAGTGTAAATAAGATGCCTAGCTGGTATTTATTTAATAGTGGAAGGTAAGGGAGGTAATGTCAAGTACAACGTAATAAAGCAGCATCCATTTATGATTTTAATAAATATAATCATATTCACTGACTATGTTATTATTGCATACTATTTTGTAGTAAATAGCATTTAATGAGCTAGTTATTTTTTTCTCTTTTAAAATATGGAAACTCTGAGTTTATGATTGCTGATGTTATCAACAAACATTATGTGAACAAGACAAACAGTTTACCTGATCACAGATATGCAGGGCAAATACTACTGTAATGAAGCCAGTAGAAGGATATTTGCCATTTTTCTGCAGCCATTTCTCGTAGACGTACTTTATAAAAGCAGGGTGGAGGATCATCACCTAGACAGAAACCAAAACATTTATGAGACATACATATCTGCTTATTATAGGGCTTATCAATCAATCAATAATGAGTCTCATTTACATTGATTTAATGATATAGATACCTTGTTCTCGTTTGCCTTGATTGAAGATTTGACTCGTGTGTAGGTGCTGATGAACAAAATGATGGCTTGAAGATATAGATAATCATTTGCTTGCTTTCATAATTATTTAATTGTTTAAATAAACAGTGCTCACCGTGTGATGTGTCTAGTGGTGAAGGTGCTTATGAGCCACTGCATGTCACGAATCTTAAAGGGAAAAAGCACCAGATGGGTGTTGTCCTCCAAGTCCACAGCGCTCTCGGGATACAGAATCCGGTGAGTGGTCTTGGACCCCACATCCTTCTCGTAACCTTTTGTCGGGCCTTTATTTATCCTGAGAGAAAAAGAAGATCATTCCTATACCACAAACAGGGTTGAGATCCACTGCTGTAGAGAACATTTATCAGATTTATTCTGTGTAATAATCTGTTCTTCTAATACCTAATGACTAATTCATGGCTGTCTATTAGTTGACCATAGTGGGATCCCAGGAGGTTCCCAGAATTTCCCACCACAGCACAGTTTCTGCAGCGATCTGGACCAGCATCCGAGTAGTGTTCTTCATCAGGGAACAGAGAAAACAACTGGTCCACCACCTCTGTGTAGTTGACTCTGAACCTTGACGGTTGTAGACCCTGTACAAATATTTAAAGAGATACAAATTAGCATCAAGACAACAATCTCGTCATGCAAAGACCATCAAGATAGGATGATTTATTTTCATTTTCACATCAGGACATTCCTCAGTTGGCTGTATACTTTTAGTTTACTTAACTTCCTGATGTTTGTCATCAGGATGAATTTGTGAAAATGTAGAAACTATGCAGTAATTATTTTGGCACAGAATATGTAAAATGAAAAGAACTTCTCATAAATCGAAAACTGCCATTGTAAAATATTTCCAGTTGGTTGAACTTAAAAACCTGCTGCCATAAAAACTGAAGATAACCTTTGTTTCAACTCACAAATAGTCAAGACATGGAGTAAGTTTCATTTTTGAAAACTTATAGACCCCTTAAAAGTTTGTAAACATTGCAACGTTTCCTGGTGGGCGGGGCTTAGCTGGAGGCAAAAAGAGACGCTGGACTCAATGTTGACAAGCGTAAGCTAGCATGTTTTAGGAGGGATTTATTAAACATAGATGCAGAAGAAGGTTCAGAACTGTCCGAATATGTACAGTTGTGGAAATTGCAGTAATTTGCAAGAGACAACTTCTCACTTTGAGCACATGAATGCATGTAGTTTATTTTTCTAAGGGAAAACAAAGAACAGAAAGATAGCGCTCACCAGCGTCTTACGTCATCACGCATTCCCAACATTTAAAGGGACCGCGATCCCTGAACAGTTATGAAGAAACACAGTGTACAGAACTACACTTAATAACCAAGGTGAATTATGTCTGTGACATTCACTACACACGTCCCCCCAGAATTCACCATATCAGAAAAACCCAACAGTCAACGGGGAGGTGGGCGTATCAACCGGCCACAGCGACTGCGCTGTACCGGAGGTTGAGGAGACCCCACTGCAGCCGGTGTACCGTCATTACACGGGTGAGGGGCATGGGGTGTGGGAGGCTTGGGTGGGATGGGAGCACGGGGTGGGGGCAGAGCAGGGGGCCGTCCGCGTCGTGGGGGCTGGGCCAGGTCAATGGGCCTGGCCACGTCCAAATGAGCTGGTTTAAGGCGGTCAATGGAGAGTCGCTCCGGTTTACCACCCCTGTCCACCACAAAGTATTTGTCCCCTGTCTCCAGAACCCGGAATGGGCCCTCATAGGGTGGGCGTAGCGGTCCCCTGTGGGCATCGTGGCGAATTAAAACATAGTCGGCTGTTTGAAGTCCAGTGGAGATGTGCGACTGAGGGAGGCCGTGACAGGAAGTAGGGACAGGTGCAAAAAGCCTCGCATTATCCAGTAGAGTAGACCGCTGGAGAGTAGCAGGCCAGGGAATCGTGGTGCTAGGGACAAAATCCCCTGGTACACGCAGTGGCTGTCCGTAAACAAGTTCCGCAGACGAGGACTGAAGGTCCTCCTTTGGTGCAGTCCTGATACCCAGCATCACCCACGGGAGCTTGTCGACCCAGTTGCTGTCTTTGAGGCTGGCACACAGGGCAGCCTTCATCGATCTATGAAAACGTTCACAGAGTCCGTTAGCCTGCGGGTGATAGGCAGTCGTGCGGTGGAGTTTCACTCCGAGGCTCTGGGCGACAATGTCCCAAAGCTCGGATGTGAATTGCACGCCTCGGTCAGAGGAAATGTCTGAAGGGGTGCCGAAATGGGAAATCCAGGTGCCAATAAATGCCCGTGTCATCTCGACAGACGCCACCGAAGTCAGTGGCACAGCCTCAGGCCAGCGGGTGGTCCTGTCAACCATGGTTAAAAGATATGTGAAGCATTGAGAGAAGAGCAGAGGACCAACCAGATCCACGTTTACGTGGTCAAAACGCCTCTCAGGAACTGGGAATGGTTCTAACGGGGCTTTAGTGTGGCGGTGTACTTTGGCCCGTTGGCACTCATCACAGGTGTTAGCCCAGTCCCTAACCTCCTTCTTGAAGCCGTGCCACACAAACTTTGCTGAAACAAGCCTCTGTGAAGCTTTTGCACCTGGGTGGGAGAGACCATGGATGGCATCAAAAACTTGACGCCTCCACCCCGAGGGAACGATAGGCCGAGGACTACCTGTGGAGATGTCACACAGGAGCGTTGTGCCTGCATTGCCAAAAACCACGTCCTTGATCTGCAGCCCTGTAGTCGAGGTTTTCAGATGTTGCACGTCTGGGTCTGTGGTCTGAGCCGCGGCCATGCGGTTGTAATCCAAACCAAGATGGACTGCCCCTGCCACAGCCTGTGATAGGCAATCCTCCAGGTGATTGCTCTTACCGGCAACGTGCTGCAAGTCCGTGGTGAACTCTGAAATGTAAGACAGATGCCGCGGGCGGACCACGGCTCAGCCATCTTGGCCATGGCAAAAGTCAGCGGCTTGGTAGAGAGGTAGAGACCCAGCAGCTCACGGTCGAAAGTGCTGTACTTCCGCTCACACGGGCGCAGTTGACGGCTAAAGAAAGCCAGCGGCTGCCAGGCCCCACCTACCCACTGCTCATAAACAGCACCGACAGCATAATCAGAGGCGTCCGAGGTGATGGCGATGGGGGCCGTAGGAGAAGGATGCGCCAGCATGGTGGCGTTCGCTAATGCTGCTTTAGTGGCATCAAAAGCCTTGACTCTGCTCTCAGTCCAGTCCACAGCATGTTTGGGTTTACCTTTCAAGGTATCGTGCAAGGGCCCCATGAGCTGAGCGGCTCGAGGGATGAAGCGGTGATAAAAATTCACCATGCCGAGGAACTCCTGTAGGGATTTGACAGTGAGTGGGCGTGGGAACTGGACGACTGCCTGCACCTTTGATAGGAGAGGAACTGCCCCATCCTTAGTGACTCTGTGTCCTAGGAAGTCGATGGTGGAGAGACCGAACTGGCACTTGGCGGGGTTGACAATTAGTCCATGGTGGCTAAGCCGCTCAAAAAGGGTTCGGAGGTGCGCCAGGTGCTGAGACTTGGACGTGCTCGCTACCAGGATGTCATCCAAGTACACAAAAAGGAAAGGCGGTCCCGCAAACCAGAGTCCATGAGGCGCTGGAAAGATTGGGCGGCGTTTTTAAGGCCGAACGGCATGCGCAGGAACTCAAACAGACCAAACGGCGTGATCACTGCCATTTTGGGAATGTCCAATGGGTGTACTGGCACCTGATGATATCCCCGAATGAGGTCCACCTTGGAAAAAATCACCTTGCCAGCCAGGTGTGCTGAAAAATCCTGTATGTTCGGGACTGGGTATCGGTCAGGTGCCGCGGCCTCATTAATCCGCCGGTAGTCGCCACACGGGCGCCAGCCGCCACCAGGTTTGGGGACAGTGTGGAGGGGTGATGCCCACGGGCTGTCGGATCGGCGTACTATGCCCAGGCGTTCCATGTTTGCAAACTCAGCCCTTGCAACAGCAAGCTTGGTCGGGTCGAGGCGCCGAGCGCGGGCGTAGACGGGTGGACCAGTAGTGGCGAGATGATGCTCCACACCATGCTTCACAGTAGATGCAGAGAAAGTGGGCTGAGTGAGGGCTGGGAAACTGGCCAGTAGATGTTGGAAATCATCGGAAGCTGAGAGCATGCTAGACAGTCGTATGGAGTCCGCCTCACTGAGCGTGCACGTATAAGAACAAAACGTGACAGCATCAATCAGACGGCGGTTCTTTACATCCACCAACAGTCCATGTGCACACAAAAAATCAGCGCCGAGGAGGGGCACGGCAACCTTTGCAGTAACAAAGTCCCAACCGAAACGCTGTCCTCCGAAACACAATTCGACATACCTCGTTCCATATGTGCGGATGGGGCTACCATTGGCAGCTTCCATAGGGGGGCCGTGGCCGTCGGTTACCATGTCCAAACGGGATGCAGGCAGGACGCTCCTTTGTGCTCCCGTGTCGCACAGAAAACGGCGTCTGGATATGCTATCGTGGATGAAAAGCAGCCTGCCAACGCGGCCGACACTCATGGCCACTACTGAGCGCCAGCCCTGGCATTTCCCGAAACACTGAAACTGCATGGTGGATGGCATTTGTTAGCCTTGGTTCCAAACTTTGCATGATAGAAACACAATCCTGAAGGCTGTTGGGCAGCAGAAGACTGCTGCCGACGAGAAGTGGTCGCAGCAATGAGTGTGGAGTCGTCCTGCGTCATCGAAAGGGATGTGCGTGGGAAAAAACGCGGCCGCACAATGTCCCTGACCTGCCAGGAAAAATTTATCAGCCTCTTCAGCTAGTCTACGACAGTCAGTAATTGTGGTGTTGGCTAATGCAGCTCTCACTTGGGAAGGCAGCTGACGCAGGAAAAGCTGGATGAAAAGAAAATCAGGTCTGTGTTCGCCCAAAAGATCCAACATACGGTCCATGAGCTTGGACGGTTTGCTGTCACCCAGTCCTTGAAGTGAGAAAAGCCTGCTGGCTCTCTCAGTGTCCGACAGTTCAAACGTTTTCAACAGGTGGGCTTTAAGTGTTGTATACTTCTCATTTTCGGGAGGATTTTTAAGAAGGCTCACCACTCTGGATGCTGTTTAATTTCCAAGGGCAGACACAACGTAGTAATATTTAGTTGTATCCGCGGTGATCTCACGCAATGCGAACTGCGCTTCAGTCTGGGCAAACCATGCCGATGCTGACGATTCCCAGAATTCGGGGAGTTTGAGGGTGACAGCGTTCGCGGTCATGATCGCGTCGTGTCTCTGAATCCGTCCAGCAGACTAATGTCGGGGTCACCAGTGTGGAAATTGCAGTAATTTGCAAGAGACAACTTCTCACTTTGAGCACATGAATGCGTGTAGTTTATTTTTCTAAGGGAAAACAAAGAACAGAAAGATAGTGCTCACCAGCGTCTTACGTCATCACGCATTCCCAACATTTAAAGGGACCGCGATCCCTGAAAAGTTATGAAGAAACTCAGTGTACAGAACTACACTTAATAACCAAGGTGAATTATGTCTGTCACATTCACTACACAGTCACTGTTTGTTTAACATTTAAGCTAGCTAGTTCGCTGAAAGTTGGCGACTTTTCACCTATAAAACAGAAACTTGCTGATTTGTACTAGATAAAACCAACACACCATTACATATGCATCGATTATTTTACCTGATATGAAGTGTGCACTGCAAACACGAGCAGTATTTATGATCGTCTCCGTCCAGTCTGTACGCTGTATTGCATTCAACCACAATTATCTTTTTGATTTCTGTGAAGGAATGTCTGCCGGTATCTGGTAAAACTTTAGTTTTGAACCAAAAGTCCTGTTCCTTCTATTCTGGCAGCCAAAACACAAGACGACATTTTCTTATAAATGTTTTGCCTCCAGCTAGAGCGGTGACGTCACAGTGACGTCTATTAACCCCTGTCTCCAGTCTATTAACTTGAGTTCAAAACTTGTCATAGCAATTGGAGTTAAAGAGAAGAAATAAGTTAACTTATTTGGGGCTATCACGTTTTACAGTATGAAATATTCACACACACACACACACACACACACGCATTATATATATATATATATATATATATATATATATATATATATATATATATATATATATATATTACAGTGAATCATAGGACCCCGCCTTTAATATTTTAAAGTCTTACCCTCCACCATTTGTATGCGTCTCTATGTAGCAAGCTGTTTCTTCTGTTGAGCAGGGCTGGAATGGTGGGATTGTAACGATAAACGAACCAGTCATCGTCCATAAATCCCATGATGCAAGTTTTACAGGAGCATGAAGGTTCGAAGATTAAATCATCAAATGAGTATATGGTATCGTCCATCGGGGCGTTTTGAGTGTACAGAAGAAAGAGGGTCATGAAACTTAAAGGCAAGATGATGAAGCGAGACGTCAGTCTGCTGAAGACTCTCATATTCTGCGTGCGCATTTTCCCTGGACAAATAAAGTTTTGTTAGCCTACTAAAAATACAGAAATCAGGCATGAAAACGGGTCAGGGGTGAAAAAGGTGAGAAGGATATTACCCCTGTAGGGGGGTCCGGGGGCATGCTCCCCCGTAAGAAAAATTTAAATATTCCATATTTTAAAGCATCAATCTGATGCATTTTAAGATGCTTTTTTTTGCCAACCTTTGCCAAGAGCTGGAGAAACTTAACTTCAGCCATGAGTCAAAAATTATTATGGCCACCTTACTAAGTATTATGCAAGCCATTTCATGCCAGCCTGTCACTGGGTCTAACATTTACAGTACATTTGGGGGAAGAACCTAGCGCTATGATTGGTCGAACTCTTCTTCTTTTGCTGTTGCTTGATTTGAGGACTGCGCGTGCACAGAGGCATCACCAGGTTTTTGCGTAGAGTGACAAATCGTACCAGCGTACTTTGAAGTCAAAATGCGTATCCGCTACGCAAATTGCGTACAGGTTGGCAGGTCTACTTATTGATAGAACGGTGGACCACTGTACCTTCTGCCTTGTCAGTCCCCTCACCTCAAAATCTACCTCCTCAAAAACGGTAGCGTTAGCTAATAATTTACACCAGAGCTTTAGCTAGCTAACGTTGCGTTCTCTCCTGCTGTGTTCAATGACTCAATTCATGAAGCTGTAGCTAATGTCAACAGAGCTCCTGGGTAACTTAACTTAGATATACCAGAAAATATTAAAATTATTGAAACCATCCAGGGCTCAATGCTAAGGATTTTTTCTGCTGGCCCAGTTGGGCCAGTAGTTAAAATTTTTACTTGCCCTGCCGAAATTTTCCGGGCCCCACAACAAAAAAATTAATAAAAGTAAAAGACAAGAAAATGGGCCTATAAAATAAGCATAGTTATTGTTTTCATTGTTTTTGATACATTTAACCTCAGTAAATAAGATTAGCTACTAGATTAAATATTTTAAATATTGTTAGACAAATAAACAGTAAGTAGTAAAATAGTAACAAATAATCAAATTACGAGTAATAGCACAAATAAATACAACAGAACAAACATATAAATTAAATAAATGGTGCTTTTCAAGTTTTTCATGTAGGCTAGGTTTAAACAGAAGATTTTCAGGTACAAAAATTGTAATCTAATGTTTAACTATAGAATAGATAACTTTATTAAAGTTAATCAAGAGCAGTTACAGATGCATAAAATTGTTTTTAATGTTCAAAATATAAAACGTTAAATACTGTTATTTTAAATTTTAAAATAAAATTGAAAATGTGAAATTAAACCCGCCAGTAGGTGGCAGAGAATCACTGTTAATGAGCGAATCATTGAGATTCAACTGATTCATTTAAGCGTCTGATTCATTCAGGAAGTGTTGCTCAAAGACGCAAAACAATCTGACTTTGGAACTATTTTCGTTGGCGAAATACAGCGAAACAGACGATTTGGTGTCTAAAATGTAAGTCACTTGACTTGATATTAAGTTCTTGTTCATTAAACTGTATGCTGAATAAAATCAATATCACATTTGTAATCATGCTAATATTTGGAGAAAAACGGCGCTCTGTGTGTAATATTGATTAACTTTATTAAATTATATATGAAACATATACAGGGCATTTTGCCCCTTATCTTGAATTTTGGGGGCATTTTAATAGACTAAATCACGCAGTGAAAGCGTAATATGCGCACACACGTATGTTACTCTAACCTACTAGACTATGTCTAGTAGACTATGTAGACTATGTTTTTGTAAAGTGAGGGACATACTCGATAATTTCAGATCGTTAAATCAACAATTACGATATTATAGACGATATATAACGCACACCCTACAGCACTGGCCCGATCGGGCAAGTGACCGGTGCGTCTACTGTCCCGAGCGTCGTTCACACTGGCCCCGGGCCATCGGGCAGTCCTTATTGTCGAGCCCTGCCATCACTCACCAAATTCAGTCAGGTAATTCGCCGAGGCCAGGCGTGCTTTCAGCTTCTGATGGTGGTCTGCACTGGTGATGCAAGGCCCTTCGCGTTAATATTTCCATGCACTCGCGCTCCCTTCTGGCACGCGCACCTGTTCGCAGTTCACTGAATATGAATCCCCCCTCCACTTCAAAAAAAAATTTTCCTCATCGAATCTACACGATTCACGTAGGTCACCTATTTTGGTTTCAAAACGGCGAATTTCGCCGAAAGGTGAGGGATTTTCATGCCTGAGAAATACGTCAGTTTTTCCATTTTAATCTTTAGATACATGATTTACATTATAGCGGCATAGCTTTAAATGACAATAGTCTTTGTGTGGCTAAAGTTCAAACCACCGCACTGTAAAAATGTCATCATCATAATCATGCATAACCTGACGCATAACACGGTAATTTCTGACTTTCAATTCAATTCAAAGTCGGCTAATAGTAAAAGTGCAATGTAACTCACCGTTTTGGTTGGACTCAAAACAACAACAACAACAACAACAACAAAAAACAGCATAATTAATTTAAAAATGCGTCTTTTGGTGGGAACATTGAGTAGGCTATATAGTTTTGACGTGAATACGACTTTTATTTTAATTTACTTAATTATTTAATAATACATCAGAGGGTTAATTAATTAATTTGTTTCAGATCGCATATATCACTGATTTCATTTCGGTTCAATATTAAAAACATAAAACAATATATATATATATATATATATATATATATATATATATATATATATATATATATATATATATAAAATATTTAAAACAGTGTTTCACCAACAGAAGTGTCCAATATGGGACTATTTGACACGGAATTGTTTAAGACACTATCACAATATTTTATAAATGTTGCATTTCAGAGGCAAAAACGTTAACTTGATTATACTGATCGAATTTAAGTACAAATTGACTGGTATATATAAGACAAAATTAAATTATCGTAGTATAAAAGGTGAAACTTACCAAATTTATAAGAAGTTCAGGTTGACAGGTTTTAGTGAAGTCTGTATAAATATATTATGGGCAAAAAATATACTCAGCAATATGTTTTATTTCTTGTCATCTGAATCTTTAAAGCATTAATGCTCGAAGCCTCCCCAAACCAAAGAGGACCTTGTGTTGGTTCCTCAACTAGTGGGACTGGTTTTACCTGATCACACCCGATTGATACATCCAAAGATTCACCGTTACCAAGAGTATTAGGAGTATTATATCTAAATACTATTAAAATAAAAATCCAAAGCATGCTTCTGGTTCTTGGTATAAAGCATTTTGAAAAATGTAACCCAAAGAAAGTGTGCTTACGATAATTGCTTTGAAAATGCTTTGAGGTGAAATGTTCTTGTTTTCAAACTTCTGCATAAGTTATGCACAGTGTTACACAACAGGGGGAAGAGAGGTTGAGGTAATGGGAGTGCCGAAAGGTGAATTGCTAGAGCAGAAACCATTTGCGCATAAATAATAACAACTTTTTTGATTTTATACAACAGTTCAATACATAAGAAGCTAATACTGTGTTATATTTTAGACACAATATTGTCTGTTTTAAAGTCTTAGCAGAATGACTGTGGGTCTCAGCAGTGTTTCTGAATCAGTTCACATTTTGCACAAATTGGGGGAACCAATGGTTCAATGGTCCGTTCATAAAAGAGAGCCATTTCCTTTTTTTCTATTTTTTCCATTGTCTATTTGATGCTTTTCTCATTTAACACCGACAGCAAAGAAATGTATTCTATAGGCTAGATTATTTTTAAGGTCTATTTTTACAGGCTGTATGCAGTATATGCAAAGCCAAAGCGCAATGAAATAAAGCAACTTATGATTTCGGAGGTTTACATAGGCTATTGTCCAGTTTCATATTTGCTCAGTGACAGTCATTACATTCGGGGCTTGACTCAAAACATTCGGGGCTAAAGCCCCGGCAAAATCGGATGGCGCCGCCCCTGTGTGCGACATACACTTTTCTGCAAACTGAGCAAAACCATTTGTTTGGTAACGTTTGGGTGATTGAGACAGCATGTCTTTCTATTGATTTAGGGTAGTTTAAGCATATTTACTGTATTGCACAGTTCATACTTTGATATAATTTTATATGCAATATTTCCTTTTCTGTTCATCATCATTAAAAGTCCATGTTTATGTTTGTTCAACTTTATTTATTTGAAATCCATCAAAAGAAGGTTTGAAGTCCAAAAGTCATTGAAAACATTTTAAAATCAATTAAACAAGTAAAAAAACCCTAAAATTCATACCCCATAAAAAATAAAAAAAAAGTAAACTGATACAAAACTTTTTTTGGTAACCTTTAGATGAGATGTTGGTGGGCCCATCACCAATTAACTGTTTGACAAACAAATTTAACCTGCACAAACCTTTCATTACTGCAACAGTAAAATTATTACTGCAATCAGTAAAAAAAAAAAAAAAAAGAAAATAAAAAGAGTTTAACTATTATGTTTCTATTTTCAGAATTTGGTTGTTTTACTTTAGTAAAATCTAGCTAGTTCATGAATATTTTAGTGGTTGGTTAGGGCTTGCACATGGTTGGGAACACTGATTTAGAGCATATAGAGCATAAACAATGGTTCTCTATTGCAAGGCTAATAATTTTCTTAATTAGCAAAGCATTTAAGCACTGTCCCAATCACCCAAAATTATACATTTTGTCACTCATTAAGACAGTTACCTGCCGCCACCTACTGGCAGTTTAGTTTCATGTTTAAAAGTATCATTCTTTCCGACATTTTTTTATTATCTAATCTCACAACATTTTTAAATGCAGTTGTAATTTTTCAGTGTAAATTATTTAATTTGACTGGTAACAGTGTCTTATTACACTAATTTAATTTATTGATCAAATTTAAAAATTTAAAATGAAAGATGAAGCATTTATTTAACAATGGGTAAAATGCCCTTTATAAAGGTAAAAATATCATAAATATGCAGATTTATACATGTCACAGCCGGCCTTAACACTGATGCTGCAGAATAAATTGTATTTACAACAGAGTTTGTGAATGACCGATTTACTCGTTACAGGAAAAGGCTTAATGTCGAGCCCTGAACTGTTTTAATATATTTTACAAAGTAAAATTTTCCTGTGATATTAAAACTTAATATTCAGCAGCCTGCATCCAGTTGTCAGTGTCACATGATCATTCAGCAATCATTCATTTGTGGATGGAGATGAGTGATCAATCCCCTCAGGTACCAGTAGATCTTTGCCTGATCTCCAGTCTTCTGGTTCTTCTGCTCCTTCCACCATCCCGGTCTCTTGCATTATGGAGCCATGATTTAACAGGAGTTTCCACTTCGGAAGCTGTGGCTGGGCCGCTTTTTGTGTGCTTTTTTATCTAAAGTGAGAAAAAAACAACAATTGAAACATTAATTTAAAACAAAAAACAAAACACAAGTTTTGTATACATTACATTTGTGTTTTCCCAAGGGTTAGGACATTTCCAACCCAGGGAACAATCTTTTGAGAACATCTAAATGCACTTTGACAGGAGAAACCTGAGAATAATTTGAGTTCCTGAAAAATAGTTCCAGGTGTTGTTTATTAATGTTAAAAACAATTTTAGACTGTTGTTGAGAGAGAAAGATACAGTGAACAAATTGAGGGCATGATGAACTGAGAGCATGAGAACAATTTGCTACTCAACCTTGTGTCATTCCAAACCTGCATGATTTCTTCTATGGAAGATGATATTTTGAAAACTGACCATGTTTTTGTCAATACAATAAAAAGTCAATGGGATCCAATGCAGTTTACAATGTATGGACAAAACAGATGAAACATTCTTCAAAATATCTTCTTTTGCATTCCACAGAAAAAAGTAAGTAATACAAGTTTGGAACAACATGAAGAACTATACCTTTAATGTAAGAAATCATTGATGACTTTAACTTTCAGCATGAATATGTAATTTTTATTAAAATAAATGCAAATACTGAGAATGTGTCTGACAGTCAAAAATGTACTTACACAGCAAAAGATGCAGTGACCTGTGCCTGAGCGGCTCTCCTTAGGTTTATTTAGCTGTGGTTAACAAAATCACAAAGGAGAAAAAGAGAGAAAGAAATATTGAATAAATCTATACAAATCAAAATAAAATAAAAATAAAAATTGTATTAATTTTTTCATCAGTTATTATTGACTAATCAGCATGTCAGGAGTTCTCAGCTCTGGTCCTCGAAGTGCACTGTCTTGCACAGTTTATGTCCACACCTGATCAATCTCACCACATGTGACTTTCTAGTCAGTAAACCAAAAGAGCTCGATTGGCTTGTTCAGGTGTGTTGGACCAGGGTTGGTGCTAAAGTCTGCAGGACAGTGGTCCTCGAGGGCCAGAGCTGATATCCCCTGCAATATGTTCTAAACATGACAATTCAGAGATCCAGAATGACTGCTAGATCAATCACTTACGACAGTGGTGTCCAGTCCTGGTCATGGAGGACCAACGTCCTGCAGAGTGTAGCTCAAACCATCCTGTAGTTCCTGGTCATCCTGAAGACCTGTAGTCAGGAATCAGGACTAGATGGCAAAGAATACTGAAAAGAGAGAGGACAAACAACATTTTAATGGTATGAAGCCAGTTTAAATCTTTTATTCATGAATATGTCCTTTGACATCTGAGAATGTGACATATGGCACCACTGTACTGTCAGATACAGTGATACCCAAAAGATTAACAGATAACAAGCAACATTTTTATGAAAGTACAGTTATATGGTGCAATCAACAATACAAAAACTGAGAATGTGTCAGACAGTGAGTCGAATACTTACAGAGCAGAACCAATGATCTGATTACACACAATGAAAAGGAGAAAAAGAAACAAGAATTATTTCAGTTAAATATTGCTCTGTATGGATGAACGTGCTGATGAAATGTAGCCTATACATTCAAGAGAAATTACACATTAATATTTAATGTGAATATAACGGAAGTAAAACATTTAGGCCATGAAATTATATCTTTTCATAATTAATTAATTACAGATGGTTGATTTCATGTGAAATACACAGGCCAATGACTTCTCTCTCTCTCTCTCTCTCTCTCTCTGTTGCATGCTGGGAGCGGAAGTGTGGTGTAGGGTGTGAGAGCGGCACGCTTGAATTGGTTTTCAAGGGTAATTTTTCTTTTTTCTTTTTCTATGTTTGTTTTTTTTTGGGGGGGGTTTAATTATCACTTTTTGGTTTATTTATTTACTTTAAGAAAAACACCAGAGTGATTCCGCGGTAAGGGGAAAGCCATGGCGTCTCTCCCAGGTGAGGGAACGCCAGGTTTCTCTATTAAGAATGGATGCAAAGTGTTTTCGGATCAAGCGTTTACAGTTGAAGACGTGCTTTTAGCAATGGGTGAGATTGTTGGGCATGAAAATATAACATCGGCCTCTAGAATGAATAAGGCAGTGGTGGTGTTTCTTAAGGATGAAAAACTCGTAAATAGCCTTGTTGAAAACGGAATTGTTGTTTCCGATACCTTGGTGCAAGTAATGCCTTTGCGAGCACCTGCTACTAAGGTTACCATTTCAAACGCGCCTCAATTCATTTCTAATGAGCAAATTGTAAAGGAATTGAGTCGCTTTGGTAAGTTTGCTGGATCCATTAAAATGGTTCCGCTCGGCTGTAAAAATGGCGTTTTAAAACATGTGCTGTCTTTTCGAAGACAAGTGTTCATGTTTTTAAATGCGCAATCTCAGTCTTTAGATATCTCGTTTCGCATTCAACATGGTGACAGTTCCTATATGATTTTTGCAACGACAGATAGTTTGCGTTGTTTTGAATGCGGTGATTTGGGACATAAGAAGTTCACATGTCCGCATAAGAAACGTTCAGAAAATGAAAAGAACGATGGGAATAATGATGAGCAAATCGATCAAAGAAAAAAAGACGAAAATCTAGATAAAGAAAAACGGCCCATCGCTGTAAAGGAGGTAATGATTCCAGAAAAAAAACAAAAGACAAACGGGGTTAGCGAGAAGGATTCGGAGGCTTCAGTTTCGGCAGGTGAACCCAGCGTTATTCCTCGGAACGGTTCTCCAGCTGAGCAGAGTGCTACTGATCCAGTTTCAAAGTCAGAGGTGAGTGAGTTTATTTCACTTATGCGAGCTGGTGATAATGTGGTAGGCCCGAATGTTTTAAAGGAGGACGTTGCTGTTAAGGATATTGATTGTGCTTATGGTGATGAGGTTTTGAGTGTTAGTGGCCAGTCTAGTACAATTGTGGAGAATGAAAATAGTGATGGAGAACTGATGGAGGATTGTGATGATTGTTCGGAGGTTTCGGAGATTGATTGCAGTCAGTCTTTGGATGACGTGTATTCTGTCGATGAATTAAATGAGTTTCTGGATTTAACTAAAGGGAAAAAGGTGGATGTCGTAAAATATTTCCCTGATGTTAATAAGTTTATTAAATCAGTGGTGAAAGCTCAGAAGACGGTTGGCTATGATGTTATTTCAAAACAAAAAAGATTTCGGCTGAAAAAGTTTCTTGCTACTGTACGTAAAGCTCAAAAAGATAACGTGAGATTGTCAAAGGTAAAAAAATAAAGCACATGGGTGTGGGATCTATCTTTATTTTTGTTTTGCTTTTCTGTCATGTTTTTTTTTTTTATCTCTCTATCCTGTAATGCAGATTCTTAGATTAGGATCTTTAAACGTGAATGGTATGAGGGATGGGGGGAAAAGAGCTTTACTTAATGAATTTCTTAGGCTTAAAGAAGCTGAAGTAATATTTTTACAAGAAACTCATAGCGACATAAAAAATGAATCTGAGTTAAACCTGTGGTGGAGAGGAAAAATCTGTTTTAGCCATGGCACAAATGTCAGTGCAGGTGTAGCGATTTTGTTTTCAGCTCACCTTGATGTTAATATTTTATCAGAAATGGAAATAGAGAAAGGACGTATTATGATGGTGAACGCTATGATTAAAAATCAGTTATTTGTATTTATAAATATTTATGCTCCAAACAAAGGGTCAGATAGAATTATAATATTTAGAAAATTAGGAGAGTTTTTAAAAAGTTATACTTTGGATGGTGTATTAATCATTGGAGGGGATTGGAATTGTACTTTTAATTTTCTTTTAGATAGGAATAATGAGGAACCACATCCTGTATCAGCTTCTTTCTTAAAAAGTATTACAATTCAGAATGATTTGGTAGATGTATGGAGAGATAGGAATAAAGAGATTAAACAATATACATGGACAAAGGTTTCACAAGGAATGATAAGTGTAGCAAGACTTGACAGGTTTTATGTCAAACGTACTGAAAATAATAGAATAATGGGGTGTAATATTTTTCCATGTTGTTTATCAGATCATAATTTTATTACAATAAATATAGTTTTGACACAATCTAAATTTAAAAGTCCTTATTGGAAATTTAATATTGCATTGTTGAAAGAAAAAGATTTTTATGAGAAATTTGAATTGTTTTGGAATGAATGGGGTTCTAAGAAAAATGAATTTGATAATTTGATACAGTGGTGGGAAATAGGAAAGACACAAATACAAATTTTTTGTCAGCAGTATACATGTTTTGCAACAAGAAAAATAAAACAAAAAATTTCTGAAATAGAACAAGAGATTTTACACATTACATCTGGTATGATTCAGAATTCTAATTCATCTTCAGCTGGCATTTTATGTGAAAAGAAGCAAGATCTAGAATATTTATTGCAAGTGCGGGCTAAAGGTGCCCTAATAAGATCTCGTTTTATGTCTGTACATGAGATGGATGCTCCCACTGCTTATTTTTTTAATTTAGAAAAAGTGTCAAAACAACAAAATGAAATGTATTGTTTGACAACACCTGATGGACATAAGACTTCTGATGTAAGACAAATGAGAAAGATTGCAGTGGACTTTTATTCAGATTTGTATAGAAAAGAAGAAACTGATACTGAATGTGCTTCACAGCTGTTGCAACAGTTGCCTACTCTTACTGAAACACAGAGTAAGAATTTGGACAGTTCTTTTTCATTTGAGGAGTTAACTGATGCTGTTAAACAGATGAAACCGGGTAGAGCCCCTGGAATTGATGGACTATCAGTGGACTTTTATAAAGCTGTGTGGAAATACATTGGAAAAGACTTTTATGAGGTGATCCAAGAGTGTTTTAAAGAAAAATGCCTTCCCACAAGTTGCCAAAGGGCAGTATTAACACTATTACCAAAAAAGGGTGACTTGAGTGTTCTTAAAAATCGGAGGCCTGTGTCAATTTTGACAACTGATTATAAGATAATAGCTAAAGTTTTGGCAAACAGGCTGAAAACTGTATTGGGAGTTTTAATACATCATGACCAATCATACTGCATTCCAGAAAGAACATTATATGATAATATTTTTATGATTAGAGATATTGTGGATTACTCTAAACTACATGAAGTGAATTTTGGCTTTCTGTTCCTGGATCAGGAAAAAGCATTTGATAGAGTTGACCACGGTTTTCTGTTTGAAACAATGAGTGCTTTTGGGTTTGGAGATGTTTTTATTTCTTGGATCAAACTTTTATACATGAATGCCTCTTGTATTCTAAAAATAGGTGGTGGGTTAAGCAAACCAATAAGATTACTTAAAGGTATACGACAAGGATGCCCACTGTCTGGTCAGTTATATGCTTTAGCAGTGGAGCCACTCCTGTGTTTATTAAGAAAAGATCTGTCTGGTATAAAAATTGATGGTAATTGTAATGTTTTTAAGTTAACAGCATATGCAGATGATATCACTGTAATTGTGAAAGATCAAAGAGATATTGATATTGTTAATTACAGTATCTCTTCATATGAGAGAGCATCATCTGCAAAACTGAACTGGAGTAAAACAGAAGCATTTTGGTGCAATGATAAAAGAAAAATACCTTTACCTGTTATACCTGAAAATGTAAAGTGGGAAAAAGATGGTTTTAAGTTTTTAGGAATTTTTTTAGGTTCAGATGTGTATCAAATGAAAAACTGGGACAGTGTTAAAGATAAAATTTGCAATAGATAATCAAAATGGAACTGGATTTTACCTCAACTATCTTATAGAGGAAGAGTGCTGGTCATAAATAATCTTGCTGCTTCTGTCCTATGGCATAAATTAATTGTGTTGAACCCGCCAGATGATTTTATTAGGGAAATTCAAAAAGTGTTTGTTAATTTTTTCTGGGATGGACAACATTGGCTAAGAGAGTCAGTATTGTATCTGCAGTTAAGTGAAGGAGGCCAAGGCCTTATGGACATTAAGTCCAAAGTAGCTGCTTTTAGACTGCAGACTGCACAAAGACTCCTGTATCATCAGTCACAGAATTGGACAAAAATAGCTTGTGCTTTATTGAATAAAGTGGGGCGGATGAACTTGGATAGACACCTTTTTTTGATGAATTTGAAGGAAGTAGATTTTAATGGACTTTCTTCTTTTTATGCATCAGTATTAAATGCATGGCAAATATTTATTGTTAAACGAGAACAGTCTGAGATAACTCAAGAGTGGGTTCTTGAAGAACCTTTACTTTTTAATCCACTTCTATCTAGTGTGATTTTAAATTCGAGAGGTGTCTGCACAAGCATGGTGAGAGCTGGAGTATGTAAAATTTGTCATCTTAGGTCAATGGACCGATGGATTTCTGCAGAAAATCTGGCCATGAAGATTAGTATCCATTCTGTTCGGACTGTTGAAAAATTATTATCTGAGATTCAGGAGTCTTTTCCTGCAATACCATTGCAAACAGAGATAGTTAAGAATGTATTCCCCAGCATCAGTGTGGATGCAAATGTAGGAGATTGGCAGGAGGTTGATGGAAGACTGCTTTCGTTTAGGACACCTGAACTTGGTCTCTTTGATACTATATCTAAGAAGTCACTTTATCTGGTTTGTGTCAAATTTCTAAATTTAAGAGCATTGAAAGACCTTCCAGAGACCAAATGGACTAATTTTGTTGAATCAGGTGCCTCTCCAAAAGGATGTTGGAGGTCACTGTATAAGAAACCAATTGAAAAAAGAAGTGGGGATTTGCAATGGCGGATTTCTCATTGGATTTTAGCAACAAATCGTTATAAAGTTCATCTAAATCCTTTGCAAGGAGAAGAGTGTTTGTTTTGTGGTCTTTCAGAAACAGTATTTCATATGTTTATTGAATGTTCAAGGCTGGTTGGAATTCTTGCTTTGTTAAAAGACTTGAGTCATAATTTTGGATTTATTTTCACAAATAGTTTTTTTTATTTTTGGACCAAAATATAGTGCCTTAAATAAAAGCAAAATTGTTTTGATTAATGTTTTATTCGGTATGGCAAAAATGGCAATTTGGTTGACAAGAAAAAGAAAATTACTGTTTAACAGTGATACTGATCCTTTGAACATGTTTAGAGCTCTAGTAAAAAGTAGGCTGGTAATGGAGTATAAGTATTATGAATTGGTGAATGATACTGAAGCTTTCTTCTTGTTATGGGGTGTTGGAAATATTTTATGTCAACCCAATGAAGAGGGAGGTTGTGATATATTGTTGTAAAAGAAGTTTATTTTATTTTTTATTTTTAAATATATGTATTTGTAAGAATATGTATTTTATGAAGTAATGTGGTGTTTTAAGGGTGTATGTTTTTTGTGCTAATGGATTGTAATTAAAGAGATGTTAAAAGTCAAAAGTCTCTCTCTCTCTCTCCGTGCACGCGCCAGCTTGCGCGTGAGACAAAAGGTTTTGTTATTTTTAGGTCACGTTAACATGATAGCAATATAAAAATACAAAGCACATGTATATAAATATGGTTTGCTGTCTGAACTGTCAGCGCACAGTGTTTATCGATGTATGAACGGTTATAAAATCATATGTAACGAGATTTAATGTAGGCCTCGTTTACGTCGCTATTTTAACTATAAAACGGACATGACTGACTGACTCATTATGCCTAGCTCGGTCGTAGTTCGCTAAAATAGCAACAGGAGAACAATAATAAATCAAATTAACACCAAAATGGATGTAAAACAATTCAAGGCATTGAATTAATGCAGTTTTAAAGTAACGTTACATATATAAAGTATAGTTTAACGTTACCAGAAAATGGGCTAGTCGACCGTTATAACCGTTAGTCATTTAAACGGCAGCATAAAATAAAAATTTGTGTAATTTAATTTTAGTCAATAAATTCATTGGCATTTTCATCTGTTACACTAATTTTAACAGAAAACTCAGAAAATACCATTAAAAAAAGCTTATAATTTAAAAAGCTTACCTGTTTGAAGCAGAACTGGCGGTGCAGTCGAATCCGGAATGACAGCTCATTAGCGATACAGTTCCACCAGCAGTCTCATTGGTTAGAATTAATCACGTGATGACGCCATCTTTCGTGTTACTACTAATAATATATATATATTTTCTTTTTTGCCATTTCAGAAATATATAAAAATATCAAATTCATCAGTGATATATTTAATATGTGTATATTATATATGAAGACCAATGATAATAGTGAACAAATCCATCATTGATCAACCATTTACATTGTTTTATTGTGACAAATAAGTTAATTTTATTTAATAAATACGGTAACACTTTCTATGAAGTCTATGCTTATAATGAATTTTAGCTCCATTTATACTTATTTATGTTAAGTATTCTATAAATATATTTTAAAAACTCATTAAGACATGTACTGCATTAAAAGAACAGTTATAGTTACATTTATATTATTTTTATCATTACTTATAAGTCATGCATTTGCTTTTTAAGAGTGCATGCTCATAATCCATTACACTGATTTATAAGTATTAATTAATCAGTCGATTCCATGAATTTATAAAGATGCAACCTGCATCGCTATGTTATTATATAACAATGACATTTTAGTAATTCAGATTTATTTCTGTTAAATAAGTGAATATATTGTTATTAATACCTGTGTTGTGTTTTTATATTGTGAGTGATAATAGTTACTAACCTCTATAGATGTGCACATTATACATTTTAAGTTGTTTTGCAAATGTACTTAATTAACAATAATTCCAATATAAAAAAAAAAGTAAAGAAAAAGAAAGAAGTCATTATAAACAGTTCTTTTTTAATATTACATACTAGTAGAACACTGCAACAAGATTTTTAAAGGAACAGGGAAACAGCTGCTAAGCAAACAGGCAAAGACATCTTCTTGACTGTGTGTAGTTTTAGTTAAGTATGGTGTGGGCTGTTGAATGTAATGACATATATGACATTTTACTGAATCATTAAAAAATAGTTTGATTAACACTGATTTAACAACGATTTAACTGTGCTGTTAACATGGTGGGCTGCCCACAGTAAACTCCCATGTTGGCACTACAGTGAAAAACTTCTGTGGGCCCTGTATGAGATAACCCATTGGGGGGCTCGTGTGGGTTTTCTGTGGGCAAGCCCACAGTGGGTTGCCCAGAGTAAACCATCATGGGGGCCCAAACGGGCAAAACTGCTATGGGCCCACATGGGCTAACCCACTTTCACTGACAGCCCAAATTCAGCCTTATTTTAGCCTATCATATTCACCGTCTATTAGACATATATAGTCGTCTAATAGTCGTCTAATTGATGACTAGTCTATTTTTGGGTTAGGTTATGGTTAGACTTTCACTGACAGCCCAAATTTTGCCTTGTTTTAGCCTAGACGGCAGGGCTATGTTTTGACGGCTATTAGACGTCTAATAGACATGAAATTGCTTGCTGGGAAGTTTGTCCCGCACCGTGGATGTCATTAATTTTCAATAAAACTATTGTGTCACTCACGAAAAGTCATGCTGACAAGAATAACCAGTCCTTGCTCTACCAGTTCACAGTTGTACACCCTCTTACACAATCCTGACAATCAGATCTCGGTACACAGAGAGGCAAACAACGCTGGATTCACAGATGGACCGTTTTATTTAAAGGCAAGAAAGTGAGTAAATGTTTTATTGTAATTAAATTATTAGTCCCCTCTTTTGCATAGCTACGAATTTCGGGGTTGTAATTAGATTAGCCTACCTCAGTGAACATAAAACCTTATATTAGCCTCTGCTGAAAATGGTATGTCATAAGAATTCATCTTTTATTATTTACATTTGTTGAATTAGAAGTATTAATATTATTGTATAGGCTATAATACAACGTAACATAATATATTCGACCAGAGCCCCCAACCGAAGGCCAGGGGGGAGCCGGTGGAACAGACCACGGGGGCTCTAAGAGGGTCGGGGTCCTGGCTGAATGCCAGGGCGGCACTGGAGGAACTGACCAGGCGGGTTCCCTGGGGTCTGGAGTCCTGGCTAGTTGCCAGGGCGGCGCTGGAGGAACTGACCAGGCGGGTTCCAGCGGTTCCAACGGCCGGGGCAGTGGCAGCAGGGCAGGAAGCCTGGACGACGGTGGCAGGACAGACGGCTTGGTTGACGGCAGCAGGACAGAAGGCTTGGTTGACGATGGCAGGGCAGACGACCTGGGCGGCGGCGGCGGCGGCGGCGGCGGCAGGGCTGGCGGCCTGGGCCAAAATCCAGGGAGACAGTCCAAACAAAACAATGACAGGAACAAAACACAAAGCAAACCAAAACAGAGACTCTGGAACATGAATGAAGACACCATGACAAAAGCAGAGACAAACCAGGTATAAATAGACAGACACTAATTGAACAAACACAAAACAGCTGGGTGCAATGACAATGAGATAATGAGTCCAGGGAAGTGAGTTATGGGTAATGTAGTCCAAGGGGTGAAAACAAGAGTCCAGGATGGAGTGCCCTCTAGTGGCTGACTAGGGCACTCTCACTAGTGATCATGACAATTTAATGACATGACATTGCTGTAGCTTTGTAATAGGTTTTGATGAAAGTGGCATAGCAAATAGCATGCTATACTCCACCGTGATAATCTATTTACCAAATGGGGGTTAGGAAAACCACACAATAAATTCCGTGCATCAGACATTAGCTTGGGATGTTTTTAAGCATTGGTAAGCAGCTGCCTGCATCCCTTCCCTTCTAATATCAAAATATGGAAATGCTAACATATCTTTAAGTTTTCGTTAAACTTTATAATAAGTAAAAATACTGTTTGCTAACAGTTAAATGACAATTAACTAAAGATTAATTAACTATCAATTTACCATCTATTAATGATTGTTATTATAAAGTGTTACCATCTTTTCTTTCTCCCTCAAGGTGCTTTGCTTAGGATACCTCCACTGATGAAGGTAGAGTGAATTTCTCTCACTGAGCTGAACTGTTAATAGTGACCTCTTTCAATATGCTAACAGTGAAATGGTAAAACGTACTTCACAGTAGGGCTGGGCGATGTATCGAATGCTTTTGTCACGCGCATTTCTTCAGTAAAGCCGGTTCCCTGATTACCGCTAAATCGCCATCACCTGCTTTCAAATGGAGCGGCATTTAATAGACAGAGCCGTAGATCACTGATAAGCCACGCAATATCGCGTTCAATATTGCGCGTGACAAAAGCATTCGATACATCGCCCAGCCCTACTTCACAGGTAATTTCAGATTTTTTTTTTTTCAATTATTTTCCCAGCTACACCATCAACTTCATCCTCAACATCAAACAGCAGTTTTAGATAATTTGCACATGTTTGTGAGAACTGAAAATGTTAATGTGAGTGTGTGTGTGTGTGTGTGTGTGTGTGTGTGTTGGATTTAGTTATTGTGCACTTTTTTTATGTATATTTGATTTTATGGTACAGCGCTGTTTTTTGCAAATGTTCAATTGTTGAAAATGTTCAAATTCCAAATATTTTTTCAAGCAGTATTTGCACTGTAAACCTTTTTTATTTATGCACAGTATATGCAACAGCAGTATTTGCACTGTAAACCTTTTTTCTTTATATAAAGTGTGGGTGAACTTAAACTGTATGGCTATGCTGTGGTTCCTGTAGGCTTTGCAGGGGTCGGGGGGGCCTCCATGTCCATTTTGCTTGAGGCCCCCAAATTCCTTCAGACGGCCCTGATCATATATATCTATATCTATATATATATATATTAGTATTGTTTTAGCGTTATGAGATATCATTATTTTGCATACGTGGTTTAATCCGTGGTTATTTCTGTGTTAAGCATTACATTTGGCAATATATGTGACGATTGAATTTCATATTCAGTGTAATGCATCAGAACGAACTAAGAATATTGTTTGTAATCTAAATGTATTTATTTTGACAAATTTCATGTTATTATTTAGGTTAAAGGTTAAATACTACTGATGTCAAATATATATAGATATATTTATTATATAGATATTTTATATATATATATATATATATATATATATATATATATATATATATATATATAAATATATATAAATGCATTTGATGCTTATCTGTATATTCTAGGAATCTTAATCTTGTAAAAGAATAAGACATTTGAGTCACTTCTGATGATGAAAAATATTGTTGTTCATGTTTATACCCAGTCATTGCTGTACAAATGTACAAGTTATACATGTGTTGACCACTGTAATGTGACAAACTTTTGTTATATGCATTATTGATTCATTCGTTGCAAATGAAGAGACGAGAAGCCATCACAGCAGACTCTATCTTCTTTCATTTTACTTCTTTCCAGGAGTGTTACAATTTTGGAGGCACCGCTGGGATCGATGTTCGGTGGAGTGACTCCCTGACCGGCAGAGCCCATCAAGCAACATCATCCCTCACTAGCGAACCAGTTGAGCTACAGGGTGAGACAGTCAGGATGAGTGGTGGAAACGATCTGATTGAGCAGTGTGTGCACTGGTGGTTCAGTTTGATACCAGCGGCGGCTAAGTCAAGTCAGTAAGTGAAATACCACTCTCAATGGCCTGTCTACATAGCAGCTAAAATGGATGAGCTAAAATATCTTCAAGAGGAAATTGGTCAGAAATTATGCACACTATCACGTGAAAAGCTGATAAAACTCTGTGTCTTCCTCGCTGACGCGAGAGAATGAAACACATGTGACTCGTTTGTCCCTGTTAAACCTCATTAGTAACTATTTACTGAGAGCTGAGCTAGGGGAGTTCGAAGATGGCGGTATGGCCGAACTGTTAACAATTAATGATAAACTAAGCCAGCTCACGGGAGCCACAATTAATGCTCCTGAAAAAGATACAGAGAGGGAGGAAAGTAAACTTGGAGACGTTAACACAGCCCAGAGAACAATACAATTAAGTGGAGAAAGTACAGCTGAATTGTTTTCTGCCATGCACATTAGCCCCACCACATCACAAAAATGCAGCCCAGAACCTAGTTCATTCTTCACCCACTTTTCAGAGACATGTCACCTCAACATGGCAGAAAGACTTCAAAATTTCTGGTCTAATAGGAGATCTAGGGCAGAAGGACTGGCTCTCATTCTCCAGTCTGGCACGGCAGATGGAAGGTGGGCTTAAAAAGGGCTATGCAGAACATGAAATAGTAGATTCAGTCATCAGGCCTATCACACCAGGGCTTCAGCTGCGGAGCTATCTTGAGGGAAAGGCAGGGCTGACGCTCCCAATGCTAAGGCGGATACTTCGTTCTCATTATCAGGAGAAAAATGCGACTGAATTATATAAGCAGCTCACTACAGAAGCTCAGGGCACTAGAGAAACGCCACAAAGCTTCCTAATTCGAGCTAGGGCTGGGCGATATGGCTGAAAACTGTATCACGATATCAGTGTTTCATATCGGTCGATATCGATAATTATTGATATTTTTTATGACCCATTTAAAATAAGGACCAGGAGAAAAATATATTACATTTAAACATTTTTATTTTAAACTTAACCATCCTCTGATCATAATCCCCTCACTTATTAATACAGAAATGTCAACAACCATGGAAAACTCAAATAATTAAAATGTAAACATAAGTCTAAAGTAGGGTGACCACCCGTTCCGCATTTTGCGGGACAGTCCCGAATAGTGTTGTCACGGTACCAAAATTCCAGTAGTCGGTACCGATACCATGAAAATGTTACGGTTTTCTGTACCAATTTCGGTACCACAGCAAAATCTATTATAACTATTTTGCTATATTATATAGGCCTAGCCTATTTTAAAAACATTAAATATGATTTGGAGTGTGTGTGTATAGGCTACCTCAATGAAATACATTAAAAAATTAAATAAATAAATGCTTAAACATTCATTTTGTACTGTTGAAAAAACAGCTGGTAGGTAGGTTTTAAAGCTATGCTGGTCAAGTGCTGGTCTTAAACTGGTCCTGCTCGTCCATGCTAGTCCTAAACTGGTCCTGGACCAGCATAAACCAGCTCAAACAAGTATACCAGCTTCGAAACCTACCTTACCAGCATATGTAAGGTAGTTTTTTCAACAGGGGTAACGGACGTGCGTGTTTATTTTAGCTATATTCCGTCAGTGAAACAACACACTACAGCCTGTAAAACTATGAAATAAATATCGGTAAATAAATGGTAACCTAAATAATAAAAAAGTTAAATATTATTTCAAAAACCATTCGTTTTTTATTTCCACACAAAGATGCGTCTTATAGCCAAAGTCCCGTTATTCTATAGTCTTTGATATAGACCACCGCTCTGCGCTTTGATTGGGATAGGGACACGAGCAGGAAAGAGACCATTTCTCTTTAATAATATCTTGTTATCTCCTGATGTTACGAGCAACTGACACTTATTGTAAAAGGTCTGAAAAGCGAGTTTTATCCTCCGCAGGGGCAAGACATTCAGGCTATGTTTGGTTTTTCGCTGTCAGAGAAAACGAAAGTAAAAATCACTGGTGTGTGTGAAACGCGCTTTACAAATAAATTTGACGCGCCTTATAAAGTCTAATAACAAGCACAAACTGTGTTAAATAGAAATTGACGAGCAAGCAAAAAGGTTTCTGTCCTACGGTGTTTTTTCTACTTTACCACAGTAAAGAATGTAAATAGCCTGTAATAGGCCTAAATGCGAACGAAAGAAAGAAACGTTTAGGCTATAATCCTCTTCGTGAGTGAAGATTTGGGAAAAGAAACAGAGATTCCATGTTCAGTGGAATAACTAATGCAGGGACGTGCACAGGGGGGTTGCTCAGGTTGCCCGGGCAACTGCCCATATGCCCTTCTCGACTCAAGTTGCTCTTCCAAGGTGGGAAAAAAAGAAATAAAAAATCGTACAATGGATACAGAATTTCACGTAGGCCTAGATAAATAAAAAAAATCGCACAGCCTCATTCACTTCCATATTCGGGCACCCGTCCGAAAGTGAAAGTCAGTAGGGGAAGGGCAAACTCTGTTTACGTGGCTGCAGCGCTGCACACGACCGGCACCTGAGCTGAGCCTGCATGAGCGGCACTAGAAGGAGATTGTCGCGGTTGTCGGGTGAGACGACTTAACGTTGTCGGAAAGGTGAGTAAGGTTATAATCGTTAACGAAAACGAACGAAAAAAACGAAAAGTAGGTGGGAAAAAACATCGTCGTTAACTGAAATAAAAATAAAAACGAGGCATTACAAAAAAACGCCCAGCACAGCCCCTCCATGAGAACGAGTATTGGAAGCAAGTTCGCGAAAGGTTGGTATCTCGTGAAAACCTTTACTCAATCACACATTAAAAAGTGGTATAAAAATATTTTTAATTCTGAATATAATTTTGTCAGTGTGTTAATGTCGACCTGAGAAGCGATTGCTACTTTAGAAAGTTAACTAGACGCAAGTTTGAGGTAAAATGCACTTGGGTTGTCGATGTCAAAACACTATTTAAGCTGTGATTCAAGTAAGGAATAATTGACGACGGGCCGTTGAGTTATTAGAAAAATAATGCACACCTGAGGTGGTGATTCGGTCACGACTCGAAGCGGAGTCAATTATTCCGCTTATACCACGGTTATTCTCAGTCCTTCATATAGCCCGTGAGGGGGGGTGTTGGTAGGGGAGTGCCCTTTTTTTAGGTCAGAGCAACTGCCCCTCAAAATTCCTGTGCACGTCCCTGAACTAATGGAATATTGTTTAATTCTCCGATAATCGGGTGACCAGATCGCGATTTGCAGAACAGAACACAAAGCTTAAATGTATGGACTCACGCACCTCTCTCATTCGGCATGAACCAAAATGTTTCCGTGGCTGCAATGTCGCATTTAATTGCTAACCTATTATTTCTTCTGTACAAAGCTTTGTGCTTCACTCGTGTCATATTCACGTAAATACTTCACAGCCCTATCAGTGGGTACCGAATATACCCGGATTTTCGGTACTACCGGTACTACAGAAATGCTGGTATCATCACATTTTTTAAATTTCAGTACCGACTTGGTACTGAAGTACCGGTACTTTTGACAACACTAGTCCCGAAATTAGGAGCTTTGTCCCGCAAGACTTAAGTAGTGTCCCGCATTTCATTTATGTCTGTAATTTTTTTCCTCCCTGAAATTACAATACCACAGTAAGAAATATAATAAAAACTGTGAGCATTTAAAAATCTGTTTGTGCAGCCGTCATATTTTAGCTGTGAAAATCACCAACCAACGCAATCATAGAGAGAGGTTTTCCCTCTGATGACAACTGAATGGACAGCGCAAAGAGCAGGCCTCATCAAATTCGGTAAACACAACTACACCAGCAAGGATTTCATCTTCCATACTGGATAAGAACCTCAAGAGCTGCTCAAAGCTGCCCAAATCGATGATTTAAAGCATGTAATCATCCATCCTGATGTTAAATATTTCCAACGAACGGCGGCGATCAAGCGCCACACACGGAAATGGTCGAGCACCTACGGAAAAACAAGATATTCTCCATTTGTTTTTTGTTCAGATATCACATCTGCGCGCTCAAACTTTTGTCCTCCTGCATGTGCAGCCGTGAATCTAGAATTGTCTTCTCTCCAGGATTTAATGTTTCCATAAGCGCAACATTATAGTGTGGGCACCCACCGGCAGAAACATTAATCGGCGTATATGCCAAGTTTGCCAACAAATGTAAATCAATATTTACATAGTGTAATAGTTGTAAATTTATCTGTCTCATGTGTCCCGCAAAATCACATCTACTGTCCTGCAACAGATCAATAGTCAGGTCAGGTGGTCACCCTAGTCTAAAGTCACAATGAACACTTTTCCTCTTTACAATTTCCTCTCTCGCTGCGGCACTCATTTTCTGCTTATCAGTCGCCGGTTACTGAAGAGGAATCCAGCACGAGACAACGATATAGACAACCAAAATTGATACAGTTACATGATTGGCTGTTAGCGTGTCACTCCCTACGTCTCTAGGTTACCAGAGAACGAGTGCCTTTGTTAATGCAGCCAAACTTGCTTCGCAACCTCTGTTTTCTTCTGACGAAGAATAAAAAATATTGAACGTTTTATCGAACACATTTTTTATTGATATCGATCACGTGTCTATCGCAATACATATCGTTATCGTTTTATCGCCCAGCCCTAATTCGAGCCCTTGATCTGAGACAGAAAATTATGTTTGCTTCCCAGGAGGATGACTCAGGGTTGAAATATGATCCCGCCCTAGTTCAGAATATGTTCTTGCGTACCGTCTTGACTTGATTGCAAAACGATCGAATCCAAAGTGACCTTCAACCATACCTTTCAGATCCCGCTGTCCCAGACGAAGTCTTGCTGGAGAATCTCAATGTCGCTTGTTCCAATTAATCTGAAAGACAAAATAAGCGAAAATATGAAAAAAATGGTACTATTCATGCTGTACAGTTAAATGAGCCTGCCCCTGAACAAAAACTTCAGTGCAAACAGTCAAAGTTTGATTTAATGTCACAACTAAAAAGCCTGAGTGATGATGATATACAATCTGTAAAAGAGTCAATCCAACAGCCCTTATCTGTCCCTCAGCAGTGTTTTGCAGTTTATGACAAAGAACCAGCAGCAGCGTCCCAACAGACATCAGGATGGACCCAAGTCCAAGAGCATCAGACCTGGAAACCCGATACAGTTACATACCAACAACAGGGAAGTCCATACATGTCTCCACACCAGTTCTCACAAAACCAAAAACAGGTGAGGGAACAGAAAATACCTCCTCTACCTGCAAACCCAGTTCAGTTATCCACTGTTCCACCAGAACATTCTCTCCAGTCACGTCAGCATTATCCAATAGTAGAAACTCACCATGGACAGCCGTATGTGTATTGCTCTCCTCAGCAGCACCCCATGTCCATCAATTATGAATCTCAGCCGTCAAGCTTTGCAGCACCGCAGTATTATCACCAGCAGTATATGGTACCACCACAGCAGCACCCACATCAGTTCCGCCAGCCCCGTCCCTCACGAGCCAGACAATGTTTCCATTACCAGCAGCGCAAAACAGAAGAACCTTGCACCCATTGTTACCACTGTGGCAGCAGCGAGCACTTCTCCGCTGGCTATAAGAGTAAAGGTGCCAGGCCTCAGCTTGGAGCTCCATTAAACAGGAGCAGGTTACCCCCAAGGGACAGGGTGTGACCCGAACGGCAGAGAAGTCCCAAAAACATGAGAAATGTAGCATGGGCCATCAGAGACAGTTTGAGTCCCATTCACTTGATAGTATTTTAACTGCCCCTTGTCAAGTTAACCATCATTCTGCCATCACGTCCTTAGTGGGGAAACAGTGCCTTGTTACCTGCATGGACGTTATCTACATGGAAAAAAGACTGAAGCATTATGGGACACAGGCTCCCAAGTATGCATTATAGATGAGGAGTGGAAAGCCAAATATGCACCTGAGGTGACACTGAGAAATATTTCAGAGGCGACCGAAGCACCAGACAGCTTGCGCCTGGTGGCGGCCAATGGAACAAACATGCCATACAGTGGATGGGTGGAGTTGACTTTCAAGCTGGCATCTCCTGTGACCAATGAGAAAGAGTTAAACATTCCTGTGCTTGTTTTGAAGGACCAAGAATTGCCCAGGCCCATCATCGGGTATAATGTGATAGAACAAATACTGAAACAAAGTGAAACAAGTCGATCTCTTGATGTGACTAATGCTTGTTTGTACAGAACTGTTAGAAGTGCTTTCCCTAGCATAAAGAAGAAACGTGTTCATACCTTCATTAACTTGGTGACCGCAGAGGACCTCAGCGAGTACATAGTAAGAACCAGGAAGGAGCCTGTGAACATACGGAAACACACCGTTATGCAAATTCAGTGTCTGGTAAAAGTGCCTCACGTGCATCAAGATACGGTGCTACTGTTTGAGCCACATGTTAACCCAATTTACCCAGATGGCCTTGAACTCTTTGATACCCTCCTCATTCTGGAAAAGGGGCCCCATCCAATAATTACTATCAGTGTGCAGAATAGAACAGATCATGACATCACGCTCAGTGGTAGAACAGAGCTAGGAACTCTGCAGCCAGTTAAATCTGTCTTACCAATATCAAATACACAGTGTGAAGCTACAGCATCTGTTACTCAGGTTCTACCAGAGACAACTGAGGGAGATGGCAATACAGACCGATGGGACCCTCCAGTGGATGTGAACCATTTAACTCCGCCCCAACAACAACAAGTTAAGCAGATGTTACGGGAAGAATGTCATGCCTTTTCGAAGTCAGACGACGATATCGGCTGTGTACCAGGTTTGCAACTGAGTATCTTATTAAATGATAACACCCCTGTTGTCCGTACATACACATCAGTCCCTAAACCGTTATATCAAGAGATGAAGGACTACTTGCATGACCTGATTGCTCAAGGGTGGGTGGCCAAGTCTCATTCCCCTTACTCATCCCCAATCATCTGTGTCCGTAAAAAGGATGGCAGCCTCAGGCTGTGTATTGATTACAGAGACCTGAACAACAAAACAATCCCTGATCGCCAGCCAATACCCAGGGTGCAGGATATCCTAGATGGGCTGGGAGGTAATGTGTGGTTCTCGCTGCTAGACCAAGGGAAGGCGTACCACCAAAGTTTCATGTCTCCAGAGAGCAGGTACCTGACTGCATTCACAACACCATGGGGCCTATACGAATGGATTCGTATTCCTTTCGGCTTTATGAATGCGCCTGCAGCATTCCAACGATTCATGGAAGAGAGCCTGGAAGGGTTAAGAGACAAAATTTGCATACCGTACTTAGACGACATCCTGGTCTTCATTGAGTCCTTCGATGGACAAGTGGAAGCGGTATAACCGTTACTTTGATCCCACAAAAGTATTAATTATATATCTGTTGTAAAGGGAGGGAACTACCAACTAGACTTTGTTTAATGCACAACAGACAATCAATAACTTCTGTTGTTAACTTGGCAAGTATTGACAAAAACCTGTGATCAGTAAACCCAAATAAATGTTTCTCATTTATTTACATCCTTTTATCTTTCAAATACGTTTATACCCAATACACAAAACATACATTTTTCACCGATCAATAACCTGCAGCATAGAGATGAAAATCTTATCTGTTAGGTGGTGGTGAGATGATGATGATGATGATGATGTTTATAACTATGAATGTTCCTTCACCACAGCATACGAATCAATGTCCATGAAGACCGATGTCCAAGAACGCCATCCTAAAATTTCCCAGTGCAACCTGTACTCCTTAGTGTCAATATCAGTCCACACCAAGTAGAAAGTCTCTTAATTCCCAAATGGCAAAATCCGGTTTAAGGATCCACTGTAGTTGAATCAACTCATAGCCTCTAATCCCATTTTAGTGTCATCTTTCTGACATGGGTCAAAAACAACAGGCATACGAATAAAGGGATAAATCCCACAGAATGTGGAGTCCTTCTATAAATTAGATTAAATAAATCACATTAGGAAAATAACTACACATAAATGAACCAGTAAACATTCAATAAATACAAGAAAAGAAGCAATGCTTACTTCCGATTGAGCACAAAACTCACAGTTTCTCAATCAGGACCAGTGACTGTTTGGAGCCATAAGCCATGCTTAGTCCCTCCATTACAAATCTGACGACTTCTACTCTTTACACATTTTATACTTGAGCGTATAGCTCATTGTTGCCCCCTCATGGAGGGTAGTACAATTACACACACAAAAAAAACATGTTAACAGGTTTATAACTGTTACAGCGGTGAAGAAAGTACTGCAGAGGTTACAGTTCCATGGAGTCAAGTTAAAACCAAGAAAATGTGAGCTCTTTAAGAAAGAGGTACGATATCTTGGGAGAATTGTGTCAGCTGAAGGCAGTCGTATTGATCCCGCAGATACTGTTGCTATAACGGCACTGAAGGAACAGACGCCAAGCACGGTGGGGGAGCTACGCAAGATTCTTGGCCTGCTTAGCTATTATCGGCAATACATTGAAGATTTTTCCCGAATTGCCAGTCCCCTCTATGACCTGCTAAAAAGTAACACTGAGGATTCTGGGCCACAGAGAAAGGGAAAACACAAAGTAAGAAACAACAAAAGAAATCATGTGGTGCCATCAAGTAAATCAATTGAGTGGACAGCAAAACACCAGGAGATACTAGAAAAGTTGATTAACTGCTTGATTGAGCCTCCGATCCTGGGATTTCCAGACTTCTCTCAACCATTCATCCTTCATACGGATGCGTCCAACCAAGGGTTGGGAGCTGTCTTATACCAGCAGCAGAATGGCAAGCTGAGAGTAATTGCCTATGGTTCTCGTACTTTGACGGCAGCTGAGAAAAATTACCATCTGCACAGCGGGAAGCTGGAATTCTTAGCTCTGAAATGGGCCATCACTGAAAAATTTAGAGACTACCTGTACTATGCACCAACCTTTACAGTTTTCAGTAACAATAACCCATTGACCTATGTCCTGACCTCTGCGAAGTTGAACGCCACCAGGTGTAGATGGGTGTCAGAGCTCGCAGATTTTCACTTTACCATCCGTTACCGTCCAGGTAGAGAAAACATAGATGCTGACTCACTCACCAGGATGCCGGCGGACCTGGAAATGACAATGAGAGAATGTACTGAACAGTTTTCACCTGACTGTGTGGGAGCTGTGATTCAAGCAGTGGAGTTCCAAGGGAATCCAGATGTGACTCTTGCAGTAGCCTGTCAGAGTGTGCTGGCAAGTATGGAGGAAAATGAGGGACTCCTTAAACCCCTGTCAAAAGAGGAAATCAGACAAGCACAAAAGGATGACAAGGACATTAGAGTAATAATTGAACACTTACAAGCAGGATCTAGGCCTCCTCAGCAGTGGTGTTCAGTTAACTCGCCAGCCAGAGTTCTTCTGAGAGAGTGGGAGAAGCTATGTCCTGAGAACTTGCTGCTGTATTAAACAGAAAAAACCCTGCCGTGAGACTAGAGCGCCCCTTAAAAATATCAAAACGACCCACCCATTTGAATTGGTGTCCATTGACTTTCTACATCTGGACAAATGCAAAGGGGGCTATGAGTACATTTTGGTGATTGTCAACCACTTCACTCGATTTGCCCAGGCATATGCCACCACCTCGAAATCAGCAAAAACAGTAGCTGACCGGTTATTTAATGATTTCACCCTGAAGTTTGGGTTTCTGTCCAGAATTCACCACGATCAAGGGGGAGAATTTGAAAACCAGCTACTCACCCAACTCAAAAAGTACAGCGGCGTTGCCGGCTCAAGGACCACCCCCTACCATCCCCAGGGGAATGGGCAGGTGGAACGATTTAACCGGACATTATTGCAGATGCTGAAAACCCTGACTGAAAGACAAAAAGCTAATTGGAAAGATGCATTGAACAAATTATTTTTGCCTATAACTGCACTAGATGTGACGTGACTGGCTTCTCACCTTTCCAACTGCTGTTGCCCATCAATGCTCTCTTCGGACTCAACTCCAACAATAACTCCCAAAGTTACAGTGAGTACATGGAACGATGGACAAAGGGAATGCAGGAAGCTTGTGAGATAGCGAGAGAACAGGCAAACAAGTGTGCAGAAAGAAATAAAAGGAATTATGACCAACGAGTGAGGTGTACTGACCTGTTCCCCGGAAGCAGGGTCCTCGTAAAAAACCTGACCCCGAGAGGTGGAACCGTGAAACTGCGAAATTACTGGGAGGATGAAGTTCATGTTGTTACGCACCAGGTGGCGGATGATGCACCAGTCTACGAAGTAAAACCTGAACAGAGTAAAGGTAGATCACGAGTTTTACATCGCAATCTTCTTCTTCAATGTGACCAACTACCTCTTGCAATCACACCAGCTCAAAGTACTAAACCAAAACAAGGACATCAACTAAGAAACAGCAGAACGCAGCCCGCCCGGGGAAGAGAATGTGAGTCAGAGTATGATAATGAAAGTGAAGAGGATGAGTACTATTTTCAAGTGGAGCCCTTTCAGATAAGACCACTAGAAAGTAGTGATTGCCTAGAAAAAAGAAATGTGTTGTCACAACAGTCAATACCTTCTGAGCCTCGATCTAACTCTCCAATGGTGGAACCAAGGCCACAGTCACTTCCAGCGGAGTCAGAGATAGGTCGTCCTGAGTGTGCACCTGAAATAAGAGAACAGCTTAATGAAAAGGAACCAACTGTTGACCTAATGCAACAAGACTTACCTGTTAGGGAAGCAGCTGCAGGGTCCAGAGACAGGACCTCCGAAGAAGAAAACGAGTATCAGTTCACCAGGAGAAAACGACGGCCACCTAAAAAGTTTACCTACGACAATCTTGGGTCCCCATCATGCTACAATGTGCAGATAGTGGGCAACAACCTCTACCCACGCTTCGCATCTAGTGGGATGACAACTGTGATGCCCTGGTTATCAACACCCCTTTGTTACCCCCAGCCCCCATATGTGTGCTATTAACTTTGAATTGCACTACCACATGAATTCTACCCCATAACTAGTCACTGTATGGCCTGTGTTGAAAGCATGAAATGTCATGATACAGAACATTACCCAGAGACTGTTTATAGCTCATAGTGAGAAACTATTGCAAAACGAAAACAGTGGACTGTTGTCGGATCTTGAAAAATAATGGACTGTTGTGCGGTTTTGAAACTGTGGACACTTCGAATCACTTTGAGACGTTCTTTTTTTTGACACTTTTTGAATCTTTTTTTTCTTCCGTGAAGGACTCTTTGCCATTTTTTCTTGATAGAGCAAATGAATGGACTGTTTTTCCTTCCTAACAGAGACTTGTTGGTGGTTTGCAAATGACTCTTTTTTACTATTTACAAAACAAGTGCCTGATGTCTATTGACAAATAAGGACTCTTGTGAGGTGAAATGAGCAATAGCACAACTGTGAATGTATGCTTGTGAAAAAAAAAGGGAGAATATACAAGGAAAATGATAACAGTGCTGTAATATCTGATGTTGTAGACAACTGTTGGGTAAAGTGAAAAGAGTTTAAATACTGTAATTTGAGTATTACTGTGACAGACTAAGCAATTTGATGTCGGGACGACATCTTTATTTTGAGGGGGAGAGTGTGATATGGTGATTAAGTTCTCAAAGTTAATATATTGTTAATAGTATTTTTCTAATATTATAAAATTGTATTTAATTCATTATATGTGTTTTTTGAGAAGTAAAGTCTGTTTTGTGCATTTCCTAAATTAATTATTTTCATTTGGCATACATGCGTCATGACGTCATCGCACGATAGTTTGGTGCGCGCCCTTGATGTGCTTCATTCGTTGCAAATGAAGAGACGAGAAGCCATCACAGCAGACTCTGTCTTCTTTCATTTTACTTCTTTCTAGGTAACTACGAAGGAAACTGCATAAAACACACTTTCAGTTTCAGCATAAACACTGTCTAAAGTAAAACGAGCAAGTTGTATGTGTTCTAATCTGTTATTTTGTACTTTACAAAAACTTGTCGTGAGTTCAGTGTGGTTGAGCACATGATTAGCATGCTCCGCGATTAGCGCGAAAGCCCGCCATATGATGAATGTTTAAAATAGAAATATAATTCGAATATATATAATATCATATATATGTGTGTATATATATATATATATATATATATATATATATATATATATATATATATATAGTATTGTTTTAGCGTTATGAGATATCTTTATTTTGCATACGTGGTGGTTTAATCTGTGGTTATTTCTGTGTTAAGCGTTACATTTGGCAATATATGTGATGATTGAATTTCATATTCAGTGTAATGCATCAGAACGAACTAAGAATATTGTTTGTAATCTAAATGTATTTATTTTGACAAATTTCATGTTATTATTTAGGTTAAAGGTTAAATACTACTGATGTCAAATATATATAGATATAGATATATTTATTATATAGATATTATATATATCCAATATATAGATATGTTTATTATATATATATATATATATATATATATATATATATATATATGCGTTTGATGCTTATCTGTATATTCTAGGAATCTTAATCTTGTAAAAGAATAAGACATTTGAGTGTCACTTGGTGGATTCTGATGATGAAAAATATTGTTGTGCACGTTTATACCCAGTCATTGCTGTACAAATGTACAAGTCATACATGTGTTGACCACTGTAATGTGACAAACTTTTGTTATATGCATTATTGATTCATTTGTTGCAAATGAAGAGACGAGAAGCCATCACAGCAGACTCTATCTTCTTTCATTTTACTTCTTTCCAGGAGTGTTACAACTATTCCTAATGTTTCACAGATTTAGGAGCTAGTTTTAGCGTTAAAATGCTTTGTGAAATACTCTTAGAGCAAAAAGTTTGGACTCCTAAAATTAGGACTGACACGCCCATTTTTTAAAAGAGTTTCTCCTAAATCGGCAATTTAGGAGCTACTTTTAGCCTTAAGATGTTTTGTGAATATGGCCCCTGATCTTCAATTCCAGCAGCGTGATTTTTTACCCCCAAACCAGTTCAGCTGAAATCCTGCCCTGGAGCCAATTCTTAACATTTATTTGGCAATGTCAATCACAGTAATGATTGCCAATGTCAATGTCAATAAATGCAACAGATTTCAATTTTATTTATCATCAGCTAATTTCAATATTAAACTGAAATTGGTGAAAGAGCAGCATAGGCACTGGTAAGATCATTTAGTCTCATTACAGTTAATGAAGATGTTTGTGTTTTGAGCATCTGCGACTTTCAGTTTCATTTGCGTTAGTTTTCATTAGTTGGATTTCTGAAGAGATACTCAAACTCATCTGCGGCGATGCGTGTTGCAGTAACGGTGTCATATCTAGCTATAACATGTCATATAGCCTATAACACACTTTTAACATTTTGAGAGGAGTGAATTTTACATATGTGGTTTCAACAACCAGGTGCATTTACTTGTCCAGTTTCATCTGGAATGCATCCCAGACCACCTCCTGAAGTGGTTTGAGTGATTGGATTTAAATCCTTCTCGAAAGCAATTCAGACAGCATTTTCACCTGGTATTTTCGCGATCAGATAGAAATCCGATCAGAGAAAATGCATGAAGTGACCAGGTGTAAAAAGGCCCCATAACTCTTCCAGCTATGCTGATGGCTCGCTCGCTGCTTCTGCTGCTGGTAGGGACACTAAAAACAGTGCGAGCCAGTCTTGACAGTTGTGGAATTGCTTACAACTACTCCTTACGTTTCACAGATTTAGGAGTTAGTTTTAGCGTTAAAATGCTTTGTGAAATGCTCTTAGAGCAAAAAGTTAGGACTCCTAAAATTAGGACTGACACGCCCATTATTTTTAAGAGTTTCTCCTAAATCGGCAATTTAGGAGCTACTTTTAGCCTTAAGATGTTTTGTGAATATGGCCCCTGATCTTCAATTCCAGCAGCGTGATTTTTCCCCCCAAACCAGTTCAGCTGAAATCCTGCCCTGGAGCCAATTCTTAACATTTATTTGGCCATGTCAATCACAGTAATGATTGCCTACACCCAATACTGATCCCTAAACCTACCTGTCACTATAAACTCAGGGGCGGGGATTTCCTCTGAACTATATGCGCTATATGCAAATTTAACGTCAGTGTCAATAAATGCAACAGATTTCAGCTGAATTTTATTTATCATCAGCTAATTTCAATATTAAACTGAAATTGGTGAAAGAGCAGCATAGGCACTGGTAAGATCATTTAGTCTCATTACATTTAATGAAGATGTTAGTGTTTTGAGCATCTGCGACTTTCAGTTTTATTTGCGTTAGTTTTCATTAGTTGGATTTCTGAAGAGATACTCAAACTCATCTGCGGCGATGCGTGTTGCAGTAACGGTGTCATATCTAGCTATAACATGTCATATAGCCTATAACACACTCTCACACATTTATTTTTTAACATTTTGAGAGGAGTGAATTTTACATATGTGGTTTCAACAACCAGGTGCATTTACACTTGTCCAGTTTCATCTGGAATGCATCCCAGACCACCTCCTGAAGTGGTTTTAGTGATTGGATTTAAATCCTTCTCGAAAGCAATTCAGACAGCATTTTCACCTGGTATTTTCGCGATCAGATAGAAATCCGATCAGAGAAAATGCATGAAGTGACCAGGTGTAAAAAGGCCCCATAACTCTTCCAGCTATGCTGATGGCTCGCTCGCTGCTTCTGCTGCTGGTAGGGACACTAAAAACAGTGCGAGCCAGTCTTGACAGTTGCTGTAGCATGGTCTCGTGTTGTTTCCACCAGTGCAGCACATCTCATAGTTTCTTTTAATTAATGAATGTCTAAAATATAAAAAGGAGAAGAAGCCTAAAACAGGCCTGAAGCCTGGCCTGAGTGTGAGCTATGATGTGGAAATTGCTAGGGGCATAAAGAAATCGGGGCCTGATGGCTTAGAAGACCGAAGTGAAGCCACAGCGAGGTGGAGCTGGTGTAAACAGGGACCAACGCGGAGCCTGACAGAGCCAAAGGGGTGGAGGGAGGAAGCATAGCTGAAGGTCCGTAAGTCTGTGGCGCAGGCAGAGTAATGTCTGACCGAGGCTTAGTCGGAGAGATGAGGGAGCCTGGAGGAGCTGTAAGACGATGGTCCCAGGTGAGCCGATGGGGCAAGGAATCATGGTAGAGCTGACTGGTTGACGAGCCAAGGTGGAGAGATGGGCTTGGCAGCTGGAGGCAGAGCCAAAGGATCCTCTTTACTAGGCAGAGCTGGAAACTGGAAGACCAGAAGCAATTCCACATAGTAGAGTGGCATCAGAGGAGAAGCCAAGGGGCTGAAGGGAACCAGTAGACTTTGAGCTGAACAGAACCAGCAGGTTTGAAGGAGACTTCAAGCTCGGTGGGACTAGCGGAGACAGGAAACTCGGGTAAACATTGTCTTCAAAGTCATTATAAAATACAGAGGCCAGCAGCAGCTCACCCGTAAGTAAGAGTGCTCCGATCAAGGTTTTTGGGGCCTATCACCGATTACAATCACTTCAAACAGACCCACTGGGCTTATTTAGCTATCCTTAACAACAATGTATTATAAGTATGTATATAAAAAAAAAAAAAAAAAAATGAGAAAGTATTATGAATTGACAACTCTTTATTTTTTGGGAAGCAACATGTGTAACATATTCCATTTCCCCCTTTTTTAAAGGTAATTAGGAATAACTTAGAGCTTAACAAATATAACATTCCTGTGAAAAAAAAAAACAAAAAAACAAAAAAACAGAACAGTCTTTATCAACAGAAAGTAATCAAATTTAAAACCACTGCATAGTCCTCACTGTATAAATTAAATATGTGACCCATTCTGGCAAAATGAGTCGGAATGCGTGAGCTACAGGCAAAGCGTAAATTTTGATCGAATTTGAGGTTTTCAGAAAGATGAGATCATTAAGCCCTTGTCTAGCGATCTCAGTGTTCCAAATATCAATTAAACATCTAAAAGTATCTTTATTTGTACGTTTCCTTTGTCCATGAAAAATGTTTTCTCTGTTCGCTTCTCGACTACTGCCGCTTCTCTAAGCACAAGTTTGGTATTGTTTTAAAGCGCAGCATTCCAACTTTGTGAATATTCATAGCGAATTCTCGAATGCATGAGCCTGAACCAATGAAATCTAATTTTCAAACTCATGTTGATGTAAACAAAAATCTGGTGTGTAACATTATAGATCCACATGGTACAGTAGGTCTTAATATATAGGCTGTCTGTTTCATTAATGTTAATCAAACAATTGTGGTATCATGGGGAAAAATTTGCTCATTGCGACTCATTTTGCCAGCACTGGTCACATATAGATTAATCCTACTAAATCTACTAAAGAGCAGTGTGTCATTTTTATTTTTGTCTTTTGTTTTTGATTAACATTGAAACAGACAACAGCAGGTTGCTGTCACTTTAAGACCTAATGCACAGATCCAATATACCAGGGATGGGCAACGTCGGTTCTGGTGTGTCACTGTTCTGCAGAGTTTTGCTCCAACTCTAATCAAACACACCTCCACAAGCTAACCAATGTCTTCAGGATTACAAAGGCTACAGGAAGGTGAGTTTTTGTTTTTTTAGTCAGGGTTGGAGCTAAACTCTGCAGAACTCCAGGACCGACGTTGCCCATCCATGCAATACACTGTTACACATGTGACTTATTTCCCAAATGTTTATGTTCACATAACCGACTGTGTTTAAGGGAAACAGCAAGCTGGGCATTTTGACATATTTCTGTGGGTATTTGACCGTTTAGGCACGTACACAAAGCTCAAAATTCACATTGCTTGTGTAGATTTTCAATATAGTAGATTTAGTAGAATAATAGATTTTCAAATAGTGTTTGCCCTGTTCTGTTGCCATTGCCAGTTATATTTGTCCTTGATCAAACAGACTTATAAACATTAATCCAATAATGCCTACTGTATCATATTTCTAAGGCCTCTAAATTATCAACATGATTAAAACTTTGGTGGAAAACCTGTTGTGCTCAATCTTACATGCACTGAAAAAAATGTTATGTTGAATTTACTTAATTTTATTATGTCAAGGGGTTGCACGAAATAAATTTATCTAAATCCAGATATATTTTTTAAGTTGAGTGAACTTATATTTTATAAGTTGAGTTTACTTATATTTTATAAATTGGTTGTACTTATAATTTATACATTGAGTTTATTAATCTCTTTCAGTAATTTCAGATTAATTATATTCATAATTTTAGCTAAACTATTTTGAGTAGAATTTACTCAAATTAATTGTGCAATCAGAGCAATTTAATCATTTAATTTCTACATATTAAAATTTTAATCCAATATTTTTTTTTATCTATTGTATCTTTCATTAATATTCAGACAAATAAAGCAAACCCAATATTTTCAACTCTAACTTTATTTTTCTGATCCAAGAGATATTTTTGCTCTCAAACAAGAATGCCAGTAATGTAACTCAATAGTCACCATTTCTCAAATTGCTTTCTTATAACAAAATGCACTAGTATCATCCATTAACATAAAATACATTGTACCATTCGTAACAAAAACAAAACAAATGAACCAGATTAGCTGGAAGACAGCAAACACTGAGGAACTTGTGAGATTACATTAAACTGCAAACTTACATTGAGTCAATATTCCAAAACATCCTTAGTACAGCTTTAAATGTTCACAATAGTGGCTGTATACATATATGTACACACACACAGGAGAACTTTGGAGGAAAGCCTTTTACCACCCATTTGCAAGAGCACAACATATACAAATAACAAAATACACCAGTACTATACAGAACAAAAAATATTATAGTACAAGAACTGTCCACAGCTGCAACACAGTGCACTGAGGACCTGATGCTGAAATTACAAAAAAAAACTGCAAACAGTTACATTCAAAAAATACTGTAATAGGAAAAAAAGAATGTAATATAACAAAATAGATTTTATGCTTGGCTGAGGTGAAAAAGTTGGTGTATCAATATGGAAACAGACTTACTGAATAAAATGAAACGTGACTTAAATGTCCACTGAAGCTTAAGCTCCTCTGAGAATAATAAAAATAGTGGCAAATGAAAACATCACATCTGTGTGGAGCAATGAGGAGGCTGTAACATTCTTACATGAAACTAACAAGAAATGTCATAATTCCATGTTTTCCACATGGTTCTCCATCGTTTGAACTTTGACTGGAGCTCTTTTAATGACATCATCTCATTGTGTCCTCTTCTTATGCAATGCCTTAATGGCGCAGACTTCAACTGTTTATCTCAAAGCGCTTAACTTCTAATATTCATATGGCGTTAATGGATGGATGGATACATTTATGCTGAGTGTGGATAGAAACCTGGCTTATTTCCAGGATTGCAATTTTTATTTCAGGTGAATATTCTACAAAATCCAATGACAACTTTAAATGTTCACACCAGTGGCTATGTATTACAGTCCACCACTCACTTTGTTTTCAGTTTGAAACATCTTCTAGGGCTGCATTTTACATCATACTAAATGTTTTCTATCGCCTCCCAAACCAGATTTAAAAATACAGCTTAGCGGCGTTCACAAGAGCGGCTAAAGAAATCCTACAGTCCAGCAATGAGTTTGTTCTTTAGTCCAAGGACTTTGGAGGAAAGCCTTTCTCCATCCATTTTCAAGAGCACTTTTTGAATGAATTCATAGGAGTATTTCAGCTCTTTGGGGTAAGCCATGTTCAATACATAGATGACTCCCAGCATCATTGCACATGCTTGGGCTACAGATCCAATGTTGTCCAGAATGATTTCTCCTTCAACATAAACGCCAATGTCATCATGTGCTCCAATTTCTCCACCCTCCTTGTTGATGACATATACGCCCATGGTGGAATTCTGCAGGTCTCTCTGGATGTCATCTCCTTCGATGTCCTGTATATTTGTAGAATATAAGAAAAACATGAATTTATGTAATAGATTTTAATGACCTGAAAATTCTAAATATTTACAATATATAATTACACTGGTCAGTAAAACTATTGAAAATATTTTTGTCAGTTAAATAAAGGTTCATGTGAATTAACAAACCACAGATTTTTGTTTTTATGGCATTGTGAAAAATATCCAAACTTTTCTGCAAATGGAGCAGAGACACAGAAGTCAGAATGGATTGAGAGATGGACTAACACATTGTTGGTTTTGGTCTTTTAATTGAACAATAAGAAAAATAATGAATAAAGCCTGCCTTATTGTTTCAAGAACCAAACTGATGGTTTAAAATGTTTTAGCCAATTACTGAAAATCTCCAGTCCAGACACAGACAAATGTACATCATCCTGTGACAACATCCATGTTGTTTTACTCTGCAGGATTTCATTTCCTCAACATAAAGTTTGTCAGAGTCTTAATAATTATTGGATGTCAGAGTTCTTGAATGCACCAGGGTGTGTTTAGAAAATGGTACCTGCTTTGAAAACTGTGCAGCAAATTGTTGATTTTTATACAAATATTCTCAACCTTATGGCTACTTATATGGTTAAAATTAATTTTCTAAAATTGATGCTTTGGAAAATGGTCAGTGGTAATGTTAAAGGAGAACTCCAGTCAGTTTTAACATTGAGCTCATTTTTTTGTAAATTTGGAGTGCTGTCAGTACAGAGAACAACGACAGAAATCGGTGTTGCCTACACAGTGTTATCCTCTTTTTAAAATTTGCACCCTGTTGACTTCAATGGGGCAAGTTTTAAACCTGCTTTTAGCCTCTTAACATCCTTGATGTGTCATTACAAATGCCCAGCCATGTGAGTGATTCCTTTAGAGTGGACACGGGTGAATCTGACTGCAGCAGATGTGAAAGATATGAATAAAAGTGATGTTAATTCAGCCAGCGCACATACCTGTATTTATTTCCTGTTTTCGGTCGAATCGACAGTAGTCGATTGTCGAGATCACGCGCGTGATCATAGGTAACTAAACCTATGCGCTTGAACTCGACAATCGACTACTGTGGACCAAAAAAACAGGTTCTCTGTACTGACAGCACTCCAAATTTACAAAAAAAATGAGCTCAATGTTAAAATTGACCGGAGTTCTCCTTTAATGCATTTGTCATCAATGGGCTAAAACATAAAAACACCAGTATGATCCTCTGTAGTAGGGCTGGGCGATACATCGCATGCGATTGTCACGCGCATTTCGTCAGTAAAGCCGGTTCCCTGATTACCGCTAAATCACCCGCTTTCAAATGGAGCGGCATTTAATAAACAGAGCCGTAGTTCACTGATAAGCTACGCAATATTGCGTTCATTATCGAAGGCGATTCATCTGCGATATGAACGCGATATTGCGTGGCTTTTCAGTGAACTACGGCTCTGTTTATTCATTTGAAAGCAGGTGATGGCGATTTAGCGGTAATCAGGGAACCGGCTTTACTGACGAAATGCGCGTGACAATCGCATGCGATATATCGCCCAGCCCTACTCTGTAGTGACATGCTTTAGTGGCTAGAGCATTTTTCAAGTTTTGCATTAGTTGATTTAAATAAACAGCAGGCTTCCACACTATAATAGCTCTAGACCCCAAAACACGACAGCATGTAGACTGTGATGGGACTACAGCTGCCATAGTTTTGGTGTCAACACACTGATTTTGTTATGCATCGGGTTTGTTTTTGTTTTTGTTGAGTGCCCCTTTAAATTCATTTTCTTCTAACTAGTGGGTTAGTGACATTAGGATCTTAAAACATTTTATAATACAAGACAGTACATCTGACTGATAAATGCAATTACAATGACTTGCCTTATACTCCCGAATGAGATGTCCATCATCCTCACCAAGGTAGATGCAAAGTGCCTTGAGGACTGCTGCCCTTTTAAGATTGATGTCACTTGTAGCCTGTGTAAAAGGATTACAACTATTAAAATACAATAAATAATAAAAAATGTCTTGAAACTGTAGAATATTTCAAACCTGTGGTAACCTCAAAAATATATACACAATGACTTCATTATACATTCTGTAAATGGACTGCCTTCTTTAGCTAAAGAATGTTAGTGTATTGTGACTTAATTTTCATAAAATATCAGGTCTGAATGTGTAGGGCGACAGGGTGACAGTTCAGTCTGCATGGTAGGTGCAAATGTACCAAAAGGTACAGAACCTTGCCCCTTACAAATAATCAAGGCTGGCACTAGACAGGTACATTTCAGGTTTCTACACAGTGTATATGATATTTTCTACTAAAATGTAAAAACATGTTTACCTCTTGCAAGATCGCCAGATGTTTGGCTAGTTTTTGGCCAGAAACACCTCCCTTTTTGTTGAAAATAGATGTCAGCTGGGGTAAATGGCTGTCCAACTGAGCCATGAAGGTTGTTTCAAGTGGGACGGTTGTTATGCGCTGGAATTCAGCATTTATCTATTACACACACAAAAAACAACAACAGAAGACAAAGAGCACTGTGATCAGCCATCGGTGTAATGATATTTTGTAGCTATTAAATAGATATATTCTAATTTCCTTATATTAGGTGTACAGTGTGTTCTAGCCAGATGTATTGCTATCAATCAAGGGTAATGGCAAGAAATCAAAACTGGACCAGCAGCCTGCATCCTTATTTAAACCTTGCTAATATTTTTTTATATTTACAATGGGTCAAAGTGCAATGTAAAAACCCAGGGAGCAAGCATGTGCTTACCTCATCAATGTGAAAAAGTGCAGGCCACCTGGCTTTAAACTCTCCGGCAGCTGGATTTTCCTGCACTACCTCTTTTCTTCTGTAGGAGAATGTTTTTGACATCTTCTTTTTTACACATGATGCACTGTTTCTTTGTCTGACATCATTCAACATTTCAAGTCTGACATTTTCTAAGCTTTCATCCGTTTCGCCAGCAGGGTGTGAAGGACAAAAGTTGACTTCAGCCTTTTTAGGCTTCTTTACATTTTTGGCTGGGAGGCAGTCATCACTACGTTTGTTTTTCAAAGCATTTACAGTCACTTCTGGAAAGCCAATAGTTCGCATCTTTGTTCTGTAATTAGCCATTTTATATTTTAGGCTAATCATCCAGCCATAGTAACCAGTGGCAGATGGTTCCTTCAAACAGGGAAATTTTTTGATGAGTGCCTCTGCTACATCATCTATTTGGTAATTTTGTGGGTACGCTGTATACTGGAAGATCTCCTCGGCTAGCTTCTCTAAGATGTCAGACTTTAACCCTGGAGTAATCTTCAGTTGAGTGCCAGTTTCTCTGAAGCTGTAATTTCCACGTTGAAGCTGCACCTCTACATTGTATGGAAAGTGAGGAATGGGGAATTCACGTGGCCATGCACGTGATCTCAATTCATTGTCTGAATGTGGCAGAATGATGGTGTCATCCGAGTCTGTTGTGGGCAATGAGGCCTCTGAGGAAATGGGAGATGTTTGGTTGCTCACTGGTGCTCCAGATGATCCAAAAGTGCTGGGAGCATTCTGCATTACAGAAGATGGACTCAAACCCACATCATTTAGGGGGGTTAGAGTTAGGGTTGCCATGTACACCAACTTGATTGTACTTCTGTCCTTTATGTCGTGTACTGATGTAACATTCATGAAATCATTGAAGTCAGGATCCATGAATTGAATACGAAAGTCTGTTTCAAAGTTTCTGGCATTCCTGAATGGAGATCAAGTCTTCTATAGTCATCGTCGCCCACAATGACTCTCAACTTCAGATGCTGTGCCATTCTTCAATCTAATTGTTAAAGACAAAAAAAAAAAAAAAAAAAAAAAAAAAAAAAAAAAAAAGGTAAATCAACATTTCGTACTATTGTTACTTGGGTATAACTTTTTATGAACCGAACCAGAGCAGGAACATACCACCATACAATTCCAATCTGTAAATGTTATTCTGCACTTGAAAACAATGAATTTTTACCGTTACTTTCTTTGCGTGGAATGAAGAACACTGAGATATTTTTTTCTTTGTTTGTGGTTGTGTGGTAGTTCTTCCTTTGAACATGATATATTTAAACTGACAGATTTGAACACTAATTTGTATTATTTTAGTCACAAATGTTTTCCTTAACATGTACATTTATATAATGGCAACATGAGGGTAGTTTAGTACAGGGAGATGTCAGATGATTGGATTGGATTTCCCCAAGAAAATTCTTCCTATCATTACTAAAAACAAAATTATTCCTCCTGTAAGAAATGTTAGGCTGCCCTCTTGTTACCATATTTAGTGTATTAGTGTATGAACTCATGCAGCGTATGAACACAACACGAACTACCATAATCCAACCTTGTATCTGTATGAATCGTTTAAGTGTCACCATTCGCCGGCCTCCAATCCTGTAATCTGCCAAGGGGTACTGGTCCAACAAGGCACCAAGTTGAATGAGGGAGACTTCTGAAGTGGGACATAACTCAAATGCCCTAAAATGCTCCCTATACCATGCATCAAGCTTTTTAACAATAAAGCTCAAGCTTTTCTCCACTACAACCATCTGGATAACCTCTGCAAACTCTGGTAAGCCACCTACAGAGCCATGAACAACAACCATACCTTCTCTGTAGTTAACTCCATTAACAGACGCATTCTTTGTGAGTTGAATGTGAGTAATATCAGGGTATTCCAACTGCAGAACCTTCTGCACATCCTGATGCAAAATGTCAACAGAGACAGTTGAGACAGCTGAGACAGTCAAGCTAGAAGTTTCGGTTGTGGTTGACGCCAAGTTATAAGCAATCATGAACTGATGCTTCACCGCCATGGACAAGAGTACGTTTTTAAAGCAGCGTGTGTGACGGACCACCTGCTTAAAAAAACTGTGTTTCGCCTCAAACCTCATTGTCCACAACCCAACTAGTGGACCAAAAAATCTGATCATCTGTGGATAATGTTCCACAAAATGATGTTTCGGCATCATTTTAGACCAGGAAAAACCTCTTGTAACCTAGCTCTATGGTCACAAATCTTGGCTTCAAGGAAAGCAATGGATTGTGTTGTGTGCACTGGTGCAACAACTAGCTCAACGATATCTTTAAGGTCCAAAATGACCTGCCAGGCAGGTTCATCTGGGGGCACCAAATGTCCAATCAAAAGCGGAAGCAATCGCAAAAGACTCCAATTTTCATGCGCATTTCCTCCAATGCTTTTCTTCAGCATGAATGTCCTGGGAATAGCATGAGGACGATTACTTTTGTCTGTCCACTTGTAAGGAAATTTCTGAATGGACTCATTGAGTTTGTCAAGTGTGAAATACTTTTTTGAAATTAACAAGTTGAGGCAGTGTGCCAACTCAACTGGTAATATGCCTTCAAAGATGTCATGTGCAACATCTGGAGGGTAGCCTGTGCAGACATTAAAATGAGAAAGATATGAAGAGAAAACACACTTCCTTTTAACACCGTAACAAGGTTGTGCATTGTCCTGTGCTGATCTAACATGCATTTCATGCATCTCTTTGCTTCGGAGAGTAAATGTCCCTGAACTCACTTCGCTCTCCTGAATTTCCGACTTTTTTGCCACACAAAAGCGGCAAATGTATTCACCTGCAAAACTTTCAATAAATCCAGCAATTCCATGTGCCCCCAAATTGTCTGCTACAACACACTGTATTGTGCCTTTAACAAAATCTCCAAGCTGAGCAATAAAAATACCTTGACTTTCCAAAATGGCAAGATCCCTCAACAAGGGCTCTAGTACCTTTTCATAGCCATATTTCCTCACATCATCAGATCTGCAGAGTAAGGCCAAATAAATTGAAGACAACGAAGAATGACAACCTGGTGGTAAATTGCTGAGAGTCCAGTAAACGCCACAGATCTTGTGCTTTTTACGAGATGTGCCAAGTGGATTACAAATTTCGAAATCATCCACATAAAAATTCAACAACACTCGCAGCTCACCTTCTGACAAAAAAATGGTTATCCTTGAAAAACTGACCATCTCGAAAAGACTCGTATTTCACTTATCCTCTGCCCTCTGATATGAGGTGATTATCTAATGCTTTGTTAAGAATGTGACCATTAGTAAAAAGCTGCTGTAAAAACTTTAATAGTGGAACATACTGCAGCGTTCTTTTATCTTTGTCATCCAAGATATATTCTATGGGTTCCACAACTTGAAAATTGTCTCTGTAGTATTTTTTGCGCTTAAAGGATGTTGCCAAAGGACAACCTTTGCCAAATGACTTATAGACCGGATTAGATGTACACAGGGCCGATGCAAGTTCGTCAATGACTGACTGGTCAATTTGCAGGTTGTAACTATTCAGTGTGTCATGTATCACATTTCTTGTACTACACAAAGACGCTGTGCTCAACAAATATTGAAATTCTTCCAGCAATTCATCAATTGCAGCACTTGGCACATGAAAAATATTTTCCAGCTTTAATAACACTGCAGCAATTTTTTGTTCTATTATCTCTGGCTGATCCTTTGACTTATCTAAATCAATGTCATCAGACTGACTTTCATTACAGAATTCTTCACTGTCTGAAACACCAGGCTCTTCAGTTTCAGCTACACTAGTTCCCTGGACTACACCATGCTTAAAATCTCTCAACGTATGTAAGCTGTGCTTCCGACTTTTATGCGACTTGAAGGTGCTTGTAACGAGGTCAGATGTGGGAAGAAGGAGGCGGGAACCGGCGAACGTTCAACAAAAGTTTAATCTCCAAAATAAACAAACAAAACGAAAGTAATGCCGGCAGACCCTCGCGGACGTCTGCCGGCCACACAAACATAATAAAACATAACATAAAGTCCAGGCCTGGTCCTCTCTCGTCCTTCACTGTAGTCGCTCCTCCTTTTATGCTCCCGGAGCTCCTCCGTGAGGGACTCAAGGCCGGTGCGCCTCCCAGGTGAAGCTCATTAACACTCGCGCCACCGGCCTCGCGCCGTTCCCTCACGGCTCTCGCCCGCCCTGGTCGCCACATACCCCCATCGCCCCTCGCAGGCCGGGGGGTACTCCCGAGACTGCGCTCTACTCCCCCCCGGGGCCTGTCTCGGCGGCCGCAGCACCTGGGGGTAAGGACAGACGAGACGAGAGAAAGGAGACGGAAGCAAGGGGAGCGACAGGACGAGAGAGGGGAGAGGGGAAAAAAAAATTCTGGGTCCGGTTCCCAGACACACTGCCGCTCGGTCCTCAGCCTGCCGAGAGGCTTTTCCTCGCGGTGCCACATGCGATGGCACTGGACGCTTGGTGGACGGCCCGATCCTCGACCGCCTCCTGGCGGCCGGCGATGGCTCCTCCGACTGAGGGCAGCCGGCAGCGAGTCCCCCGTCCCCTGCTCCTCCCCTTAATGGCGGACGGCAGCAGGCTCCGGCCCACGGCGAACGGCGGCGACTCCTCCGCTCCCTCCTGGACGGCAGCCACCCCACCTCGTCCCAGGAGCACGGCATCCGGGTCTCCGTCCCACCTTTCACTAGGCTCCAGCACCACCGCCTCGGGCAGCCTCTCGCGGTCTACACACACTCCCGCGCTGCCCGAACTCCGCAGCACCGCGATCCCCCTCAGCAGCGAGGGCTCTTCGACAGCATGTCCCTCCTTCCTCCCGGGTTTCGGCACCAATGTAACGAGGTCAGATGTGGGAAGAAGGAGGCGGGAACCGGCGAACGTTCAACAAAAGTTTAATCTCCAAAATAAACAAACAAAACGAAAGTAATGCCGGCAGACCCTCGCGGACGTCTGCCGGCCACACAAACATAATAAAACATAACATAAAGTCCAGGCCTGGTCCTCTCTCGTCCTTCACTGTAGTCGCTCCTCCTTTTATGCTCCCGGAGCTCCTCCGTGAGGGACTCAAGGCCGGTGCGCCTCCCAGGTGAAGCTCATTAACACTCGCGCCACCGGCCTCGCGCCGTTCCCTCACGGCTCTCGCCCGCCCTGGTCGCCACAGTGCTGTATACATTGGATGTGTATTCACAGCCTTTAAACATACATGTGACTGTCTCATTGTTTTTCAGATGATGGCCTATGTGCACAAAATAATCATGTTCTGTTCCAAGTTCACTACAGCCACATAAATGACAGGAAAATGAAGTAAATATGTCAGAGTGCTTTAAGGTATTTTCGTGATTCCTTGACAAATGTGACAAAAGTGAATTCCAAGTCGTAAATACGCATGGACAATTAGGGTATATACACTTAATATGATGGCCACGCCCAAAATGACTATGTTTTAGTCTGTAATGTTTAAGAATTTCTGATCGCCTAGACACTTCCGCACCACAGTCTTTACACTGCCACATAAACTAGACAAACCACAAAGAGAGAAAAGGGGACAAAAATCAAACATTAGTGATGGTGTCGTAACAGTCACATCCAGGGCATGGTGATCCGCTTCAACTTTGATTACATAAAGCTATGCTCTGTAAAGACAACTAAATGTATAGTTTATTGTGACTTAGTTTGGGCCACGGAATCTCATATTAAGCAAACAGAAGCTTTACTCAACAGATTAAGGGCGTACTCGCACTCAGCACGGAACTCGCACATAAACTCCACTGTGCCATGCGAGAGAGAGCGCTTTTCTCAAAAGAGTGCAGTGTTTCCTAGACAAGGAAAGCATAACCGTGGGGGGACAATCGTGCTTGGGCACGGTACAAGGCAACCGGGCCTAGTGTGAGTACGCCCTAAGAGTAACAGTGTATCAGTGGCAGATTTACTTTGCACTGCTGTTAGTAATTACTGACACACCTCCTTGAGGTGGAATAGCCAATGACATAGGTGCAAAGTTGGCGGGCAAGCTTTTCCTTTGTCTTGTCTCCTAGCTGAATTTGCATAATTTATGACTATCAGATCGGATTTCGAGATGGAGTACCATTAAACAAATAGAACAATGCATTTGACAGCCATGTGATATACATAGGTGAATGAGACGTGGAAATAGCTTTAAAATGAATCTAAACTTGACATATAAGAAAAGCTTGTGGAAGAAGTTATGGTTTACAGACAAAATTCCATCATTAAAACGAACACTAGCACAAATACAGTCATTTAAACTAAGTCTGAACACTAGGAAGCATACATGCACTTGACATACGTGACGGGTACACTTTGGCAGTCATATTTTAAGAATAGCTGTACATCCAATCTCTAAGCATGTTTGTGTGTTTTTGTGTGTGTCTGTGTGTGTGTGGTGTGTGTTGGAATGTGATCTGGCACTTAGTCCACATGAGGGGGCCTTTGATGTCCCAAGAGCTAGGAAATGGGGCCCTCTGTTTTACTCTGAGGGTAACAAAGGTGTCAGAGTGTCTGTTTTTTTCTGGACCGGCCAGAGCCGAAGTCAGATTACAACACAGTCCAGCATGCAAGAAGCATTCTGAAGATTCCAGATTTTATTGACAGTCCTGATAAGTGTGCATATGCTACATTAGAGCAGTTAAAATTTGGTGCTTTGAGTACAGTTCTCTCATACTGACCACTGAATGTTCAACATGGCACCTCATTGGCAAAGAACTCTCTGAGGATTTGAGAATTAGAATTGTTGCTCGCCACAAAGATAGCCTAGCCTATAAGAAGAATGGTAACACCCTGAAACTGAGTTACAGTACAGTGGCCAGGGTCATTCAAAGGTTTTCCAAGATGGGTTCCACTCGGAACAGGCCTTGCAAGGGTCGATCAAAGAAGTTGAGTCATCGTGCTGTGCGTCAGATGCAGAAGCTGGCTTTAAAAAAAAAAAAAAAACAGACGCATGAGTGCTGCCAGCATTGCTTTAGACTAGATAAAGAAAATCAAAAGCACAAGAATATTTTCAAATACACATCAAACCGTTGATCGATACACTTTTTTTAAATATTTTCACTGTTGGACAGAAACCTTGTTCAAAATGTTACTTTTCAGGAACACTGATAGATGTAAAAGTGACCAGTAGCATTGGTTTATGACAAAAAAAATAAAAATTATGAAATATAATATATAGCCTATTATATGAAATATAATATGACTTTCATCCATCAAATATACAAAAGCAGCCATGTTGACACGTGAAATGTGTGGTGGATGAATAGTTGTCTGCAGTAAATATGTTCCTACTTGCGAAAATTTGCAAAGGTTTCTATATGGGTCATTTTTGACCCATGTGTGTAAAATTGATGTAGAAATACAAAAGCTGTGTTTGTTTATAAAAAAAGAAAGAAAAAATAAACACAATGATTTGTGAAAATCTAAATCAAGATATTTAAGGAATACCTGGAATAAATGAATGATAAAATACATTTATTTTAAAGATTCAGCAAAGAAACACTCAACCATGATTGAAATGATAGGAAATGAATACGGGTCATTTTTGACCCATGTTGTGCATTAGAAGGGGTTTTCATAGCTTGTGCATCAAAGGGTTAACAAAAGTTATCATGAGCGTTGTAATGTTTAAAGCGGGTGTCTTAACAAATGTCAGTAGAACGGGAGGATTTTAAAATGAGCAGTTAATTCATAAATACATAAGATCGCTGTGGAAATACAAGCCGGAAGTCAAAGGAAAAGAGCGCAGCGCTGAAAAGGGGCGGGGCTACATAAGGTCTATAGAGTGCCTCAGCGATGATGCATTTTTGTAAGCAAAACCCGGAAGCGAGTTAGCATTTTAGGACTTCCAATTCCAACGCCGTAAAGTCTATGGGATTTTTGAATGGGTTTTTGCTAAATCGCCTGAAATAAGGTCTGTGGTTAACAAAGCCTCTAAATATTTTCACGTTTTGATCTATGACATAAAACACACCAGTTATAACCCACTTCTGATTTTTTAAACCTTTACTGTGTCTTAAAATCGGCGTTTGCTAACAAATTGCTAAAAGGGACTACTTCCTTCCTTTTCATTAAAAACGGGACATTTGGACAGCATTTCTCATGAAAAAGTGGATAAGTATTCATAACAGCACAGATCATTATCAGTGAGCATGTTTATAAATAAAGTTGTTTTTTTAAATACAGTTTGAGGAAGCTTGGTGGTGACGACGTTGATCCGCGACCATGGTGTGCTGTAGTCCGTTTATAGCCTACTGTTAGCTTTTTATATCTGACCACTTTATTTAGGCTTCAAAATCTATAAATGTTGTGTTAACTTGTAAAGATTATCTTGATAGACAAAATGTGTAAGTGTCATAACCCTTTGTTAAACACAGAGCTTATTTTCTGCGATTTTCCAAAAGTCTATGGGAAAAATGCATAGGCTTTCAATCGAGGGAACCAGTGCGCCGCTAACTGTTGGCCTACAAAAACACGTCATCCCTGGGGTACTCTATTGAGAAGCACCCCAGATTGCGAAAGGCCTATAGGCCTTATGCAGCCCCGCCCCTTTTCAGAGCTGCACTTGTTGTCTTTTAACTTCCAGTTTCCACAGCAATCTTATTTCGTTTTAAAATCTTCCTGGTGTACTGACATTTGTTAAGACATCTGCTTTAAACATTACGCTCACGATAAATTTCATTAACTCTACAACAAGTAAATTCACTTCACCAGCTATTCCTTGACAGCGATACCAAAGAAATGTACAGAGCTACCGCAAAAACGGAAGTTCAAAGACAACATTATAAAGATGGTGGGGAGTTTCTCTGGCAATAGCTCATCACAACATCGTAAAATAGCCTAATGCACATAATTCATCCACTATATTGTTAAATATATAAGATTATACACATATCAACAGAAAATAGACCAGAATAACTGGCTTCTCCCCAGCTTCAGAGCATACTGATATAGGCCTAAAGTCCACCCCGCATGATGACTAGATTGGTTACAACATATTTGTGACATAGAGAACAGCAATTTCAAATGGCATTTTTGAGACTGTCTTTGGTTTACTGTAGTTTTAAGGAGAAAATACTCAGCAATGGCGTTGACTTATGAATTTACACATAGTTTGTCTTAAAGCATATTAAAAACAGCACATAGGCAAAACGACTTTAAAAATGTGATTTTCATGTTACATTGCTTTCTTGAAAGAACTTTAAAATGAAAGAACATTCCTATACATTTTTTTCTTTCTTTTTTTCTCAAACCTTTTGTAACGGGGCGGGTTTTCAGGAACTACAAGTCCCATCAGCCTCAGTTCTATAAAAGGAAGTGATGAGATTTGTTCTTTTAATTCCGCCCTTTTGATTTTCCGCTGACGATTTATGAATGGAAGTCGCGGCAGATCTAAGGTATGGCATTGTGATGCTAGATAAGTAAATCTTGCGAAATTATATGGAGTGATGTGTTAAATAATGCGTAGCCCTTCTGTTTGTATGTCTTCCTGTTCATTGAAATGAAAGTCGTAGCTGGTTTACGTGTTGCATGGTGGCAATAGACCAAAAGTAAGGATCTTTTGTGCAGTCACATGTCAAATATGGAACATTGTTGAGTGTTGAACACATGATGCATCGTTTAGGAGGTAGTAGTTTTATTATCTGATGATTGCATGGCCATGTGTATTTAACATGTGTTTTATTGATTTATGTTATTTTGGTTGTTTTTTAGTATTATGGCTGGATGGTTGCCCGAGTGTCATAAACCAAAATAACGGATGGTAGATGTATTATTTTTATTTTTATTTAAAAAATGTTTTTTAATGATTTTAATGTTTTCTTGAATGTTTTATTTCTTTTAAAATGTTTTGGGTATGTGACTTTTTCTTTTGTATTGTAAATATTTATTTTCAGTAATGGATTGTGTTTTCCCTTACAGGGATGCACGATTACCTATTATTTTAGGTTGAATTATTGTTGAGATTGTGTTTTTTTTTTTCTTTTTGGTTTGATGTTGGACCTGGCTAAGGGAAAACTGAGGTCACACCAAAGACAAAAAAGGACCAACTAGATCATAGTCATTTAACAGTGTTGACTTTAGGGATGCACGATATATCGCATGAGATCACAGAAAAGCCACGCAATATCGCGTTCATTATCGAAGGCGATTCATCTGGATATGAACGCGATATTGCGTGGCTTTTCAGTGATCTACGGCTCTGTCTATTAAATGGCGCTCTATTTGAAAGCAGGTGATGGCGATTTAGCAGTAATCAGGGAACCGGCTTTACTGACGAAATGCGCGTGACAATCTCATGCGATATATCGTGCAGCCCTAGTTGACTTATTTGTTACATTTGCATTACCCACTGTTAATATTGTTGTTTGTTTTGTTTTCTTGTTGTAGATTTCTTTTTGACCTGACTGTGGCCGCGGGGTTGCCTTCACTGGTGGATAGCGGTGGTGTGGTCACTTTATTTTTCTTTCCTTTTAGGTCTACAGTGGGATTTGCTGTAAGGAGCACGTTTGTCTGTATGCCATTTCTGTCTTCACAACCTAGGTAACCTGTGGCCATTGGCGGGTTTAGTTTATTTTTGTTTTATTTTTATTTATCTTTCTTTGTGGGTCATTGCATTGAAGGTCTGTTGCATCCTTTTAACATGTTAATGTTTGTTTTTGTTTTTTCGTAGTTATATTATTTTCTTTTGAATAAAAATGTTTGTGTATTGAAGCTTCACTACCGCCTTCTGTCTGATTACTTCCCTTTTTGGGGTCACGATGTTACACTTTTAATTTTATTTATTTATTTTTACAATACAAGATTGTGATCCATAAACTAACATTCCAGATGTCATAAATAAGTATTTTAGTAGTACATGAATAACATACAATATGTTTACAATACAGTAAGGCATTATAAATAGAGAAAATGGGAAATTCTACAGCATTTGCTACAGCTCTCAAAATATCACCAACATTTATATTAAATACATTAACATTTACTATTATTTTTTTTACATTCCTCTCAGACCTGAATCCATCTTGAAATCCTTCATTAAATGTAAGAACTGTTTTCTTTATCAATACCCTTTATATATTGAAATCTTGTTTCTGTGTACAAGTTGATACATTGTTGTATTTTCAATGTCTCCTTTATGAGGTCCGCCTTTAAAGTTAGTGTGAGATTTGTCAAAGTAATGATGCCAGGTTCCATCACTTTTAGCTCCAAACCCAAAGACATCCACCTGCGTAAAAGACAGAGCTGTCAGGAGTTGCCATTTCAGGGTGTTCTAGCTGGCAGCAATATGACACTGGGATTTAAACCGTGTTAAAAGCTATTCAAATATCATTCCATAACAGTGCATTCATACATGCGTTTCTTAATGGTGCATTCAGTATTTTTTTTTTTTCTCACTAAAAACTTTTACCCCTAAATAAATTGGTAAATGTTTTGAGATAGATACATAAGATAAATAGCTTACTGCAAAAAAGTACATCTTTTTACATTATTGAATACGAAGGTCGGGATAAAAAGCATATATGTAAACACAGAATAATGTTATTTAAAAAGGAAATTAACATTTAGGTTAAGGAGTGTCTATTTACACTAAGTGCAAATAGCCCGCCTTGTTGGTAGGTTGGTAGGAGTAGCGTTTATTTTAAATAAAAATTAAGAAAATATTTGAAAAGTGTAAATAAGATGCCTAGCTGGTATTTATTTAATAGTGGAAATAGGGGAGGTAATGTCAAGTACAACATAATAAAGCAGCATCCATTTATGATTTTAATAAATATAATCATATTCACTGACTTTGTTATTATTGCATGCTATTTTGTAGTGTAAATAGCATTTAATGAGCTCGTTATTTTTTTCTCTTTTAAAATATGGAAACTCTGTTGATAACATCAGCAATCATAAACGCAAGCATCATGAACAAGACAAACAATTATACCTGATCACAGATATGCAGGGCAAATACTACTGTAATGAAGCCAGTAGAAGGATATTTGCCATTTTTCTGCAGCCATTTCTCGTAGACGTACTTTATAAAAGCAGGGTGGAGGATCATCACCTAGACAGAAACCAAAACATTTATGAGACATACATATCTGCTTATTATAGGGCTTAACAATCAATCTCTCAATAACGAGTCTCATTTACATTGATTTAATGATATGGATACCTTGTTCTCGTTTGCCTTGATTGAAGATTTGACTCGTGTGTAGGTGCTGAGGAACAAAATGATGGCTTGAAGATATAGATAATCATTTGCTTGCTTTCATAATTATTTGTTTAAAGGGATACTCCACCGTTTTTTCATATTAAACTATGTTATTCCCTTAACTAAGACGAGTTGATACATACCTCTCTCGTCTCAGTGCGTGCACTAAATCGCTCTGTCTTGCGGCGAAACTTTGTTAGCACTTAGCTTAGCCCAGTTCATTCAATAGGGGCCAAGCAGAGAAGCTACCAAACACCTCCACGTTTTCCCTATTTAAATACAGTTACTCGAGTAGTGTAACTCGACCTAGGACGGTGACACAAAACAAAACGTTGCGCTTTTCTAAGTGTGTAAAATGGATAACTATATTGTATGGCGGAATACCATAGCAAGTGCTCGGGAGCACTTTGACTTGGCGCAGTAATATCTTCACTCGTGAAAAGTCCTCTCACCGGCCCCCGCTCCCTCTCATTTCCGTCAATAGAACCAACGTGACCTGCACCAGTAGTAATAGTTTGAGCAGAGTTGATGAAGTATCAGGTTGTAGGAAGATAGTTTGTGGACAATCATGGTTATAACGTGCATCGTAAAGGGTTGTGATAACAAGGAGAAGGTATATAGTGCCGTCATGTTTCACAGAATTCCAACTCACCACATACAGCGGAGAGCTTGGTTAGCTGCTTTGAACAAGAATCCAAAAACACCGTTGCTGTTCGCAACAGTCACACTTGCACCACCAATTGCTGTTTGCCCGTGTTCTTTCGCCGGCTCCGGTCTGTTCTGGTTCGTATCTTTTTTCCCTCTCACGGTCCATAAGAGCTAATTCCTCCTCCGTGTACTCGGGTTCAAACAGATATGGCTCTGGGTCTGCTACAAACAAGTCATAATCATCTACAAAGTCCACCATTGCAAATGATCTCTTGCAGTTTGCTAATAGCACAGGTGGTAAAAGTCACGTTGGTTTTATTGACGGAAATGAGAGGGAGCGGGGGCCGGTGAGAGGACTTTTCACGAGTGAAGATATTACTGCGCCAAGTCAAAGTGCTCCCGAGCACTTGCTATGATATTCCGCTATACAATATAGTTATCTATTTTACACGTTTAGAAAAGCGCAACGTTTTGTTTTGTGTCACCGTCCTAGGTCGAGTTACACTACTCGAGTAACTGTATTTAAATAGGGAAAACGTGGAGGTGTTTGGTAGCTTCTCTGCTTGGCCCCTATTGAATGAACTGTGCTAAGCTAAGTGCTAACAAAGTTTCGCCGCAAGACAGAGCGATTTAGTGCACGCACTGAGACGAGAGAGGTATGTATCAACTCGTCTTAGTTAAGGGAATAACATAGTTTAATATGAAAAAACGGTGGAGTATCCCTTTAAATAAACAGTGCTCACCGTGTGATGTGTCTAGTGGTGAATGTGCTTATGAGCCACTGCATGTCACGAATCTTAAAGGGAAAAAGCACCAGATGGGTGTTGTCCTCCAAGTCCACAGCGCTCTCGGGATACAGAATCCGGTGAGTGGTCTTGGACCCCACATCCGTCTCGTAACCTTTTGTCGGGCCTTTATTTATCCTGAGAGAAAAAGAAGATTATTCCTACACCACAAACAGGGTTGAGATCCACTGCTGTAGAGAGCATTTATCAGATTTATTCTGTGTAATAATCTGTTCTTCTAATACCTAATGACTAATTCATGGCTGTCTATTAGTTGACCATAGTGGGATCCCAGGAGGTTCCCAGAATTTCCCACCACAGCACAGGTTCTGCAGCGATCTGGACCAGCATCCGAGTAGTGTTCTTCATCAGGGAAGAGAGAAAACAACTGGTCCACCACCTCTGTGTAGTTGACTCTGAACCTTGACGGTTGTAGACCCTGTACAAATATTTAAAGAGATACAAATTAGCATCAAGACAACAATCTTGTCATGCAAAGACCATCAAGATAGGATGATTTTATTTTCATTTTTACATCAGGACATTCCTCAATTGGCTGTATACTTTTAGTTTGCTTAACTTCCTGATTTTCATCAGGATGAATCTCTGAAAATGTAGAAAGTACGCAGTAATTATTTTGCCACAGAATATGTAAAATGAAAAGAACTTCTCATAAATCGAAAACTGCCATTGTAAAATATTTCCAGCTGGTTGAACTTAGAAACCTGCTGCCATAAAAACTGAAGATAACCTTTGTTTCAACATTAACTTGAGTTCAAAACTTGTCATAGCAATTGGAGTTAAAGAGAAGAAATAAGTTAACTTATTTGGGGCTATCACATTTTACAGTATGAAATATTCACAAACACACATTTTATATATATATATGAAAATAGACTATTTATTTAGTTTACAGTCAATCATAGGACCCTGCCTTTAATATTTTAAAGTCTTACCCTCCACCATTTGTATGCGTCTCTATGTAGCAAGCTGTTTCTTCTGCTGAGCAGGGCTGGAATGGTGGGATTGTAACGATAAACGAACCAGTCATCGTCCATAAATCCCATGATGCAAGTTTTACAGGAGCATGAAGGTTCGAAGATTAAATCATCAAATGAGTATATGGTATCGTCCATCGGGGCGTTTTGAGTGTACAGAAGAAAGATGGTCATGAAACTTAAAGGCAAGATGATGGAGCGAGACGTCAGTCTGCTGAAGACTCTCATATTCTGCGTGCGCATTTTCCCTGGACAAATAAAGTTTTGTTAGCCTACTAAAAATACAGAAATACGTCAATTTTTCCATTTTAATCTTTTGATACATGATTTTCATTATAGCGGCATAGCTTTAAATGACAGTAGTCTTTGTGTGGCTAAAGTTCAAACCACCGCACTGTAAAAATGTCATCATCATAATCATGCATAACCTGTCGTCACGGTTATCTCCTTTCTGCGTGAATTTGTAATTAAATTCAAAGTAATAGTAAAAGTGCAATGTAACTTCGACACCGCTTTGGTTGGACTCAAAACAACAACAACAACAACAACAACAAAACGCATCATTGATTTCAGAATGCGTCTTTTGGTGGGATAATTGAGTAGCCTATATAGTTTTGACGTGAATAAGACTTTTATTTTATTTTACTTCATTATTTAATAATACATCAGAGGGTTAATTAATTAATTTGTTTCAGATAGCCAGATATAATTTCGGTTAAACATTGAAAACATAAAACAATATTGAAGAAGAAGAAAAAAAGATTTAAAGCAGTTTCACCAACAGAAGTGTCCAATACGGGACTGTTTGACACGGAATTGTTTAATATACTATCACAATATTTTATAAATGTTACATTTCAGAGGCAAAAACGTTAACTTGATTATACTGATCGAATTTAAGTGCAAATTGACTCTGATATATAAGACAAAATTAAATTACCATAGTATAAAAGGGGAAACTTACCAAATTGATAAGAAGATCAGGTTGACAGGTTTTAGTGAAGTCTGTATAATTATATTATGGGCAAGAAATATACTCAGCAAAATGTTTTATTTCTTGTCATCTGAATCTTTAAAGAATGAGTGCTCCTCCCCAAACCAAAGAGGACTTCATGTTTGTTCCTCAACTAGTGGGACTGGTTTTACCCAAGCGGCAACCTGCCCCAGTTTCTCGTGAAGCCAATACTAAAGTAACTTAAGGCGAGACACCCCAGGTGAATAGGGTAAAAAAATTAACTTATAGATATCACCATACTACCCCAGCTGATTGATTACATTAAAAATTGCAAACATTTTTTGTATTACAAGTTTTCTAAAATGTTATGTTTAAATATGCAAATGAGCTGTTATCTAATTAAATATGCACTAATTTGCATACATTTCTAGAACAAAAATCTGAATATTGGATGACGTCAAGTTCAAAATTCTTGTTTAATTTTTTGGACATATTAAATTCAAAGGCTTTTACAGAGGACATTTTGGATATCTCTTTTTATCACTCCATAAATCAGAAAATACTATCAACAGCCAGAAAAAAAAATATTTTCACCATTTTTTTAGGAATAAAATGTTGTATAAAATCAGGCAAATTATATATCAACAAATCCCTCTGTAAAAACCTTCAGAATATAGATAGGAATAAAACTGTAAAGTTTGGTCTATATAAGTTCTGCCGAAGTGGAGATTTCTGACTCAGAGCAGAAGAAAAAACTCATTTTGAGAAAACGGCCTTTAAAGATGTTTACTGTAATTGAAATCTATAGACTCAAATAGATAAAGTGCTATAAAATATACACTTAAAAGTGTATTTTGAATGTTTTCTTTCCACCAGTCTGAAAAAACACTTTATGAAAAGCCAAAAAGTGCAAAATCTCAAAATTGACAGGTGTAGTGTCTCCCCTTAAACTGCGATTCATCGACTGGCCGCTAGGGACAGGCTGCAAAAGGGAGCAGAATCTCATTGACCATCATGTTAAAACAGCCAAGTTTACAGCAGAAAAAAACATGTTTACACTCTGGTTCACATTGTGTTTTGGTCTATACTGCTAATTTTGTCCTTCATGACAACTCTGAGGGGGGTGAATTTTTTTATAACTCAACCGTTTAAATTATATTAAACCTTAAAGTTCTGCACAATTAAGGGCGTGGTCACTTGAGTGACAGGTGTATTGGCGCTGCTGTCTGTGAGCCGTCATGTTACCTCAGCTAATTCCAGCCGCTGAATTTGGCATCTCAGCCGTATTTGTGCCTTTTTTCTGGATTATTTTATACAATATATGGCTTGCCGCATACTTGAGACAGCTGCCAGTCTGTGTACATGTGCTCGCATGCGGAACACACGTTGTTGGATCGTCGTGGCATTGGCTAAAAGTTTTGTTCCTGAGATTTACTACAATGAATGACAATACCAGGAGGATATACAACTCCGACAGCACTGCTTGGATATTATAACTAAAACTGCTGCACTATTTTGAAAAATTATACTTTGGACACGTGCTCATTAGTTTGAGAGAACATTTGAGAGTTATACAGATATCTGGTACTGTACGTATAGAGTTTTACATTATAAACGATGCTCAGATTGCATCCTTTACCCAAGTGCAACGTATTGGATTCATCTCGCGATCTCTTTTTCATTAAAGGTATGAAGTCCCAGTTGATTTTTTTGTGTTATTTGCACACCCCACACAAATTAATTAGCCTACTGGTGTTAGAGCATCTAACGTTATAACGTTATCTTAAAAATCACCATAGATTGACAGTAAAACTTTAGTACTTTCTAATGGTATTGTTATCTTTATTAATATTTTAGATAGTATCTAAGATAGATATGCTAGGCGGCGTGGTTTCAGCAACAAGTCGCATGGGCTCCAACTACATCCCGCCTCTTTGCCCATTTTCAGTTATCCGTGAGTGACGTGCGGTCACGTGCAGCTAAGATGGCCGTGGCCTCATTTACGCATAGACAGTAAAAGAAATGGACACAGCGACCCCATTGGAACTCAATTGAGAGAAGTGAAGCCCATTTTTAGCGATTTTTAGCACTTCCGTTTCTGACGTGCAGACTCAAACTAAGCTTGATGACGTCCGCAACCTGTCTGACAGATGTAAATCTTCTAGTAGCTGTGCGTGCAAACTGCCATCGTTAATCTTGCAGAGACGGCGAGCTTGAGCGGGGAGTTCTTTGGCGTGAGTGAGCAGGAGTAAGTATTCTGATTAATTATTTTGTATAGCAGGGACGTGCACAGGGGGGTTGCTCAGGTTGCCCGGGCAACTGCCCATATGCCCTTCTCGACTCAAGTTGCTCTTCCAAGGTGGGAAAAAAAGAAATAAAAAATCGTACAATGGATACAGAATTTCACGTAGGCCTAGATAAATAAAAAAAATCGCACAGCCTCATTCACTTCCATATTCGGGCACCCGTCCGAAAGTGAAAGTCAGTAGGGAAAGGGCAAACTCTGTTTACGTGGCTGCAGCGCTGCACGCGACCGGCACCTGAGCTGAGCCTGCATGAGCGGCACTAGAAGGAGATTGTCGCGGTTGTCGGGTGAGACGACTTAACGTTGTCGGAAAGGTGAGTAAGGTTATAATCGTTAACGAAAACGAACGAAAAAAACGAAAAGTAGGTGGGGAAAAAACATCGTCGTTAACTGAAATAAAAATAAAAACGAGGCATTACAAAAAAACGATAACTAACCAAAACTGTAATGTGTGTTTGGCAAAACTAACTAAAATAAAATTATAGCTTAAATGTCCTTAGTTTTCGTCTTTGTCAATGTCTTTCATAGAGCAAACGTTCAGCTGCATTTCATTTCCCTGCGTCTCTCACTCACGCGTCTCTCACATACTCGCGTCTCGCGCGCGCACAGCCCCTCCATGAGAACGAGTATTGGAAGCAAGTTCGCGAAAGGTTGGTATCTCGTGAAAACCTTTACTCAATCACACATTAAAAAGTGGTATAAAAATATTTTTAATTCTGAATATAATTTTGTCAGTGTGTTAATGTCGACCTGAGAAGCGATTGCTACTTTAGAAAGTTAACTAGACGCAAGTTTGAGGTAAAATGCACTTGGGTTGTCGATGTCAAAACACTATTTAAGCTGTGATTCAAGTAAGGAATAATTGACGACGGGCCGTTGAATTATTAGAAAAATAATGCACACCTGAGGTGGTGATTCGGTCACGACTCGAAGCGGAGTCAATTATTCCGCTTATACCACGGTTATTCTCAGTCCTTCATATAGCCCGTGAGGGGGGGTGTTGGTAGGGGAGTGCCCTTTTTTTAGGTCAGAGCAACTGCCCCTCAAAATTCCTGTGCACGTCCCTGTTGTATAGTATTTTAAAATGTAACGCCAGTACGCCATATTAAGATAATCACCCCGATTGCCTGCGAGCTTCTCCTCCTGTCTCTACGGTAATTTCTCTACTGTGCGACAGAGAGTCGAGTGGTTATGACGCAATCGTTAGCCTATTTTTACAAAAACTGTTTCTACGGGGCCATAATGTAACATAGAAGGTAATGGAGCCCTTTATACATTGTTGTGTATCTTTAGAAATAAATAATGGACAAATGGAGTCTTTAAACGCCTCAGATGTAAAGTTATTCACTGTCAAAGTGACGCCAAAATGAATGGGAGTCAATGGGGATGCTAACGCAAGTGAAGTTCTGCTACAAGATGGCGGCACCCGGCCGACTTCAACTTCCGGTCGACTTCCTTGGGCACTGCATTTACGCAATCAAAAATGCTGTTCAGAACTCTATGGGTGACGTCACGGACACTACGTCCATATTTTTTTACAGTCTATGGTCGCAACAAGGCAAGCAAACCAAGCAATTGCTTGGGGCCCCGAGCTGGCCTGGGGCCCCAAGACAACGACTGTTTAAGAATAAAATGCAACGACACTGTGTGAGCGCCCCTTTGATCGTCAATGCAGTAAAGTGCAATGACACTGTTATCGGGATCCCCTTCAAGGGGGCCCCTCTCAGTAGTTGCTGACAGCAGCCGGCCAACCACGTGATCTCTGCTGCCGGCAAAATACAAACCTCCTCGGCAGTCATGAAGCGGAATTATGCTTCAGGAAGCCAGAAGAGAAAGAAGAGAAAGGAAGAGGAGGATAAGAAAAAAACAAGATAGTGGTAAGTGATAAATTACACCGGATAAAATAGCTCTAGTTGTCAGTCTTGTACAAATGGTGTAATTTTGCAGCCGGTAGGCTAGTAAAAATATGTTTATGTTAGCTAACGTTACCTGCCTGACGGCAAATGCTGCTTGTAACGAACAGTTAGTGCAACTTTTTTTTTTTCGAACGGACGGAATATGGTTACTGTAATATGTTTTTTAACGGAATAAGGAAGACGCAGATCTGTTCCAGAATCACTGTTTATCGTATTTAATGACATGACATTGCTGTAGCTTTGTAATAGGTTTTGATGAAAGTGGCATAGCAAATAGCATGCTATACTATTTGCTTAAATGTCTCAGCCCTCAGGCTCTTCCTAAGGATACCTCCACTGATGAAGGTAGAGTGAATTTCTCTCACTGAGCTGAGCTGTTAATAGTGACCTCTTTCAATATGCTAACAGTGAAATGGTAAAACGTACTTCACAGGTAATTTCAGATTTTTTTTTTTTTTTCAATTATTTTCCCAGCTACACCATCAACTTCATCCTCAACATCAAACAGCAGTTTTAGATCATTTGCACATGTTTGTGAGAACTGAAAAATGTTAATGTGAGTGTGTGTGTGTGTGTAAGTTGGATTTAGTTATTGTGCTCTTTTTTTAATGTATATTTGATTTTATGGTACAGCGCTGTTTTTTGCAAATGTTCAATTGTTGAAAATGTTCAAATTCCAAATATTTTTTCAAGCAGTATTTGCACTGTAAACCTTTTTTATTTATGCACAGTATATGCAACAGCAGTATTTGCACTGTAAACCTTTTTTCTTTATATAAAGTGTGGGTGAACTTAAACTGTATGGCTATGCTGTGGTTCCTGTAGGCTTTGCGGGGGTCGGGGGGGCCTCCATGTCCATTTTGCTTGGGGCCCCCAAATTCCTTCAGACGGCCCTGACAAGAGGTTAATGAAAACAGAAAGATAACAGAAGCTTTTTGTGTTAAATTGCTCGAATCAGATGCTTCATCAGCATATTACACAAGAAAAACAGTATTACTGCTTGAATGTCTGCTTTCTGAATGCTTCCTGACATGCCTACTTGATATCGTCATTTAAGAACTGCTCGTATGGCCGGTGTTTTTAACTGTTTAATTTTAACTGTCTGCCAAATAATTACCCCCACGTTGAGGCTGCTACCTGGTTGCCGAACCCTAAACCTACAGGCCTACTGGGGTAATAATGACGCGGTCAGAATTAGGCACAACACCTGTTCACACAGAACAAGCTTTTGTTGTTAAACGCGAGAAATCAATTCTGTGACCATACGTAAAGTTCCTTATGATCAGTTCAAACATTTAATGAACAGCAGCATAGTGGAGCGGTTCTTTCATGAAGAACCCTGTGCCTGTATGGAGCGGTGTTTGGCTGCAAGTGACGATGAGTGGTTTACCAAACGCTTCAGACAAAATGTCCCACCACTGCTCTCTCTCAATAACAGCGTGCTTCCTGACAACATCTATACATGGTGGCAGGTATGCTACCAGTTCTGTCTTTAGTGTTAAAAGTGTATCTCTCATTAAAACACTTAAGTCCACTTAAAGGCACAATGTAAGAATTTTGGATTAAAATATCCCCAAACCACTAGAACAATGTGGTAACACTTTAGAATACTGATCCTTCATTAATGAATAACTACACAGGAACAAATGAATAATGCATTATTAACGCTCTAGTAACTACTATTAACTAACAATAAACTCTGATTAATGAATTAGTAAGAAATAGTGCTCAGTTGTAGGTGGTAGTTCACGATTAACTAATCAGTAACTACTGTTTTTTCATTCCTCCCAGAGAACTACTAAGAACTACTATATACAGGTTCATAATTAACATGAATGATGCATGTATAATTAATTCTAAAGTAAAGGCCTTGATAACCCACTAGTAATGAATGAAGTATTACTAAATACTTAAGAAGGAATTACTATTTATTTGGATCAGTATTCTAAAGTGAAAAACATGATAACTCTCTAGTAACTACTGAAGTCTTTGTAAACTTTTGATGTTTTTGTATGTTTTTGTACAGTAATTCCTTATGATATATTTGGTAACACTTAAGTAATTACTAGTGGGTTACCATGATCTTCACTTTAGAATACTGATCCAAATAAGAAGTAGTTACTTTAGAGTTATACAGTAACTCTTGAGTTATTACTATCCAATACTTTACAAAAACCTCAAAAGTTTACAATGACTACAGTAGTTACTAGAGAGTTATCATGCTTTTCACTTTAGAATACTGATCCAAATAATTAGTAATTCCTTCTTAAGTATTTGGTAATACTTCAGTCATTACTAGTGGGTTACCAAGGCCTTTACTCTAGAATTAATTATCCATTATTCATTATTCACATTAATTATGAACATGTATATAGTAGTTCTTAGTAGTTCTCTGGGAGGTATGAAAAAACAGTAGTTACTGATTAGTTAATAGTGAACTACCACCTTCAACTGAGCACTATTACTTACTAATTCATTAATCAGAGTTTATTGTTAGTTAATAGTAGTTACTAGAGTGTTAATAATGCATTACTCATTTGTTCCTGTGTAGTTATTCATTAATGAAGGATCAGTATTCTAAAGTGTTACCAACAATATTAATATATTTTGTTGACTTAAGTACTTACGTTATCCCAAATGTTTCCAACAATGTTTAAATTCAGAGAAATTTGCAATTTTAACCAATGTAAAATCCCTTTCACTGATGCCATGTCACGGCATTACTCTCAATTTCCGGTTTTACTGGCGTAGAAACCACGAAAACACAAAAGATGTTTTAAAATATTATGCGTTTTATTAGACAGGTGAGCAACTAAACTGAAAACTAATTATTTATCAACAGTCATATATTTTGAATCTCTTGTTTTCTTGATTTAACACAATAACATGCCTCAGAGACAATGCTATTTTGTCAAGTGGCTAACATATGCTGCTTTCACGCCACCTCGTATTTACAACACGTGACATTATATTCTGAGCTGTTCACGTCCTTTTGGTCCTTGGACTGGGAATTATGCGTTTCCATGGCACCACTATCACAAATCTACAGCGGTCAGGTGGTATAGTGGCCACGTGGTACATCTGGGAGCTTTCAGAAAACTCCCAGCTCACAAGCTGGAATTACGAGGCCGCGTGAACGCATCTATAGCACAACCAGAAAGAGCTTTATTATTTGTAGTAACGGTAATTTTCTCCACCATACAATTTATTTTAAAATTAATTGCATGCCATTTAGCAAGTAATTCGCTTTTATTAAAGGCACAATATGTAAGATTTTTTGGATTAAAATATCCAAAACCCACTAGAATAATGTTTTATATTTTGTTGACTTGAGTACTAACATTATCCCAAATGTTTCCAAGAATGTTTAAATCCAGAGAAATAAGCAATTTTAACCAGGACGCGGACTGTGTTCCTGTGTCGCCTATCAATGACATCATAACCACGTTATCCTCAGTTTCCGGTTTTATTTTGTAGAAACCATGGAAACACCAAAGACGCTTTAATATATTATGTGTTTTATTAGACAGATGAGCAACTGTTTGGATACATTAATAAACAGAAAACTAATCATGTTATATAGCTCATCACAGTAAGTCTTATTATTTAAAGGGTCATGAAACCCCCCTGCTGCAGCAGTGCTTTTTCACACCTTCGATTTGAAAAGGCTTTCAGAAGGGGCGTGGTCGACTGCCAAAAGGTGGGATGGGTGTTGTGTAGAAAGAGGGAATGGTTTGCATAAATAGGGGAGTGTCATTAGGTGACACCTCACGACACAAGGGCTTTACAACCTAAAAAGTACAACACGCAACACGCAAGTACAACACGCAAGCATTATATCCACAATACGAAAATAACCCAAAGCACTGAAGGGGAAAAAAAATCTGTTTTTGGTTAACATTGACTATGTCTGCTCCTAATGACTACTTCACACCGCACAGAAAAACGGCAACATTTAAGTGGGCCGCAGGATCTAAAACTTTATAAAAAGAAGTCATGTTTATGCTTACCAAACAGACACCGACAAACGCTGATTGAACAGGTTCAGTCGGGTGAAAATAAAACCCGAGCAACACCAAAATACGCAACGCACTAACCAGACAAATGGGTTTTTTTCTGCATTTTTCGGTGCGGTGTGAACTTAGAGTTCATTGCTGATAAAAACTATTAACCATGCGAATACAAAAAAATAAATAACATGTTGGCAAACACTTACCACAGTTTTGGAGATGGGAATTGGTACAGCGTCTTGCTTTAAAATAAGCCGACTAGCAAAGCCGGATTCCACCTGTCCCAGATTTTAAAAGTTTTCGGGTACAAAATGTTTGCAACAAACATATAGTCCATTTGTTCTCTTCTGAGGCCAAAGAAGTCCAGCTGCACTTGCCCAAACTTCAGCTCTGGTCGCGTCACGGGGAAACAAAAACAACTCTTTTGTGTTGTGGCACAGAGGATACAAGCACTTACGACCCATGTCTCAACAATAATGATGGACGACAAACCTGACAGAAGTGATTGTCTCATGCATAATAACTAAATTATAATTTATACATACTGCAGCACTGTGATTGGATTAAATGAACTTAACGTCATGAATATATGTCGAGAATCGCGACTTCACCATGTTCAAAATAACGCTCTGACGTCAGACTTTGTGATGTTGCTCCGACTCAGCTTTTCAAACCGGAAGACAGAAATCGCTCTGAAAAATGCAAAAATAACTATTTTTCACTTATGAGTAACATTGAGTAACTTTAGTGTCTTCAATGATGTGCAGCCTATACAGATCTGTTTACATCTCAAAAAAAGTGTTTTGGGGTTTCATGACACTTTAAATCTCGTATTCTTGATTTACAGTGTTCTTACATGCACTGCAAGAAGAACACTGTAAAATGCACAGTAACTTGCTGGCAACAATTAGCAAGTAAGTTGCTGTGTTCTATTCCACAGTATGCTTACTGTAAATGTAATCACAGTAACTTAAATTTTACTGTAAAAATAAACACAGTAACAAAATAATAACTGTAAATCAAATCACAGTAATTTTACTGTGTTTCTTATTACAGTAAAATGACTGTATAATAATAAAAACAGTAACAAAATAGTTACTGTGATTACATTCACAGTATGTGACTGTCGTGGTTTCTTTGATGCAGCCTAAAAGAAAGGGGTTAAACAGTAAATGAAGGGTCCCATGACAGTTAAAAACAAACACAATGACAATACAATTGCATATTATGCTTCCCCAAGGCATGAATTCACTTAAAAACAAAAGCTAGAATCTATTCTATATAGCTTCTGTATTTTTCCTGGCAGAGAAGCTCAGAAAAACTGTCATGGAATGCACACAGACAAGATGTTAAGATCCAAGCGCAGCATTTAATGTGAAAATCCAAAGTCGTATATCCAAAAACAGGCAAGGGTCAAACTCCACAGTAACAGTCCACAAAACAGAAAGCCAGAAGTACAAAGTGCACATGACATAATACAAAATAATAAACCACAACCAAGGACAGAAACAACTGAGTATAAATAGACAGACACTAATGACAAACTCAAAACAGCTGGTGCAATCAAGGGATAATGAGTCCGGGCAGTGGGTTATGGGAAATGAAGTTCTGACAAATGACAAAAGTCCATGTTGGGGTGCCCTCTAGCGGTTAACTCGGGCACTCCAATTAGTGATCATGACAGTACCCCCTCCTTACGGAGCAGCTACCAGATGCTCCATGAGACAAAAACAAAAACAAAAACTCTCAGGAGGGAGGTGGACTGGAGGAGGACCAGGGGGAGGGATGGTGGGCCAGGTCCAAAGTCCCCAACTTAAGGCCAGGGGGGAGCTGGAGGGACAGCCCATGGAGGCTCTAGTGGGGTCGGAGTCCTGGCTGAGTGCCAGGGCAGTGCTGGAGAAACTAACCATGCGGGTTCCAGCAGGTCTGGAGTCCTGGCTGAGTGTCAGGGCGGTGCTGGAGGAACTGACCAGGCGGGTTCCAGCAGGTCTGGAGTCCTGGCTGAGTGCCAGGGCGGTGCTAGAGGTACTGACCAGGCGGACTCCAGCAGGACTGACGGCCTGTGTGGCGGTGGTGGCAGGACAGACGGCTTGAGCGGCGGCAGGGCAAGGCGCTTGGGGAGCGCAAAAACAGCCTCTGGGGTGGACTCACTGGCCGGAGCGGACTCTGGGCAGGCCTCCAGGCCTTGAGGGATGACTGAAGCCTTCCTCCTCCTCTTCCTCCTTTTACGAGAGTGAGGCGGTGACTCCGTGCCCACCTCCTCTGTGGACTCGGGAGTGAACTCACGGGCTGGAGCGGTCTCTGGAGCTGGAACGAGCTCTGGAGCGGATACACGGGCTGAAGCGGTCTCTGGCTGAGCATGTGTTGCCCATTGGCTTCTAAAGGAGAAATATCTGACAAAATCCCAAAAATCCAGGATTTGAAGCCCCTCCATCTCCCATTGAGGCAACGGGTCATCCAAACATGCATTAAAAATATCCTTTAATGCCGCATCATTGTAGCCCAGCCCCACCGTCATTGTCCAAAACGACTGGGCGAAGCACCCTACCTCCCAACCTTCCTGACGTAGGGCCGTCAACGTCCGAAATCGAGCTATCCGCTCCCTCGTGTTGGCCGGCGGAAGAATCCGGAAGCTCATGCTGCTGGATCTGTTAATGGTGGTTTGTTCTGTCACAGAATGCACACAGACAAGATGTTAAGATCCAAGCGCAGCATTTAATGTGAAAATCCAAAGTCATATATCCAAAAACAGGCAAGGGTCAAACTCCACAGTAACAGTCCACAAATCAGAAAGCCAGAAGTACAACGTGCACATAACATAATACAAAATAACAAACCACAACCAAGGACAGAAACAACTGAGACAGACACTAATGACAAAATCAAAACAGCTGGTGCGATCAAGGGATAATGAGTCCGGGCAGTGGGTTATGGGAAATGAAGTTCTGACAAGTGACAAAAGTCCATGTTGGGGTGCCCTCTAGCGGTTAACTCGGGCACTCCAATTAGTGATCATGACAAAAACAAAATATTGTGCTGTTTAAAATCTTTACCTGTTGCTGCATTTTACTTCAGCCTGCTTCATTATTTGATTCATCATGCCATAGCTAGAAAAACAAGAAGAAACAGCTAGCGCACTTTGCTAACACACATGCATGTGCATAGAGTTCCAGTTTACTTTTATCCAGCAATGTTACTCCATCAAACTAATGACATTATCAAATATTGACAGATAAAAAAAAAATCTATCAAATTTACATGAACAAACAGTTATGTTTGTATTGATATGGCTTACTAGTGCCGCTCTCTGCATCTCTCTCCTGTTGCACTCCTAAACACAAGTGAATTTACATGAGGTTGCCTTGGTAAATTAACCTAACATTGCAAAATATGAGAAAAGTTACCTTGTTGAAGACAAATCCTAAAGAAATTGTGGAATCTCCTCAGTTTCTGCTGCTGAAAAAAGCCCTGCTCAAAATTTCTTTATTGTGATTCACAGCAAAAAAAAAATTTACTGTAGAATTTACCCACCATTAAAATTTAACCATGATGCTTTGCAGATTTACAGCAACATGCTGTGTACAGGTTCTACAGTAAGGATTTGTTCATTTTACAGTAATAATGCTGTGAAAACTACAGAAATTTGTTACAGTGTGCCTAATTTCCATCTAGCTTACTGCAGTGTGCAACAAGTGTCTTATAGTAGCCGCAGAGCAAACGCAGAGTGGCACTATAACAACTTTCAACACACAAATGTATCTAATATGATAATACACATACACTTGACCGGAAGAAGCAGAGACTGTGACTGCGGCATTATAAATGTTCTGCTACTGACAACACTTGGCTCTGCGCTGCTTCATACTACAGTAACGTTAATAATCTCATCCATGAACATGATTTCTGCTCCAGTCCCAATCTGATTCTTTTTCACCAGCTGTAGACGTGAAGGAAACACCTCTCATGAATTAAAATAAGCTGGACTGTGTACCATTCAGAATTTAACTGAAAATGCTTTGAAATTATATTTAAGACACCTTTATTTCATGGACCATATATAGTTATACTATGGGGATGATGAATGCTTAAATCTGTTGACAGCTGACAATGTTATAGCACTCCAACGTCTTCAGAATGGTTTAAATCAACAACATGAAATACCGGTTCTGGTTCCTTTTGTTGGTCTAAAGAAATTCTTTTTTGACGTTTTAATCTAACTTTCTGGGGTGTGGAAAATTCTGTTCATAGTCACACTGATGACAGTGTCAATTCATGGAGTCAATTCTTTAAATTCTTTACTGTTAAAGGAGAACAATGAAGAATGTGTTTTTTCAAATATAATATATAGATAAGATCTAATGTGTGACTGTAAATCTTTAATTTAATCAAAAATACAATAAAAACAGTAATATTTTGAAATATTATTACAGTTTAATGTCTTTTAACTAATGATAATTTTTAATGTCATTAGTGCTAGTTTATATAAATTGTTCATGGTGATTTTCAAATCTAGTGTTTTTTATGTGGAATTTTGATTATTATTTCATGATGATTGTAGAAGTGTACTTTCCTGCATCACTGTGATATTAGATTTGTTTTTAATCCATCCACAGTCTCTACAGTCTAAGAGCAAAGCTTATTATTCTCAAGTGATTCAGGAGCTGTTCTCTGTTATTCCTGGAGAGGGACACTACAGAGACGCTGGTCCATCTCACTGCCAAACCTGTGCTGTGGTGGGGAAATCTGGGAACCTTGTAGGATCATTTTATGGTCCCCTTATAGACAGTCATGATTTTGTAATGAGGTAAACTTTTTTTATAGGGGTTCTATCATTTTTTAAAAAATTTTTTTTTTACATTAGTGCTGTGTCAAGTCACAGTTTCATCAGTAAAGTGCAAGGTTTTTTTTTTCTTCTTCTTAATACACAAATAGATGGAGAAAGAGAATAGAAATCGAAAAAAGAAAAGTAAGATATAAATAAAAAATAAGCGCTATTATTAATGGGTCAAGTGTTGACGAAAAAGATATGTCTTTAGCAGTTGTCTTGAATTTTTTTTTACATGTTCAACTATCTTTAGTGTGTGATGTTGCTGTTTGAGCATAAAAAAGGTCTGCAAAGTTACAAAGCACAAAGTCACTCCAAAGGGAGTTATTCTCTATATCAGCACTGTTTCTAAACTCCCTGAAACACCTCCATTGTTGTCTTGAATTTTTTCTACATGTTACAGTATCCCTCATTTAAATAATTCCCACCCAAGTCATTCGCCAAAAAAAAAAAAAAAAAAAAGGGGGCTTCATAGAGACAGGAACTAAACAGAGTGTTACTGACGGACTGTGAAGGGAGGTGGTGCAACAATGTCAAATTGGGAATCATACATAGACCGAAAAAACAAAATCAAGAATTTGAAAAAGGACATAGGTCCCCTTTAAAGATCTGCAATTATGATAGACACTTTAATGTTATATTTCTGCCTCCCTCAGAATGAATAAGGGACAAGTTGAAGGTTATGAGAAAGATGTGGGATCCAGGAAAACCCACCTCATCATGTACCCAGAAAGTGCCACCCATCTGGACAACACCACCCACCTGGTGCTGTTGCCCTTCAAAATATTGGATATCCAGTGGGTCACCAGTGCTCTAACTGACGGAACTGTTAAACGGTGAGATAATGGTTAAATATCACGAAAACAAGGTCACATTTAATTTCAAAATGAAAAGAGAGAAAAAAAATGTTGCATAAAGAAAATGTGGCTTATGTTTTTTGCATTGACATTATTTTCATCACAGTTTAATACGTGCGTAATATGCAGTGTTGGGGTAACGCATTACAAGTAATTTGAGTTATGTAATCAGATTACTTTTTTCCAAGTAATTAGTAAAGTAATGCATTACCTTTTCAATTTACAACAAAATATCTAAGCTACTTTTTCAAATAAGTAACGCAAGTTATTTTTTTCACATTTATTGACTGCCAGATCTCCTGTCCCCATGTTGAGAGAAATAAAGTGCAGAGGTGTTGTGTTTACTGTGTGAACATGGTGCTTATTGTAGTTCTAGACTAAAGGTGAACATGCATTTACTCATCTCACTTGCATGAAAACATTCAGTATTCCTCAAAATGAATAAAAACAGTGAAATACAATCTCAGAATATACACAAACCTGTAATAATTAACTAAATTAAAGGGTTAGTTCATCCAAAAATGAAAATAATGTCATTTATTACTCACCTTCATGCTGTTTCACACCCGTAAGATACTTTTGTTGAAATCCGATGGCTCAGTGAGGCCTGCATAGCCAGCAATGACATTTCCTCTCTCAAGATCCATTAATGTACTTAAAACATATTTAAAACAGTTCATGTGAGTACAGTGGTTCAATATTAATATTATAAAGCGACAAGAATATTTTTGGTGCGCCAAAAAAAACTAAATAGCGACTTATATAGTGATGGCCGATTTCAAAACACTGCTTCATGAAGCTTCAGAGCGTTATGAATCTTTTGTGTTGGATCATGATTCGGATCACGTGTCAAACCGCCAAACTGCTGAAATCACGTGACTTTGGTGCTCCGAACTGCTGATTCGGCACGCTGATTCGACACAAAAGATTCATAATGCTCCGAAACTTAAAGAAGCACTGTTTTGAAATCGGCCATCACTATATAAGTAATGGGCTTTTTGTTCTGCCTCTAGGGCTGTTTCAAAAAACAAGATTAAAAAACAAGCCAGGCTTATTTTAGTTAGTCAGACTTGTTGTCAGTGAATTCTTTTTCATAAAACAAACTTGAATTAGTTCAAACTCAGTTACTTTGGCAAATTATGCTGGGAAGCCTGGTCTGGGGCAGGCTAACTGTCAGGCTAAGCTGAGCTCCTCTAATACTGACCAATAGGAACGCAATGATATTACAGCTGACTCTCTCACATACAATTATTTGACTTTATTAACACACACACACACACACACACACACTTACTTACTAAATAGAGCTAAAATAAAATAAATAAAAATGGTGTAAGTTTAAGCCATTTTTTTAATTAAAAGGTAAGTATGTTGAACCAAAACATTTAAAGAGAAGTAATTTCTTAAAAATTAAGTGTTATATAGCCCACTGAATCATTCTCAGACTTAATGCTGACAACAATGGAAGCACTTGGGAGAGAACTGTCAGAAGACTTATTTCTTAGCACAAAAGAGGACAGTGGTATAAGAGGATTACCAAATCATTGTTTTAAGTGTGAAAATATAGCAAAAGTAACAGAAATTCAAAATCAATAGACCTGTGACAAGGCCCCTGAAACAATCAGACCTTCATTTTTCATCATTGTGATGAGTGATTTTTTTTTAGCAAGACAAAGAGCAGAAGAAATACCAAGTGAGTGTTTCAGAGCCAGCAAAAGCTATGAAATGAGTGACAGAGTAAGATGCAGCCTGCAGAAGTGACCAGCATGGTTGTTGTCTACACTGGAACTACCTACTGTAAAGCACAATAAAGTCAGCTAGCCTTTTCCAAGGCCCATATTTAATCTATACTCTATATAATATATGAATTCAGGTTGATTGGGACACTTTTTGCTATTGAAATGACCGGGAAAAAGTGTATGTAATATATATTCTTTGTTTAAAATTGGTTTGAATCATAAAATTATTTTTTTGACCATTGTAGATTGTGAAGTGGCTTATAAAAGCTGCAATAAATTCACATCATAGTTCTTTTTTTGTTCTTCACTAATTGTCCTCTCATTCTTCCAGGTGATGGTTATTCACCCTGCCTTCATGCATTATGTGCACACCACGTGGCTGCACATTAAGTCTCGAAGATCTTATCCATCCACAGGTTTCCTTGTGCTGATGTTTGCCCTGCACATCTGTGATGAGGTAAAGCTTTTAGCAATCACAGAGCATGTGTGGCTTTCTGTCTGCGTTTTATGTGCCGTGCACTAATGGTAATTTTGCTGATGTTTTTTTTTCTGTGCTTAGGTCAATGTGTTTGGCTTTGGCGCAAACAATAAAGGCACTTGGCACCACTATTTTGAAGAAAATGCCCAAGTCTTTCAAGCGCACTGGTAAACACAGTGGAGGGATTGAGCACCAGACCATCTTAGAACTTCAGGAAAGGCAGCTGATCAGTGTATACAGAGGGTGGTGAGAAGGACGAGGAGATTTATTAATTTTATTACATTTTTTTATTGAAATGTTTAATATTCGTTTATTGTTCTACATTATTAATGTTAACATTAATCTTAATAGTAATGTTAATTTAATATTGATCATTAATTTTACTATTAAAATAAAATTTTTGATTTTAGTGTTTTTATATATACAATAATTATTTAAACATTATTTATTAATTTTAATGTGAATTATCATACATGCTTAATGTAAATAGTTTTATTTTTATATATAAAACATACATACATCAAAAATAAAAAAATTAAAAAGTACCTTCATAGGTTTGCTCATTCTGTCAACTGATATTTATTCAGGGTCACCTTGGCTATTACTGTACTAATTTTCATATCATTTTACTGTACAGTTTGCGAGAAAATTAAAGTCAAACTCACCCACAATATCCATTTTCAAACACTCATAAAAATGTTTTCTTTACATATTTGCTCATTCTGTCAACTGATATTTATTAAGTGTTACTCTGGCTATTATTGTACTCATTTTCGTATCAATTTACTGTACAGTTTGGGAGAAAATTACAGTCAGAGTAATTTTCTCAGTACAGTTTGGGAGAAAATCTTTCCTGTAAAGGTTTGCTCATTCTGTCAAGTGATATTTATTAAGGGTCACCCTGGCTATTACTGTACTCATTTTCTTATCATTTTACTGTGCAGTTTGGGGGAAAATTAAAGTCAAACTCACCCATAATCAAGCACTTGCACTTTAGCCCATATTCAAATACTCATAAAAATCTTTTCTTTATAGGTTAGCTAATTCCTTCAATTGATTTTTATTCAAGGATAAACTGTCTATTACTGTATTAATTTTCATATAATTTTACTGTACAGTTTGGGAGAAAATTAAAGTCAAACTCACCTATAATATCAAAGTGCATTCAAGCACTTGCACTGTAGCCTATATTCAAACACTCATAAAAATATTTTCTTTATAGGTTAGCTCATTCTGTCAACTGATGTTTATTCAGGGTCACCCTAGATATTACTGTGCTCATTTTCATATAATTTTACTGTACAGTTTGGGAGAAAATTAAAGTCAAACTCACCTATAATATCAAAATGCATTCAAGCACTTGCACTATAGCCTATATTCAAACACTCATAAAAATATTTTCTTTATAGGTTAGCTAATTCTGTCAACTGATATTTATTCAGGGTCACCCTGGATATTACTGTGCTCATTTTCATATAATTGTACTGTACAGTTTGGGAGAAAATTAAAGTCAAACTCACCTATAATATCAAAGTGCATTCAAGCACTTGCACTGTAGCCTATATTCAAACACTCATAAAAATCTTTTCTTTATAGGTTAGCTAATTCCTTCAATTGATTTTTATTCAGGGTGTAGTGATTTTTACTTCGTCCATCAAAGGACACAAAGTAAAATAGGGATTGGTACTCACGTCACCGCTGACGTTGTGATTTTAGGACCACACGTGACTTAAGGGGTGATTATGAGTACATCAGATGACCACTTCCCCTTTTTACCTAGTTCAGGGCACCAGTCAAGGTGTTTTACCTTGGCAGTATGAGAACACTCTCAGCAGGGGCTTTCATTCATTTAGAATTAATGGAAAGTGGTCAGCTGATTTATCTGAAAGATTGGTGATATTGCTAACTTGTAGAACCTTTTCTGTATTATCAGCACAAGGAAGACACAAGTGTAATAAAATTTATTTTATTTATTTATTTATTAATTTATTTTATTACAAAAAGATAAACAAGAATAACTAACACAACTACTAAATGAATACTATGAATGATAAAGGAATAAAGTGCATAAGATACATAGAATACAAGTGATTAAGTTGGGTGTGGCTATGGAAGAGTTACGTTATCTTATGGAAAGATAAAGTGTTTCTCTGAAAATAATAAGGTGGAGAACCTTATTATGCACCAAACAAATAAACAAAAGATTATTTGTTATTAACTAACATCAGCTATATTACATCTAATGGAAATTAGGAAATTATATACTGATAATATACAACAATGCCAAGGTCTCTGGAAAGAGGTTTGGTTAAGTGATATTTACGTTCCACTTGGTTGAGTCCGACGACGGTGACGTCCTCCACTGGTTGTGCTGGGGGACGATGCAGTGGGGAGAGGAGCCAGAATCTGTTTCAACAGTCTTGAACACGAAGCTCTGTGGGATGCTGATCTCCTGAAGCACCAAAGGGTCCTAAAATCTGGAACACGCAGATGAGGCCCTGGTGTAGGTGCAGAAGGTCCTTAACAATCTGGAACATGCAGACGAAGGTACCTTGTAGTGAAGGTTTGCTCTCCTGAGCTTGCAGATGTCGTTACCGATGGTGGATCTTGGCATCTCTTGCTGGCATGTGGAGGATGTAGAAGGCGATGGTGGGGCTGAGGAACTGGCTGAATGAAGAGGTGTGAGAGGGAGGCTGGGTGGGAATTCAGGAAATACAAGGGACACTGGAGATACAGGTGCTGGAGATACAGGAGACTCTGGAGGTATAGCCAGATGGTACACCAGAGACCAGACAGGAAGAGGCCCCAGGGTGGAGTCGCAGGCGGGAGGCAGAATAGCGCTCCATTGGAAATACAGGGTAGAATCACCTCTCCAAAAAAGTCTATCAAGATCACTTCAACAAATCCTTCAGTTCATCAAAATATTTGCCAGAGTTTGACATACACATTTCCACAGCAGTGGTGTCGTGGGCAGAGTTTTTTTCCCAGCCCTCAAACTCCACAATAACTAACTCAGTGATGAATGGTGTTGCCAGCTTGCACACCTGGTCAGACTCTGTAGGTGGTCTGAGCTACAAAACACTCTGTCCTTATCATTGGTATGGGCTTGTCTCTCATGGTGGCCGGTCTCCACTGTCTGCGGTGGGCTCAAACAGCATCTCCGTCACATCGTTCATCGTTGGTGGTGGTTGGCTGGCCTCTGGCACTGGAGTGTGGACTGGTGGTGAAGTCAAACAAAGGAACTAATAAGGGAGTAAATGAACACTGGAGGAAACTAATTACATAATTAACAGACTGACAGAAACTAAGTCAAACTAAGAAACACAACACAGCAGACATGTGACACTGTAGTCATGTTGACAATTTTATTGATGCTATTACTACTTCTCTGGACCTTGACTGTTGCAACTTTGTTGCTTTCAATGGAGGATGAAAAAACCTCTTGGATTTTGCATAAATATCATAATTTGGCATGAAACAAATGTGATTTTTGGGTGAACTAACCCTTTAATATAACTCTGATTGTGTTCATCAAAAAGACAAATGTCATTGAAAATGTGACAGTGCAAGTGCTTGAATGCACTTTGATATTATGGGTGAGTTTGACTTTAATTTTCTCCCAAACTGTACAGTAAAATGATACAACAATGAGTACAGTAATATCTAGGGTGACCCTGAACCAATATCTGTTAACAGAATGAGCAAACCTTTAAAGAAAAAATTTTCATGAGTGATGGAAAATGGGACATGGTGCAAGGGCTAAAATGCACTTTGATATTGTGGGTGAGTTTGACTTTAATTTTCTCCCAAACTGTACAGCAAAATGATATGAAAATGAGTACAGTAATATCTAGGGTGACCCTGAATAAATATCAGTTGACAGAATGAGCTAACCTATAAGGAAAATATTTTTATGAGTGTTTGAATATAGGCTACAGTGCAAGTGCTTGAATGCACTTTGATATTATAGGTGAGTTTGACTTTAATTTTCTCCCAAACTATACAGTAAAATGATACGAATATGAGTACAGTAATAGCCAGAGTAACCCTTAATAAATATCAGTTGACAGAATGAGCAAACCTTTAAAGGAAAGATTTTCATGAGTGTTGGAAAATGGGCCACGGTGCAAGGGCTTGAATGCACTTTTGATAGTGGAGGTGAGTTTGACTTTAATTTTCTCCCAAACTGTACAGTAAAATTATATGAAAATGAGTACAGTAATATCTAGGGTGACCCTGAATAAATATCAGTTGACAGAATGAGCTAACCTATAAGGAAAATATTTTTATGAGTGTTTGAATATAGGCTACAGTGCAAGTGCTTGAATGCACTTTGATATTATAGGTGAGTTTGACTTTAATTTTCTCCCAAATTATACAGTAAAATGATACGAATATGAGTACAGTAATAGCCAGAGTAACCCTTAATAAATATCAGTTGACAGAATGAGCAAACCTTTAAAGGAAAGATTTTCATGAGTGTTGGAAAATGGGCCACGGTGCAAGGGCTTGAATGCACTTTTGATAGTGGAGGTGAGTTTGACTTTAATTTTCTCCCAAACTGTACAGTAAAATTATATGAAAATGAGTACAGTAATAGCCAGGGTGAGCCTGAATAAATATCAGTTGACAGAATGAGCTAACCTATAAAGGGAAGATTTTTATGAGTGTTTGAAAATGAGCAACAGTGCAAGTGCTTGATTGCACTTTGATATTATAGGTGAGTTTGACTTTAATTTTCTCCCAAACTGTACAGTAAAATGATATGAAAATGAGTACAGTAATAGCCAGAGTAACCCTTAATAAATATCAGTTGACAGAATGAGCAAACCTTTAAAGAAAACATTTTTATGAGTGTTTGAAAATGGATATTGTGGGTGAGTTTGACTTTAATTTTCTCCCAAACTGTACAGTAAAATGATACGAAAATGACTTCAGTAATATCTAGGGTGACCCTGAATAAATATCAGTTGACAGAATGAGCTAACATATAAAGAATTTTTTTTTAATGAATGTTTGAATATAGGCTACAGTGCAAGTGCTTGAATGCACTTAGATATTATAGGTGAGTTTGACTTTAATTTTCTCCCAAACTGTACAGTAAAAATGATATGAAAATGAGTACAGTAATAGCCAGGGTGACCCTTAATAAATATCAGTTGACAGAATGAGCAAACCTTTAAAGGAAAGTTTTTCTCCCAAACTGTACTGAGAAAATTACTCTGACTTTAATTTTCTCCCAAACTGTACAGTAAAATGATACGAAAATGAGTACAATAATAGCCAGAGTAACCCTTAATAAATATCAGTTGACAGAATGAGCAAACCTGTAAAGAAAACATTTTTATGAGTGTTTGAATATGGATATTGGGGGTCAGTTTGACTTTAATTTTCTCCCAAACTGTACAGTAAAAATATATGAAAATGAGTACAGTAATATCTAGGGTGACCCTAATTAAATATCAGTTGACAGAATGAGCTAACCTATAAAGAAAATATTTTTATGAGTGTTTGAATATAGGCTACAGTGCAAGTGCTTGAATGCACTTTGATATTATAGGTGAGTTTGACTTTAATTTTCTCCCAAACTGTACAGTAAAAATGATATGAAAATGAGTACAGTAATAGCCAGGGTGACCCTTAATAAATATCAGTTGACAGAATGAGCAAACCTTTAAAGGAAAGTTTTTCTCCCAAACTGTACTGAGAAAATTACTCTGACTTTAATTTTCTCCCAAACTGTACAGTAAAATGATACGAAAATGAGTACAATAATAGCCAGAGTAACCCTTAATAAATATCAGTTGACAGAATGAGCTAACCTATATAAAAAAAAAAAAAACATTTTTATGAGTGTTTGAAAATGGATATTGTGGGTGAGTTTGACTTTCATTTTCTCCAAAACTGTACAGTAAAATGATATGAAAATTAGTACAGTAATAGCCAGGGTGACCCTGAATAAATATCAGTTGACAGAATGAGCAAACCTATGAAGGTACTTTTTACAATTTTTATTTTTGATGTATGTATGTTTTATATATAAAAATAAAACAATTTACATTAAGCATGTATGATAATTAACATTAAAATTAATAAATAATGTCTAAATAATTATTGTATATATAAAAACACTAAAATCAAAAATTTTAATTTAATAGTAAAATTAATTATCAATATTAATTAAAATTACTATTAAGATTAATGTTAACATTAATAATGTAGAACAAAAAACGTATATTAAACATTACAATCCAAAAAAATGTAATAAAATTAATAAATTATGTATAAAACTCATATTAACATTAATTAATATTCATAATGTATAATAATGTATAATATTTATTAATAAATAATAAAAATAATAACAATAATAATTTTAAAAATCTAATTAATAAATGATTCATAATAATTAATATTAACATTAACATATGATGTATAGCACATATACAAAGAACAAATTCGAAAATAAAAGTCTTTTTTAATATAAAAAAAAATTATTAGAGTCATAATAAGATGGGGGAAAAAAGCAATACATAACTTATCTGATGTCTCTTTACGTTCTTGTCCTTTTTACGGTTAACTGCAAGAGTTTAAATGAAACTGTCATCTTTAAATGCATTTAGACCGTTTCCAGCACCCATACCGTAAGTGCAGGAATAGACGCGCGACCTAAAAAAAAAAGTGCGGCTGGCTTGACCGTGTATTTTCGACGCGCGGCCCACTTGACCGCAGTTAAAAAACGGGGATTCAGCACTTACTCGCATGAAGAACAAATATAGACACACAGATAATGGATTAATTTCGATTTAAGACTCAAATTTCCTCCGATACAAAAACATACCTTGTGTGAGTTCTTGTGTTTAATGATGATGACGAGCAAGAACGCAATTGTTCCCAAATATCCACATGACTGCAAACGTGACATTATTATACAACAGGTCAAAAAATAAAACGTACATTTTAAACACAGTACTGTCAGTATTTACTCTATTTTGCAATGAAATAATAGTTCTAACGAAAACCACAGCAGAACTACAACACACGTCTGTGTTTCGCGAACAATTCTGCGGCTTTGAACGAATCGTGAGAGTCAATGATTCAATGATTCATTCACAGCCACTTGCTTCGTTACTGAATGAATGACTCGATGACTCACTCATAAAAACAGTGACTTGCTGCCACCTAATGGCGGTTTTAGTTTAATATTTAAAAGTTTTACTTCGTTTTACCATCATTGCATATTTCTCTATTGAACATTTTTTTATTTAAAACATTATTTATTTTATAAAGTTATTCATAAAGGTAAAAAAATGCACTGGAAAATCAATTTAGGGGGCAAATATTGTCACTTAATGGTAAAGGTGTGACTGCAGTCGAAGTGGAAGAGAGGGGGTACGCAGAAGGATGGTAATCCCTTCAGGGGGTACTCCACGTTAAAAAGTTTGGGAACCACTGTCCTAAGTAAAACGTCGTGAAGTTGGCCGTTTAGTCACTGGTTTGATTTACTCTGAGAAATAGAACTTCTGACTGTACATCATTACATATCAGATCAGACATTAGAATGAACACAGTTACTTACATGTTGTTGCATTACTGTCGATTTCATATCATAAAAGTCTGTTAGCAAAGCCTGCACCGAAATGCGATTGATTTACCTAAGAATCCAGAGTGAAATCGCGAATACAAATAAAGCTCATCAGAGAATTATATTGTTGAAAATAAATAACAATATTCCCAGCATTAGGATCCTTTGAAAGGTAATGTTATTTTTGTCCTGTATCGCTCTCCTCTTCTCGTGCGCTCGAAGACTCGCAAGAGAATTCATGCTGTTTTCTGTGTCTCATCACCGAGTTCTTTTTGCGTCTTCTTGCACTCGATACACAATTATCTCAAAATGCCAGTCTTGGCGAGTATCCATGTAAACACAGTCAGTTTTTAATTGACTTAAGCGAACATAAACAGAAAGAAAACAGATGTCAGTAAATTGGATCTGTACAGGTCTTAAAGTGACAGCAAAATGCTACTCAAATAACTAAAAAGACAAAAACAAAATCACTCACTGCTCTTGACTGAATAACTTTTGTAGCCTACCTTTAACAAGAATTAATCTGTATTTAATTTATAGGGTGATGATGCAGTGTTATTTTACATTTGATTATTCCATTTCTGTACCTGAATAAATGTTAGACCTGAAAATCTTCAAGCACTGTGTAGCCTATTTCTTTTGTTCCATCTTTGTTCTAATGAATTTTATTATGTGCTATTGCTTGAAATTAGTTTATTTGTTCTTACTGACTGTTTACTTTTCTTTAATAATGCTTTACAGTTAGGCTAGTTTTGCTGTGGTATTGAACATTTTGGTGGCTTATTTATTAGAATAAAATGTTACATGGGTCAAAACAACAATGCACCGATATAGCATTCCCCTCAGAAAATGTGTTTTTTTTTTGTTTGAATTTGTGCAACAAATTCAGATCTGTGTAAATGTGAGAAAAAAAAAAAAAAAAGAAAAAAAAGTGCCAATGTAAATGCAGCCTTAAGCACTTTAAAAGAGACATTTGTGCATTATTGTTATGCAGGTTTATATCTTGATATTTAAAATCTCAGTTTTTATTATTAAAGGGTTAGTTCACCCAAAAATGAAAAATCTATCATTAATTATTCACCCTCATGTCGTTACACCCATAGGATAAGACCTTTGTTCATCTTCAGAACACAAATTAGGATCTTTCTGATAAAATGCGATGACTCACTGAGACCTCCATTGACAGCAAGACAATTAACACTTTTGTAAGAAAAAATGATGAGGACGTTGAAGATCTCGAATGAAGACGTTTATTGCAGCATAGCAGTGACAAACTACATGTAGCACCTTGGGTTCATCAGAGTCAGAATGAACCCAGAACATCCAAATCTCAAACCTTTTGTCCTGTTACAGTTTACCACTCTTAATGTAAATGAAATTGCTCCTGTTGTAACAGCTGTAGTCTATATGTCAATGAAGTTCAGGCACCCTGTTCCCTGCGAATCGCACGTAACACACCCCATTGTTTGAGATGACATGACATGACAAGTGACAAGAAACGTCATGAGAAAAATAGTCATGTGAATGATTTGGAACACTTTGTGGTTGATTCTATTCCAAGTTGGGGAGTGTCTGTCATGTATTTGTGGTGCTTTAAGTCACCTTCACACTTACATAAGAGTGTTAAGTTAAGGCTATGGATTAGAGTGTTTGAAGATAAACTGGTTTTCTTACTTTATAATTGCTTTCTTTCTCTCTTCTGATTAAGTATGTGTTTCAGCACCACTGAAGAATTTGTGAGTTTGAATATATTGGCCTTTAAGCCATATGCAAAATTTAAATGGTCTTTAGGGTCTTTTGATGGCTCAAAGCAGATTTATGTATAAGGTTCTTCAGTAGTTCTTAGGTTCAGCGAAGAACCCTCTTCAGGAACTGTTTGTAACGTTCACACATTAGAGAAAACAGGTTTTTCAAATCAGTGTTCTGGCCTCTGTGAATTCTTTAAGCGTCAATTTATACCACAAAGACAAACTCCAACAGACATGTCTGTCAGAGTTTGTTGGATCAGTGCGTTACCCCTGTTGGCGTTGGGCAGGGTTTGTTTTCACCCGACTGAACATGTTCAATCGGCATTTGTCAGGTCTTGGAATTCTGAGCAGTGTTATATGATTTTCCATCAAACGCCAAAAAAACTCTGACATACTCTAATGTAAACATCCTTTATTGAAAATACCCAAAACCTCATAAAAATCACATAATATACTATCATAATTGTGTGTTTATTAGCTTCACGGTTCATGCATAGAAACATTTTTCTGGGAAGTGAATACAAACAGACTGTGCAGGAAGGTTTAAAATCCCTAACGGATGCTGTTCAGTGCAGCTGTGTGAAGACAAACCACAGTAGACGTGACTGAATATCAATGCGTTTCAAAATATGAGTTACCAATTGATTATTTTGCACTCCTGACATAAATTAAGAATTGTCACTGCAACCAGATTTTATCATAAACAGTGAACAAATATCGAAGCTGGAGTATTTAATCTTTCTAATGTAGCAGATCATCTGCAGTTCTCTGCAAAAATTCAAGTACATGCCCTGTCTTTCCCGTCACAGCAACCATGGCTTCACCCACAACCTCTTTCGCTTTGTACGCCCTATTTTCAGGTGAAAAATTACACATAAAGACATTCTGACTCACTGTCTGTTGGGGCAGTGTGAGCATGCCAGTTATTTTTCATAAAGTTTTCCAACTTTATTGTCTGTTTGTTGGCATCTTAGTCTGGCTATCACCAGACCAAGCTCAATTTAAATTTGAACATTGGTCTGGGGAGTTTGCTATGTATTTCCTACTGCACAAGAGGCGTGATCAACGAGCATTAGTCACGCAATTGGATAGTCCTTCAACCAATCAGATCAACGATCCAGGTGACGTACTTTGCAGAGCGATGCGAAAACTCCAGAGAGGTTTACCGTGTCTCAATCAGCATCGAGCGATTTTTGCAGGTTGTGCAAAAAAACATGAAAGTGATCGGTATTTACACCCACTCGAGCAATTTGTTTGCTAACTAAAGAAGTCATTCAGCATCGTCGAGAGGTTAAAAGGTGACTCTGATACTGTTCTGGTTCAGTGTAAATGAACGCGGAATATAGCCGCCCTAAACTACGTCATTGTCATGACAACCAAAAAGAATTCAAGTCAGCTCAGGCGGCGCGAGATTCAAGAAGCAGGGAGACGAAACATATAGAGCAAATAATAAAAATATTGTCTACCATCAAGGGTCATTGAAGTAAAAGAGTCCTGTACTCACATTGTGAAGCAAACCACCAAAATAACAGCAGAGAATCATTGTGTGTCATTAATCGCTGTTTGTAATCTTCCTATGAAGAGACTGTCGGATCAACGCTCTGCTACATTTCTCTCAGATAAGGTAAATGCTTAACACAATCGGCGTCACTGTGATTGTGCATTGTTATTTTGGAGTGACGGTCGTGTGAAAGACGGGTAGATCAGATAGAGTTTGAAAGCTGCTTGCCGTCGCTTCTCTATCGTCATCGTGTTATACCCGCCAATAGCGAGCAAGGTGGATAAGCCAGTCTGTGATTGGTTCCCGCAAAAGTGTAACAGCACAGCAGAAGTGAATGCACAGGTTTCCGGACTGAGTTGCCGAGCGAAATCAAATCACCGGCAGATCATGGTTGGGTTTACCCAGACTATTGGCATCTATCTGTGAGGTGTGAATTGGCGTTCGATCCGCGTTCACACAGGTCTGCGAAAACGACTAAAAACGCTGTATTCTGCTGCCAGGCCAGTAGTTGGCGATGTCACTTTGTAAAAAACACTGAACACATAATACGCATGTGCATGACATCAGTGTTTTCACAAATTTGCATTTTGAAACCTGTTTTTTAGTTACACGACAACAGCATTTTGGGGGCCTGAAAACAAGCTTTTGAAAACAGGTTTTAAAAAGTGCACGTTTTTGAAAACGAGACCATTATTGTCTCTGTAAACAAAACAAAAAACACGAATGTGCACGTCATGCACATGTGTATTAAGTGTTCAGTCTATAGAGTAGTGTTTCTTTACAAAGTGACATCACCAACTACTGGCCTGGCATGAATAATACAGCGTTTTTAGTCTTTTTCGCAGATTAGTGTGAACAGGGATCATTTTGACAATAGCTGCTTTTCCACTGTCGGGCCAAACGGTCCTTAGAATGGGAAGGAACTGTTCCAATTGTGTTTCCACAAACCGTTCTCGCGATCGACGCGGGTTCGAAACTCGCTCTTTTCCCTTTTCCTATCATAAATCAGATCGGAAAGGCATTTATTTTTAATAAAAATGAAGAAAATATTTGAAAAGTCGAAATAAAGTGCCTAACAAGTGTTTATAATAAAGTATTTATTGGGTTGGCAATAGATTTGCTCCTCTCTGATTAGTTGCTGCCAACTGCCCTAATTAGTTGCCCTGTGTCTCATCGGGTTGCCTGTTAATGGCAACATTGCCCAGCAACATTGCTCAAAAAGTTGCCACGTGTATCATCACCTTTAGGCACTTTATTTCAACTTTTCAAATATTTTCTTCATTTTTATTAAAAATAAATGCCTTTCCGATCTGATTTGTGACAGGAAAAGGGAGAAGAGTGAACGGCAAGAGTTCGGCAAAAGGCGGATTCGATCCCGCGTCGATCGCATCAAAAGCTATTCACATGTCAAACGCCCTACAGCCTACGCTACTACAGACGTTGAAAAATCTCGTCTTTTTAGTATTTAACTTAAATCATTCAATAGCTTCATTACAGCATACACATATTACTTTCGGATAGTTGTTGGTATTTTAAGCAATATATGAGGTAAATTCCCTGTTTTGGGTTGACCCATGACAACTTACTAGCGTAAAAAGATAAAAGTTCACACTCTTTTTCTCCGCTCCACTGCCGCTGAGAGGCCGCCATCTTGTTTGAATTTTTTCTGAAATCTTCGAACCGGTCACGTGATCGGCTGCTAACATTCTGATTGGAGGATCTCAAAAAATTGCCCACGACCGATCTAACGTATCCAGATATATATTTGTTGCTCATTCTCAGTGGGAAAGTGCCCAAGCAACGTTGCTCGGCAACATTGCCCGGCAACATTGCTCAAAAAGTTGCCCCGTGTATCATCACCTTCAGAGAGTGAACATTTACATTTCATTCAGTCCGTCTGCTGATTTTGTTTTGTACAGGTGTCTTATGTAGCATAATTTCACAAAGCTAAAGTCAGACCATGCTGTTTATCTTAAAATTATACAATAATTTAAATGAAAAACAACTGATCATGTTCATAACATCTTTGTTGGGATTGTGATAAAAATGCAGTGTTTGCCTATAATATCAAAGAGCTACACATATTTTTTGAACAAATAAACAACAAATAAATTTGCTTTAAAAAAATCTGCAACCAGTATCAGAATCGGCCAATTTGCTTCTATTGGCCATGGCAAATCAAAATAGGTGCATCATTGTTTTCCCGCTGTTGTTTATATGGTTAATATTAATGCAGCTATCAGTGCACTAAGGTTAAATATTAGTATAAACATATTTATACTAGGGATAGTTCACACAAAATGATCATATTTTTTCCCAAACCTGTAGAATGTGGTGGTGGAGAGATGCAAAAAACTTGAGAAACCGTAGGTGTGTCAGCTTTAAATATATGCCTTCTCTCGAGATTATTGGGTAGATCATTTCATTTCATTTTCTTTATAAACATTATAAATGTTACAAACAAACTTTGTTAATAAAACAATTTAAACCACTGTGTCAATTCGACTCTATACACCTATATTATTAACAATATTTTATTGTTGTTATTTAATACTTTGTTATCCCTCTGATGCACATCTTTACAAATATAATTTAGGAATGATATCAATAGTAATTATATGGATGTGATCTTAAAAGAAACAAATATTTTCATAATTTGTTTATCAAGATATTGAAATTCTTTACCAACACATAGGTTGTCTAAAAAAAACTGTAAACATCAAGTTAATATGGTCCTTTGTGTTGTTAAGTATTTCAAAGTATTCCAAAGTATTTAGATTAAGTTACTAAACTTGAGTAATGTAATGAAATACTTTACTGATTACTTTTTAAAGCATGTATTTTGTAATCTGTAGTGAAATACATTCTAAAAGTAACCTTCCCAACCCTGAAGATAACACATGCCAATGAGTTCACCACTCAGGTCTTTCCACATTGTTTGAGTTTTTGGAGGATCATCAATAGCCTACAGCAAGTGTCAAATATGCTGTAGTATTGTGCCAAGACAAACATGGTGGGAGTGTCTCATCATAGTGTGTCAAAGTGTCTTGATGATTTTCTTTGCATGCAGTGAGGTGTGGCAGTGAGTGATATCAACAAGTATGAGCTGAAGAAAGTGTCCCAATCCACATCCATCCATCATAAACGTGTGGTGCACTTTCTTGAGGTTCATACTCGTTGATCCCGCTAACTGCCATTATAAAGCTCGGATGCGTCAGGATATTTATTAATATATCTCCGATTGTGTTCATCAGAAATAAGAAAGTCATATACACCTTGGCTTGAGGGCGAGTATAGCATGGGGTAATTTTCATTTGAAAGTGAACTAATCCTTTAAAAATGTTCTGCAAGGGTTGGCTGGGATCTTGCATAATTAACTTGTCCTTCTTCAAAGTCCTGGCTTTAACTATACAAATTATTCAAATCATTCAAAGTGGTGCCAACAATCTTACCACACACTTTAACTGTAACCCCCTAATGGATTTCTATTTTCAAGATAGTGACCCATACCAGCACACAAATGAAAAGATTAAATAAAACAAGAATAAAACATTTTCATTAAAGTACCATCCACATTAAAACTACAAAGCTTCTGTAAAAACACATATGCTGGTGGGCTTTCTTACACAGAGCCTCGAAAGTCAACTTTTCATCTTTTACAGTCCCAAGGCATTTAAAGTGATGTACAACCTCAACAGCATGATCATTACTAACCACAGGAGAAATGACAGTAGGATTCTTCCTAGGCTAATCATCTTTTTGGTGTAATTTGTCCTTTTTGGACATCAATGTAAAACTAATCAATAAAATCTGCCATACAGAAGCACATGCCCTGGGCTTCAGCTCCACCTAGCCCTATTCCGGCCTAAGGGCCTAGATTTGCGCAACAACATGTTGTCTTTGCATGACTTCACACTATTATCTGTCATTGTCTCTTCTTCACTCTATAGCTCACTCCCACTGAACTGCAGCTTTTATTGTAACTGGCTGTTGTAAACATCAAAGGTTTAAGCAAACCTAAATGCTACCAGAACTCCATTTGATGGTCTTATGACACTTGAGGTTTAGCCTTGACTATTTTAGTTTACTTAATTTGAACATGACCAGACAGACATATATATTTGTGCTATAAATAACATTTATTTTTAATATTTTTTTCAGGATGATCAACGCCAAACTAAAAGTTTGTTTATTTATTTAGCCTGTTAACTGGTAACCGGTAGCGGGACCCTTGGATGCTTTTTATCGCAATTAGGTATCATTAGAACACTTAAACACTCAAAATCCATCAAAACATTTGAACATTGTGTTACCGTGAAAATACGGTACTTTAAAACCTTTTAGTTTTTAAAGATTGAAAGATTTATTTTATTTTTAATTTTATTTTATTACTTGGTAAGAATAAGATTTTAGAATTAAGCTTATTCATTCTTCTTAATCTGAATCACTAGTGCTCTAACCATCAAATTGTGACGTTAATAGGTAATCATACATACAGGAGTTTTTTTTTTTTTAAAGTAGGCTATTATTTCTTTATAGACACAAACCTGAAAGTCATGGTGACAAACGGCTATTGAATTTTTTAACCATTTTGCTTTTGAAAAAAATCACTGAACACATTTACGTTTTTTGTTACAAAATGTCCCACACATAGACGTCAACTCACTCGATGCTGGTGAATACTTTGTTTGAAACATGAAATGCAGTGATAATTTACATTGTAAAACAATTATGAAACCAAATGGTAAAAAGTAAAAAATTCCTGTCTATTTTTCCGTCAACAAAAATGCATGAATTACATGCTGTTAGAACATAAAAAAGTCAAGGCTTGAAACATTTATATACAGTAAAATACTTTCAAACTAAATCAAATAGCGCCTCCTAGTGTCTGTCTGTGAAACACTATGACAAGCCAATCTCTTATTACATCATCAAACATGTTATTATCCAGATTCCAGAAATTAAATCACATCAGCCAGAAAGTGAATATAAACTGTATAAATATATTTACCTGAATTTATTTGCATTTCTTTATCTGCTTTGATTTATGTGTAACCTGGTGCCAGTTGTATACAGCCATTATGTTAAGACTGTGTGCTCAAGAACTACCATTTTAGGGGTAGCCTAATCAGTCTTAGTTTTCTATATCAAATTAGACCAATCTAGACAATGTTTGTATGTAACTGACTTAAAAAAGTTAAAATTGAAAAATGTGATGACTAATATGTAAGACTAGTCTTAAAGGATTAGTTCACTTTCAAATGAAAATTTCCTGATAATTTACTCACCCCCATGTCATCCAAGATGTCCATGTCCTTTTCTCTTGAAATTAAGGTTTTTGATGAAAACATTCCAGGATTATTCTCCTTATAATGGACTTCAATGGAGTCCAAACGGTTGAAGGTCAAAATTACAGTTTCATTGCAGCTTCAAAGCGTTCTACACAATCCCAGACGAGGATTAAGGGTCTTATCTAGAGAAACCATCACACAGTTTCTAAAAAAATTTAAAAAATTATATAAGTTTTAACCATAAATGCTCATCTTGAACTAGCTCTCTTCTTCTTCTTCTCTATTAGAATTCTGGCAGTGTAGACACTACTAAGTGTATTACTGACCTCCACAGGTCAAAGTTTGAACTAATTGTTATATACTTGCACTAGCATATTGTATATGACAATTTAGTTCAAACTTTTGACTAATCCTTTAACAGTTTATGCAACTGACACAGGGGCACTGCGATCGAGGGTGCATATATCAGCTGCAAAGGAGGCACACGTGAGCACATTTCTAAATCTAAAATGAAAATGGGACAGCCTACGGTAGTCTTGTGGACTTAACGGACACGACCATTGTAAGTCCACAAGACTATGAAGTGTGCCATTTGGGACCGTGCCGATATTACTGTCAAAGTCCTGCCCACTGGTCACACCAGAGACTACAGGAGCTCTTCATCAGGTCAACAGTGTGTGATTTGCTGGTACTTTCTTCAAATAATTCAGAACGGAATAAAAATAAATAAATGATAGGCTATCAAAATGTAACAAACTACTGTTCAAAAGGTTGAGGTTGCAAGTTTTTAAAAAATGTTTTTGAGAGAAGTCTCTTCTGCTCAAGGCTGCATTAATCAAAATACAGTAAAACAGTAATATTGTGAAGTATTAATTTAAAATAACAGCTTTTTAATGTTTAAAGCGGGACACTACAGACTAAAACACTGTCAATTTTGAGATTTTGGGCTTTTTGGTTTTTAATAAAGTTTTTTTTTTTTTTAGACTAATGGTAAGAAAACATCCAAAATCCACCTTTAAGCATTTATTTTTTGGTACTTTATCTATAGATTTCAATTACAATACATATTTTTAAAGGCAGTTTTCTCAAAATAAGTTTTTTTTCCTACATTAAGCCATACATCTCCAATTCAGAAGCACTATATACATCACACTTTACAGTTTTATTCCTATCCTGAAGGTTTTTACAAAAGGATTTATTCATATATAATTTGCCAGATTATATACATTTTATTTCAAAGAAAAATTGTGAGAATAAATTTTTTTTCTGACTGTTCACAGTATTTTCTGAATTATGGAGTGATAAAAAGAGATACCCAAAATCCCCTCTGTAAAAACCTTTGACTCTAATATGTATGTAAAAAAGTAAAAATAAAAATCTGACTTCATCTGACGTTCACATTTTTGTACAAGAAATGTATGCAAATTAGAGCATTTTTAAGTAAATAATGCCTCATTTGCATATTTAAATTTAATACAAAAAACGTTTACAATTCTTATTGTAATCAATCCACTTGTGGGGAAGTATGGTGATTATTAATTAATTCATTTTTTTTTACCCTATTCACCTGTGTCTTGCCTTAAAATGTAATTTATTCATGTGATGGCAAAGCTGAATTTTATTACTCCAGTCTTGTCACATGTTCCTTAAGAAATCATTGATGATGATTAATCTTTTTCTCTTTTTAAATAGTTTCTCTGCCTTGCTCTGATGATCCCAGTAGTCTAACAGAGAACAATGCCATTATAAATCCACTAGATGGCAGCAGCCGCTTTCTCTCTTTAAGAACAGCACGACACCAAAGCACAGCGTGTTTGTTCGAAAACGTTTAGACCGGTCAAAGTACAAATTCTGTTCTTGGTAAGACACTTCTTTGGTAAGACATAGTTTAAGAATTTATATTTGCATATTAAATGTAGTTCTCTGAGCCCCGCTTCTCCTAAATTTACGCATCTAGTTCCTGAGCGAGTGATAGAAATTCAGGCCAACAGATGACTATCATTAATATCATCAGAAGGTTTGCTCATTGGATGGTGTAGGTGGAAAAATACCATTCAGTGTCTATAGAGAGCAGCATCAGTCCGTGGAGCATTTCACCTCATTCACTGGAACTTTTTCTCAACTGAAACTTTTCCTCAGCAAATGCAAAGCAAACATATTGTATTCATGGTGGTTGTGTAATATTTTTTTTCTACTGTAATTTCTCTGTCGTTCTGACTGACAGACCGCCGTAGTGGGCAATAGTTTTGCAAAAACAGTCAGTATCGGCTTGACATCCCCAACTAAAATTTGAGTGGTCTAGTGGAATAAACGCAGGAGAATAAATTAGACTAAGGCTTTTTTTATTGTGTTATTAGACTTGAGAATTTTTAACATCACTTAACAAAGATGACATAAAACAACAGCTGTTTCTTTGTCTCACATGTAAATGCAAAGTGAAAATGCATGCGTTTTGATATAACGTTAATATACACTCTCATCCATAACATTCAACAGCTGTATTTAATTGCTATGTAAATTGCACTCTTTATCTGTTTTCTGTCTTCTTGTTGTTTGGATGCAGGTGTTCACACTCTTCTTGAGATGAGGTGATGGGAACATACATTATGGAGATTTCTGTCTTCATCTGAGCTGAGGTTACTCATGTCACTTAGTTGACAGCATCTCAAAGAAACTTTAACGTTGCAATGATATGGAAGCTGCGCGAATTTCCCTATCGTGACGTATATTCAAGTGAAACGGACAAGAAAAAATGTAGGGCATGACTTGATTTTGTCTATGGGGAATTAATTGGACTGTTGGATAGTTGCTATTGGTTGATCTTATGTGAGTGACAGATTATCCCAACTCCCAGCATGCATTGCGACATGAAGCATATCACAATTATTGAGATTAATATGCTGATTCTTGATGTCTGTGTGTGTCTAAAGACTCCAGGGGGTTAATAAAGGCCTTCTGAAGCGAATTGATGCGTTTGTTTAAGACATAACATATCCTTATTTAAAACTTTATATAGTAAAATAACAAGCTTCCGGCACAACAGCCGTATGCATTCAATGTACGTCCATAAAGCGTTAACTTCCGCGACGTAGCACACAATGCCATGACTTACTACATGTTGTCTAACACAAACGCATTGATTTGCTTCACAAGGCCTCTGTTAACACCCTGGAGTCGTATGGATTCATTTTTTATTGAAGGATGCTGCCATTCACAACCATCATAAACCTTGGAGGACTAAGGATTTAAAAAAAAATATATATATCTCAGATTGTGTTCGTCTAAAAGAAGATATGTCGTATACACCTAGGACGGCTTGAGTGTGAGTAAATCATGGAATAATTTTCACTAATGTCTTTTTAGTTGATTTCATCTAAGGCTGTGTCTGGAAGTCTGTTTTAGTTCTTGTGTTTCTCTTCAGTGATTCTGCTCATTATCATCAGATGTCTTTTAATAAATAAACAATCATCATTCAATTAATCACTTAATTATCTAATTAACTCTAACACTGCTTCAGTGTAACTTTTAACACCCTGCTGGCAGTTCCCATATAAACACAGAGAGGTGTTAATTTAACACCAGGAATTTTGCTGTGTGGTATATAATATTTTTCAATACTTATTTGAGTAAGTACAACGTATTATATGTTTATTTATCCCATATTTTACCAAGAATAATCCCATTGAGATAAAAATCTCTTCTACCAGGGAGTCCCAGCACACAAAGTTTCACACATAAAATATTTCAAGACAAACAATAAAAGAAAACAAAAAAAGGTCCTGTCCAGCACTCATACGTAGTTATTCAGACGTAACTACGTCACATAAAATAAAGGGTAACACTTTATTTTAAGGTGTCCTTCTTACAGTGTAATTATACATTTAAGTACAGAGTAATAATAATTAACTACATATACTTACTATAGGGTTAGGTTTAGGATGAGGGTTTGGTTTTGGGTTAAATTAAATTGTAATTATGCATAATTTATAGTTATTACTACAGTAACTACAGTACATGTAACGTGTAACAATGACACTGTAAAATAAAGTGTTACCATCAGTTCTCATAAATGTTCAGTTTTATCCTTGATTACACTCTCCATGTGTTTAAGCACCGTGTTTTGTTATGTTCTTCTCCTGTAATATCCTGAGTGTTTTGTTTTTAAATTTTTTTAAGGCGGTTTTAATTTTATTTCTCGTCTTCGTTCGCTATAATTCAACCACACGTAACAGAATCACATTTTTGTTTAATTTTTAATACTTTTTTATACTGCCTCTACTGTACCGGTGTAAATTTGCATTTATTCATTTCACTTTTGGTGTGAAAGGGCCTTTAAATTTCTATTACATTTGCATCAAATTAGAAAAAAACTAGTTAACGCTGCTGTGAGGGTGTGACGGTAAAAATGACATTTCTCTTCTGACTGCCGTTATCAATTTCTCTCTATTTTTTCTTCCTTTTGAAAGTCGTGAAAACACTATTGTGGAGTTTTTCTTCTGCTATTTGCGCAAATTGAAACACAAAACATGTATTTAATGAAGTCTCTCATTCACCGCTATAAAAGTTTACCCAACTAAACTGTAAAAAAAATCCCAGTAAAATTTACGGTAAAAAAACGGCAGCTGTGGTTGCCAGAACTTTACCGTAAAAAATACAGTAGAAATGTAAAAAAATCTGTTAAATTTACGGTAAAATAACGTATTTCATTAATTTATATAATGTTAATTTACCAACCTAATGAAGTACTAATATCTGTTTTGTACCTTTATAATACACTGACAGTCACCAAACACAGTGGTAATAAGAGTCACATGATGAATCAAAGTTCATCACAAGCTGATTTTCCACAAGCTGAGAAGGAAAACACTAACATATAGAAGGCGCACACAGTGTCATTCACACACACACTAAACACCATCATGGTAACATGCATGAAATTTTAAAAATACAATAAACATTAATTTAACAACATTAGATGTAACATAAAACCCTAATGTACATAACTGATTAGAAAAAAATGAGAAAAACTAAGAAGAAACAGAGTTATTTCAATGAAAATATATCAAATGTGAAGTGTCACGCAGGGAATTGTGGGAATGTCAATTTACGTTTTTTCACTGTAAATTTTACAATGAATTGTTATTTTTCACTTCCAAAAACTGTGAATTTAATGGTATTTTACCATAAAATTACATTAAATGTACCGTTAGATCTATTACAGTTATTCACCGTATATAGTACGGAAACTTTCTGTAAACCAATTGACAGTTTTTCACCACAGCATTTTTACAATCTTTTACTGTTAAAATCACGGTCATTTTTTACAGTGTATGACGACTTCTGCTTCTGAGAAACCTGGAAATGTGAAAAGGGTCTATACAATACTTTCTATAAAAAGTAACTAACACAATACTTTCTAGGAAGTAACGTGATATTGTAACACATTATTTATAAAAGTAACTGGTTACCACTGTTAGGACCTGTTGCCATTGGTCATTGCTTATTTGTCAGGCCTTGGAATGTCTGAGAAGTGACGTAGCTACTGTAATCTGTGATTGCCAGCGTTGGTTGGTGTCCAGTGTGAATTGGCCTTTAGTTGCAGAAGTATACCTAAAAACTAGACCTGTTTATTATTTTTTTGAAATATATAAGGAGAAAATAAATGAGAAATAAAAATTCTGGAATCAAACAGACAAAGTTGGTTGTCACTTTAAATTTAAATTTGATTGTTTAGTAGTTAATTTGTATGTGAATAAACATTTTTGATTATAATTGTTAAGATGCCTCTTTTGGCAATGTGGCGCCAAAGCAAGTCACGACTCCTGCGCTCATCAAAACCGGCACTCACATAATGCTTCTCTTCTTTGATTACTGCAGACAGACGCTATTGGAGGAAGAATACAATGACAGCAAAAAGATGACCCTGATATCTACCAGCACACAATCTGACGACATCTCTGAGGGGTAACGCGTGCATTATTGAAAAGGAAACTGTTCAACATGGATTTGAGTTTCTATCTTGTTGAGAGTTTCCGATAATACAATCCATCTGCCTCCACATGTGTAACCGAATAAGTCTCCTTTGATAAAAACACTATAGACATTTTTGTGAAGTCTGAAACTGCCACATAAATTGAAGGTAATGGCATGCTTTCGTATCCTGCCATGCCCATTCATACAGCATTTTCCGACCCCTAAATTGAGGGGTGTGTTTTTGAAATAACAATAGCTCCCATATGGAAACTTGGCCAGTTATGTAGCTTTCACAGGAACAGGTTTTTCATTCCTATTTTTATATTTTTATTTAAGTGTACTTTGTTCACAAACAGGCATTTGTGAAGCTTGTCAAGGTGAGATGAATATGAAATTATATTAATAATATTGTAGACGTAGACATTAGTAAAATCTTTATTCAAAAATAATAATGAAGAGTGTGAAGAATAGTGTGAAAATAATTGTAAAAATCTATCGTTCTTACTTTCCTCTGGTTATTTGTCAATCTGGTGTGAGGCCATTTATATTTCATCATATCCTGTATCACGAGATGTGAAAGAGAAAAAAGAGATGGAGGGAAGGTGAGGAGAGAGAAAATATCTGAAGAGAGATCAATTTGAAATGTAATGGAGTGAAACCTTGAGATTGATTTTATTGCCATTTTGTGGTGGTCAGTTATTTTCCTGGCTGTTGAGTGAGAGCAATTTAGTGTGTGTGTGTGTGTGTGTGTGTGTGTGTAACGCTCCCGTTATTCTTGGTAAAAGCTGGTCTTGTCACTACAGGTGAGATATGAGCCAATCAGCATAGCTTCAGTAAACAATCGGTACGAACACACATAGCTTTCTGTTTTTTTTTAGCAGGATGAAAGGCTGGAACAGTTGCACTAAACTGAGACACTTAAGATAATTCATAGGCTTTTGTAAGAGTTAATCCAAACATTGTGTTTTGTAAAAGTTTACTGAGAGTATATGAGAAGATTTTAGATGGAATAACAGATGTGAAAGTGTTTAAAGGAACACTAATAAATGAACATTTTGCCATTATTTTCTCCCCTTCATGCCATTCAAACAACTTTGCTGTTATTATGTGGAGCACAAGGAAAATTGGAAAAATCTTCCTTTCTTTACATTGTTCACAGTGACCATGCCTGCCAAGATCCACAATGCCATGTACAAATGTTGAAAATGAGGTAAACAATAAAATATTATTTACATCAATGTACATAAACAATAAATTAATCAAACAGGGCCTTCTTGTCAAGTCGACATCCTCTAACATCAACTTTTCAGTCTGTTTCTCGCACAAAGCTCTTGTATTACTTTGTAGCACATGAGTTATGTAGACTACAGTACTTACGTGGTGGCTTTGCGATTTCTTTATTTATTTGTATTTTTTGGAATTTATTTATGTCTTGATGTGAAGATTCTTTGAAAATGATCATTTTATGCTCCACAGACAAAATTCCAGCATGGAATGACATTAGGGTGAGTATAGAGCGGTGCAGGGATGATATCAAAACCCAGAAGACAAATTCACCCCTTGTTCCCTAGAGATTTTCCTATGGGTTTTTATAATGGGGGGTTTTCAATTGATGAGTAAAATAAGGTCTGTGGTAAACAGAAGTTGACGATACTTGGACGTTTTGTTCTACAATGTAAATTACATAAACTCACATAGCATTCTTATCTAGATACTTATTAGAAACATATGTTTCTTAAAATAAACATAACAGCTTCAAAATTTCAATATGGGTGTGGATAATTAATGTTGTAGAACAAAATGTTCAAGTATCATCAACTGATGTTTACCACAGACCTTATTTGTGGACCACAAAACCAGTCACAAGTCACACAGGTATCAAAAAAATATTTTTGTGAGTGGATATGCGTTGCTAAGGACTTCATTTGGACAACTTTAAAGGCGATTTTCTAAATATTTAGATTTTTTTGGACCCTCAGATTCCAGATTTTCAAATAATTGTATCTCGGCCAAATATTGCCATATATTTGAGGTTTAACAAACCATACATCAATAGAAAGCTTATTTATTCAGCTTTCAGATGATGTATAAATCAAAATTTTAAAAAATTGACCCTTATGATTATGGTTTTGTGGTCCGGGGTCACAAATAAGGTCTGTGGTAAATATAAGTTGATGATACTTGGACATTTTGTTCTACAACATAAATTATACACACCCATATTAAAATTTTGAAGCTGTTATGTTTATTTAAAGAAACGTATGTTTCTAATAAGTAACTAGACCCCATTAAACCCCATTATAAAAACCCATAGGATAATCTCAAGGGAACCAGTGGCAAATTAGTCTTCTGGGTTTTGATGTTGTCCATCTATTGCATTTACATTTATGCATTTGGAAGACGCTTTTGTCCAAAGTGACTTACATTCAAATCAAAGTATATATTTAATCAGTTCTTGCTTTCCCTGAAAGAGCTCTGTAGATCACAAATTCTGCAAATTCTGAATTTCGGATGAACCATTCCTTTAAAATTTGTCTTTCACACCATCTTCTACTTGTTTGATGCTTAAACAATGTAGAAGACAACATGACTCAGGTCAGTTTTGAGATGGAAAAGACTGCAACATCCATCACAAAACTGATCTGACTCATTTACTAAAATTTTACATTCATGCATTTGGATTCTTTTATTTAAAGGGACTTATAGTGCATTGAAGGTGTACATTTTATCAGTCCTTGTGCTAGGAATCAAGCTCATGACCTTGGCATTATGAATGCTCTAGCGGTTGAGCTGCTGGAACACAAAATCAATTCTTTGTCATATTCTGTTGTCATTCAAGTATACACTCAATGTCATTGAAAATTTGAATGCGCTTAAATAAGCCATAAACAAGTGTCCAACCACTCAAAGCTCAGCTCACTATAAGGTAGTACCTTATAGACAACATTCTGAGCCTTAGTAGTATAGATGTTAAAGTCTTTCTTGAATCACTTTTATGAACGAAAACTGCTACAATCTAGTGACATTGCCCAAGACAACCCGGCCTCTGTCTGAGTTCCTTGGCACTGTCCTGCCAGATTTATGTTTTGTATTAAGTAAAGGCGAAGCTACTCATGTTGTCTCACGCTATCAATAGCAGATACATTAGTGATATCTACTACGTGTGAGAACACTATTCATTTACCTCGACCTGTCCCTGCAGGGGCGCATGCAAGCTTGTAGGAGGTAAAGAGCTGTATCCGCTTACTCCTTGATGGGACCCGGGCGTCAGGCTCTGGGTAATCGATGCCCATCGAATGGAGGGAGGGAACAGAGGGGAGGTACAGAGATGGTAGGAGAGGAATCAAGATGAAGGCTCACAGACTTTGTTTCCATAGTCAGATTTTTGTAAAGTCTGGCTCATATTGCAGCTCAACACACCCTGGAAGTTTCTAGTATGCCTAATAAGACCTTGATTAGCTTTTCAGGTGTTTAACTGGGGTTGGAGCTTAAGTCTACAGGACAATGGCATGATTGGACACCCCTGTTATATGCTATTCCTGTAGGTTATGGGTTTGCATTACATTGCATTTCTAAGGAATGCAATGTAATGCAACTAATAAAATGTAAATCTTATATTTCAAATAAATGCTGTTTTTTTTTTTTTTTTACTTTCTATTCATCAAAGAATCCTGACAAAAGCAGGTAATGATGCAAAAAATTAAGCTTTGCATCACAGGTATAAATTACGTTTTAGAATATATTGAAATAGAAAACAGTTATTTTGAATTGTAATAATATTTCACAATATTATTGTTTTTTTTATCAAATAAATGTAGCCTTGAGCATAATAGATTTCTTTCAAAAACATTAAAATATCTTGCCAACCACAAACTTTTGAATGATAGTGTAAGTGTTGCTTGCAGAAATGTCATTCCATCAGAATAAAGTGATTTATATTTTAGAATGGCTGTCCTTGAAGACAGATGCAGCCAGATGTCCACTTATCCACTAGCTGGGAAAAGGCCTGTGCGAACCAACAAAACCTAAAATGCTTGAGGTAGATGCATATTTCATTTGGAAAAAAAAAGGGGGGAAAAAATGGTCCACTATCATTTTCTTTAATGATCTGCCTTGAAACAAAGCCATCGAGATGCCAAACCCCCTCATGGAAGAAGAAAGCAATGATCGCTTATCAGGATCAACTAAACTCTGGATTTTCAAAAGAATGTGAAGTATGTAAAGTTTGCGGCATAGACTCTTTAAAATACGTCCAAGAGATTTACACGCCGGTCTGTTATTGTAGGGATGATTTTAAATTTTCACGCCACTAAGCACGATGTTGAACAAAACAAACTGTGACTGGTTGCTTTACATGACTGCCTCTGGGCGGCCCTTGGCCAATGAAAGCTGCTGTGTCTATCGTTAGTCTGAAGGTCTGGTTACGGGAGACTAGAAAAGACACAAAGGGAAAATAAGCAGGTTAGTGTTCTCTGCCTTTTCACTTTTCAGTATTGCACACCATGGCTGTGATGAAAGGCCTCAATAATAATGGAGTCTGCAGGTTTCTGCCAGCACCAAAGTGAAGCCGCGACCTCTATTAGAGTTTGCGCGTACGTCCAGTGAAGTCTTCAGTGACTGGGAGTGCTGTTCTAACATCCAAACCGGCTCTGTGTATATGTGTGTTTGTGTATACATGAGGAATAACAGGCTCTTGAGTTGTTGTGTAAGTCTGGCTAAAGGTCATTGTGTGGGATCTGTCAGTGAGGGAAACCTTGGCATTTATAACCTGCAACTTCAAGCAGCAGCATGCAGAATACACACACACACAAATGCACAAACTCAGTTTGCTGCATATCACTGCAATTGTGAGGTTGATGCTTCCGAAACATATTTCCATACAATGTTGAAACAGTTTAGAATATGTTCGATTATAGAATATAACATGATTGATTTAGTGATCAGCACTCATACTCCAGACATGTTAAATCATTGTGTGTATGTGGGGTGTGCAGATTTAAATCTGGCTTTGGATAATTGAGTAAAATAATTTGTTTAATTAAGCACAGACCTTCAATTTTATTTGCTGCTTAGAAAGAAAAAACTATTTGCCAGTGTGGTAAAAAAAAACAAAAAAAAAAACAAACATGAAAGTCTATGTAATTATGAAATTCAAATTCTATATTTAATATGCAGTAAATTCAGAATTCTGGCATTCCCAGAATGCACTGTGCCAAAAAAATATCCAAGATTTTTAATTGCATTGAATTATTTTAGGACCTCATGGAAATTCTAGAAAGCAACCCCACTTTGTGCCTGACAGGCTTAAAGGGTTAGTTCACCCAAAAATGAAAATTCTGTCATTTATTACTCACCCTCATGCCGTTCCACACCCGTAAGACCTTCGTTAATCTTCAGAATGCAAATTAAGATATTTTTGTTGAAATCCGATGGCTCCGTGAGACCTGCATAGCCAGCAATGACACTTCCTCTCTCAAGATCCATTAATGTACTAAAAACATATTTAAATCAGTTCATGTGAGTACAGTGGTTCAATATTAATATTATAAAGCGACAAGAATATTTTTGGTGTGCCAAAAAAACCCAAAATAACGACTTATATAGTGATGGCCGATTTCAAAACACTGCTTCAGTAAGCTTCTGAGCGTTATGAATCAGTGTTATGAATCAGCGTTATGAATCAGCGGTTCGGAGCACCAAAGTCACGTGATTTCAGTAATTTGGTGCGATCCGAATCATGATTCGACACGCTGATTCATAATGCTCTGAAGCTTCATGAAGCCATCAGATTTCAACAAAAATATCTTAATTTGTGTTCTGAAGATTAACAAAGGTCTTACGGGAGTGGAACGACATGAGGGTGATATGAGGGTAATAAATGACATTATTTTCATTTTTGGGTGAAGTAACCCTTTAAGGGACTTTTACACTGAGCACGATTAAGAGACACGAATGTACGACGCGATGATGCTCTTGACTTGAAACAATAGATCTCTATGGAGCTATGATCAATCGTAGTGCGACAAAGCAAGATTTATTTTTTTGACCATTGTGATGATTTTCCCCCATCAACCCTGTGATGAAATGGGCCAACCAATTAGATTTGAGCTTTAGATCACGTGCCCGGAGCTACTGCTGTTGAAAAATTTAATTTTGATATCTTATTAAAGTCATAAGTATTAAAGATAGTTTGTTTCTGGTGTAGTACCAAACTTTATTTATCTTAAAGAGTTAGTTCACCCAAAAATGAAAATTCTGTCATTTATTACTCACCCTCATGTTGTTCCATACCCGTAAGAAACTTCGTCTTTGGAACACAAATTAAGACATTTTTAATGAAATCTGAGATGTTTTTCTCCCTCCATAGAGATCCAATGTAAATACCACTTTCAAGCCCCAGAAAGGTAGTAAAGATATCATTAAAGTAGCCTACTCCATGTGACTCCTGTGGTTTAACCTAAATTTTATGATGCGACATGAGTGCTTTGTTTGTGCAAAAAACATAATTTACTACTTTATTTACAAAATAATATTATCCAAAGCGTGTTCACGCAACGCTGCCAGCTCTCGCGTGAACACAAAACGCATGTGTCGTTGTCCTCTCGTGAACACTAGCGCATGTGCGTTGAGTTGACGTGTAAATCTGAACACAACATGCATGAGTCATGATGTTCTCGTGAACGTGCATTGCAGATCAATATTTTCATAAATAAAGTGAAAAAACACTGCTTCATGAAGCTTTGAAGCTTTACGAATCTTTTGTTTTGAATCAGTGATTCGGAGTGTGTATCAAACTGCCAAAGTCACGCCCCCCAGTGGTGAACCATTGACATTTCGAAACACTTACGACATAACTAAGCCTCGTTTACTGAAATCACATGAGTTTGATACACGCTAATTCAAAACAAAAGATTGGTAAAGCTTCATGAAGCAGTGTTTTGAAATCATCCATCACTAGATATTGTTGAATAAAGTCGTTATTTTGTTTTTTTGCCACACAAAAAGTTTTCTTGTCGCTTTATAATATTAAGGTTGAACCACTGTAGTCACATGAACTTTTTAAAATATGTCTTTAGTAGCTTTCTGGGCATCTGAATGTGTTAATTATCTTGCTGGCAATGGAGGCCTCACTAAGCCATCGGATTTTATCAAAAATATCTTCATTTGTGTTCTAAAGATGAAGGAAGGTCTTACGGGTTTGGAACGACATGAGGGTGAGTAATTAATGACAGAATTTTCATTTTTGGGTGAACTAACCCTTTAACAATGTCTTTTCTTACGTTTCTGGACCTAGAAAGTGATAGTTACAGTATTTGATCTTTATGGAGGGATAGAAATCTCTCAGATTTCGTTAAAAATATCTTCATTTGTGTTCTAAAGATGAACGAAGGTCTTACAGGTGTGGAACGACATGAGGGTGAGTAATTAATGACAGAATTTTCATTTTTGGGTGAACTAACCCTTTAATTTACTGTTGTATATTGTGCAGTGGTGATTCTTCTTCTCAGTGGTCAAAGACGATAGGCCGATCAGCTGAATAGTGGGTTGCGCCACCTAGTGTGCAGGTGTAAAATGCATTCTCAGTCAGCGCCACCTATCGTGCAGCCGTGAATTAGCCAAAGGCGATCAATCATTTTGAGTTTGGTGTTTATTGCTTTGCTCTCAGTGTGAAAGGGCCATTATCAACATGCTAACACCGACATCTTATTGGAATTAATTGTGATTATGCTTTAATTGAGTTGCTGCTTACAGTATGTAGACAGAGCATCCAAATCAGAGGTTCCGGAGATTGTACTTATGAAGCCAGTAGACAGACCCATATTCTCAAAAAAATAAAAAATAAAAATAAATAAATAAATAATATTCCACACAACTCTTCTTCTGAAGTTATCTTGTTTTAAGGATGATTTATTTTATTTTTTTTTTGTATTGGAAAACAGGACAAAATTATTGATTTAATAAAATAATATTTTGCAGTGTGCTTGATTCAGGGAGGTCCCAAGCAAAAGGTGGGCTTCTGTTTGGATAACCTCTGCATGCTCAGGGCTGAGATCGAGAGTTCTGGGTGTCATTGGCAGACAGAAAGCAACATTCTGATGGAGACATGCTGAGTTATGATAGACTGAATTGTAGAAAGAGAGCAGGAGTCACGCAGTAGTGCAGAGAGATGATCCATATCACCAATCAATATCTACTGCACTCCTTCTCAGCAACCTATTCTCGCAGTGAGTGTGTGCGTGACAGGAACAGCTGTAGAGATCCCTTTAACCTTGTATATAGATAGGTTGTTGGAGCCCCTGCGGTCTGATTTTAATCACATCCTCTGGTTATTCGCCATTACAAGAATGAGATACTGTTATCTGCAAGAAATTCTCTCCCACTTGTGTCCACTTTTTTTTGGGAAACAAACTTCAACACATAAATTCAACCCAAGAATAAACACATGTGCATTTGCATGTCTTTCAGAGTGTGTGGTTACACATGTGGCTTTTATCACGTTTAGACCATCACCAAGCAATGATTTTTCTATTGCCGTCATAACATGACATTGATTTGACAGATTCCATTTCAGATGCACACGTTTAATGAGATATTTTCAGCCTGGAGCCAAACTATGTGATCACCTTTCCCGATGGAATTTCACCGCACATCACGCTAAAAGACGGTTAATTGCTTTTGAGATAAATGTCGTATTACCAGTTCTTTGATTTACCAACACTTGAAGTTAATTGGTTTGTCTGCTAAAGGACAAAACATCAAGACCTATTTAGATAAAAATGTTTTGTTTGTCATATTTCACAAACTTTACTTTTTATCTAATTTATTTTATGTAATTTATTTAGAGCCTTTATAAAGGCTCTTTTTTGGTTCCATGAAGAACTTTTATCATCAATGGAACATTTCAATTGCACAAAAGACTCGTTATAGTGGAATGTTCTTTAGATTATTAAAATGCTCTTCGCATTAAAGGCTTAGTTCACCCAAAAATGAAAATTATATAATTTATTACTCATCCTCATGTTGTTCCGAACCCGTAAGACCTTCCTTCATCTTCAGAACACAAATTAAGATATTTTTGATCAAATCCAATGGCTCAGTGAGGCCTCCATTGCCAGCAAGTTAATTTCCTATTTCAATGCCCAGAAATGTACTAAAAACATATTTAAAACAGTTCATGTGACTACAGTGGTCCATCCTTAATATTATAAAGCGACAAGAATACTTTTTGTGTGCCAAAAAACACAAAATAACGACTTTATTCAACAATATCTAGTGATGGCCGATTTCAAAACACTGCTTCATGAAACTTCGATGCTTTACAAATCTTTTGTTTCGAATCAGTGGTTCGGAGCGTGCTGCCAAACTGCCAAAGTCACGCAAACTATTAAAATTTTGAAACACTTATGAAGTAACGAAGCCTCGTTTACTGAAATCACGTGACTTTGGCACTCCGAAACAAAGGATTCATAAAAAAGCTTCATGAAGCTTCAAAGCTTTGCAAGCTTACTAGGTTTTGGAACAGACCGAAATTCTCAGAAAATAATTTTCTAATCTTGTTTTAATGATGTTAAGACACCTTAAATGTCATTTGTTTGGTTCATCTCTTTTAAGTTTACATTATTTTCTATTAAACATTATCTATCTGAATTTGAAAACATATGGAGGCATATTTACCATCTACACTCTTGTGTCCTGGATTTCTTTATTTAGCTTCAGACTCAAATGCAGCATGTAGTTTATTGATTATTTTTCCCTCTTTTTACTATTGCATGTGGATTGTTGCTCCTTTGTGTTGCTTCATTCATTCTAAAATGTTCAATCAGGAACACTTCAGTATCGCTGAATACATCAGTCTGTATGGAGCATTATTATTGTACGTTAAAGCGTATGGTTTGTGGTGTGAGTGTGCGATTACGCTTGTTACTTCCAACTGAGACAGAATTTTATGAAAGTGTGTGTATGAGTGTGCATTTACAAATCCACCTTTGGCATCTATGCACCATGCATCCTGTGAGCTCTGTTCGCCAACCCAGCTAGTACTTCCCCAGCATGCATCTGGAAGCAATTGAGGCACACTCTATAAATGGCTCCCCCCCCACCTAATACTCCTAAGTGTGTTGTAAGTCAGTCGGTAAGACTTCTGCTACCTGACAAAGAAGAAAAAGGGTCAGGAAGAACATCAGCAACTTGTACTGTCAGACTTAAAGGGATAGTTCAACCAAAAAATTTAAATTGTCCCACGATTTACTCATCCTCAAGCCATCCTAGGGGTATTTTCTTCTTGAGATGAACACATTCGGAGATAAATTTAAAAATATCCTGGCTCTCCAAAGGTTTATAATGGTAGTGAATGGGGGGCCTGTTTTGAAGCCAAAAATAAATGCATCCATCCATCATAAAAGTAATCCATACGGCTCTAGGGGGTTAATAAAGGCCTTCTGAAGCGAGGCGATGGGTTTTTGTAAGAAAAATAGCCATATATAAAACTTTATAATCTAAAATAACTAGCTTCTGCCAGACGCATACTGCAAGTCGACTTGCGCCGAATGAGTAACTCCTCACGTGATGTGTGACGCAAGATGTAGGAGTAGCATAAGCTTAGACGTCTCTTGTGGTTTGTGTTCGTCTGAAAGAAGATAGTTATATACACCCAGGATGGCTTGAGGGTGAGTAAAGATTTTGGGTGAACTATCCTTTTAATGTTGAAATCAAATGCAAATTTGACTAAATTCTCTTGCTTTCAATTAATCATGGGTGATGTCTTTAGTGCCTGAGCAGTTATTGAGAGCTGCTTGCATGTAAATTCTGTATGTGTTTTTTAAATGTGAATGTTTTTATTGGACAGTGAGACAAACTACAAAGTGAAGTTGGTTCTTGTTGATGGTCTATGATTGTATTTTTATTCTACCAACAAAAAGCTCACAAAGGGACTGGATTTATTTTATTCTTCATTTATTTTAACCCCTTCGGTGAACATCATATTTGAAGTGACTGATTGGAGTGAACCTCAAAGCACTTGGTTAACAGTGAGGACATTGCAGAAAATGTAATTTTTCAAGATACAAAAGGCTATTGAAATGACAAATCTACGAGCAAGAGGGCAATGAGGAACGTCAAAAAGGTCCATATTGAAGGACTTATGGGAATTATGATGTGGGAAACTATTCATTATCCACTGTGATCAAACTACCACTGTGTAATTAAACTGACCCTGTGAAAGTAATAAATGTGGCTCTCTAATTTTTATTGCGTTTAATTTAAAATGAACTGAATTTCAAAGAAATTTAAAAACTGTAAATTTAACTAGAAATGCAAACTTTGTCAAGATGTTGGCTTCAAACAGCCATGTTAGAAAGTTTGAAAAATGTTTTTTGATAGATAGATAGATAGATGGATAGACAGTAATTCAAAATGTCATGTGTAATTACTGCTGTTTCTTTATAATTATTTGTGAATTTTACTAGCAATTTCTGAGTGAAAATTGTTGTACATTTTACAGTGTTCTAAAACCTCCCTCTCTCTTTCTCTCTTTGTGTCTGTCTTACTCTCCCTGGTCTGTTCAGCAGTTGAAATCACAGCTCCTCATTACTGATGAGTTTCACTCAGCAGCACAGAAAGAAGAGTCAGAGGTCAGATCGATATATTTGGTCTGTAGTGGCTGTTTCATTCATCTGACCTGAGAGTGCGTGCACACACACACACACACACACACACACACACACACACACACACACACACACACACACACACACACACACAGTGAGATGGACAGCATATTACTGTCTTCCTGATGGTTACTAACTCAAGACTCCTAGAATGTGAAGGTGTCTAAAGTTGAACTAAACTTAAAAACTTCAGCCATCAAGTTAAAAATCCATCCATCCATCCATCCATCCATCCATCCATCCATCCATCCACCCATCCACCCATCCATCCATCCATCCATCCCATCCAAAGCCTGAGTTAATAAATACGTTTTTAACAAAGATTTAAAACTTGAGATAGCCGGAGCTGATCTAATATTCACAGGTAACAGATTCCACAGTTTCAGAGCAGCAGCAACTGAAAAGGCACGATCACCCTTAAGTTTTAATCTAGATCTGGGAATTGTTAAAAGTTGCTGATCAGAAGACCTTAAGGATCTAGCAGCTGTGTGACATTTCACTAAAGCATCAAGATATGTTGGTGTCAAACCATTTATGGACTCAAAAACAAACACTAAAAGTTTTTAGTGTTCACTGTGATCTGGGAGAGAATCCATTTGACTTTGACTCATAATGGTCATTAGATGGGGGCAAGAACAGCATTTCATAAAGTGTCACCAGAAATTATTCCCCTGTTACAGTTCACACAAATAATCTGCATTTAATATGATTCAGTTTTTTCTTTTCTCCACTAAATTGAGGTAAATGTGATATACACTATATTGCCAAAAGTAATTCAGGTGTTCCAATCACTTCCATGGCCACAGGTGTATAAAATCAAGTTCCAGTGAAAGGAACTCTTAATGCTTCAGCATACCAAGACATTTTGGACATTTCAGTTGAATTAAGACATGGTGCAAGACAGTGAAACCATGCTGACCTTAAATTATATACTATTTTCTTGATACAGTGTGTCTAAGTAAGCACTTCTGATTTTTTTTTTTTTTTTTTTTTTTTTTTTTGTCAATGTAAAAGTTCAGTTGTTGCTGGGTAACACCAAGTGAAGGTACATTCACACTGACCGTGATTAAATTGCAGGAGTTTTCTGTTCTGTAGGTTGCTAGTAGGCATTTCTACTCGCAGCAGAACTGCAGTATCCAAGGAGTTCTATAACAGCTGGAGAAAGCTATCGGAAATTACGTGAATTAAATTCTGCCATTTTTGCCCATGGGAACAACGTTTTTAAAAATAACAATCACTTCAGCTGTAACTTGATATTATCAAAATTATGAAGAGTTCATTTGCAAAAACCTATAAACGCCATTTAAAAAAAGAAAAAGAAAAAAAAGAACTAAGTGCTGTGCATTATTCTCCATATATAGCACGTTCTGTACCCTAAATCAGTTTTGTCAGAAAAGCCGGTTTTGTCCACTGTCAGGCATCGCAAGTTCACGTTTTACAGCAGAAGCCGACAAGCGCCCTTGTTGTTTGTGTACAGAAACCATCCATGGGTTTCATGTGACGTCACTGTATTCTATCGCCGCCATATTTGTGACCGGTCACAGCTGCGCGCTCTGTTTAAGTCTATGGTGACAGCAGCTACAACTAGCAGAGGAAGGCCAACGAAACACTCTCAGAAGGTTCACAACAAATTTACAATATGTCTGGAATATGTGGTGCTGTTAGCCGTTTCAACAGTCGTCAGAACTACACATTTATTTGATCCCAAAGGAGTTAGATCGGCGGAATTATTGGCTTCATTCAGAAAGGACCATACCACTGGCAGCCAAACAGCAATGCACAACATTAATAACTGCTGGGACTGTCATTTACATAAGATTATAATTGTATACAATATTGTATTAAAATATTGTGAGTTGCTGTGTTTTGGCTTGTTATTACAGGATGACCAAATTCATGACATGAGCTGACTACATTACTTAGTTCAAGTACATGCGTGCATGATTTTGTGCAAATATAAGTTGTAATTTTATGTCTATCTTGTATAAATATATATGAATTACCCTATATAGGATGTGTTCCTTTGAGTTAATTAACTTAAAGCGCTTCATTTTACGGATGTTCATTCAGCGCGCGCAGCTCAAATAATAGGCTACTATCAAAATGAGATGATTTGAGAAAAAAATCTGTTATTGTTCGTGATCCTTATTAATCAAACCATGTGTTGCTGAATATAATACAAGAACAATATAAGAGCTAGTTATTAAAAATAATGTATCATTTAAAAAAAATATATGAAAGTTTTAATATTACTGTAAACATTTTAATGACTTAATCATTGCTGTTTGAGCTGCGAACGCTGAAGCTGAAGAGAATAAAAACCCGTAAACAAAGTAAATTAACTCAACGGAACACATCCTATATAAGGTAATTCATATATATTTATACAAGATAGACATAAAATTACAACTTATATTTGCACAAAATCATGCACGCATGTACTTGAACTAAGTACGTAGGCATCTCGTGTCGTGAATTTGGTCATCCTGTAATAACAAGCCGAAACACAGCAACTAGAATTCACAATATTTTAATACAATATTGTATACAATTATAATCTTATGTAAATGACAGTCCCAGCAGTTATTAATGTTGTGCATTGCTGTTTGGCTGCCAGTGGTATGATCCTTTCTGAATGAAGCCAATAATTCCGCCGATCTAACTCCTTTGGGATCAAATAAATGTGTAGTTCTGACGACTGTTGAAACGGCTAACAGCACCACATATCCCAGACATACTGTAAATTTGTTGTGAACCTTCTGAGAGTGTTTCGTTGGCCTTCCTCTGGTAGTTGTAGCTGCTGTCACCATAGACTTAAACAGAGCGCGCAGCTGTGACCGGTCACAAATATGGCGGCGGGCATAGCGGAAGTGACGTCTTTGAAACTCATGGATAGACAGAAACCGATAAGTACGTTTTAGCGAATCAGCGCACAGTATTCAGGTCAGGTGACAAGGCTTCTAGTCACTTCAAAAAGACGCGCTAGCTGAGGGAAGTTCTGTCAAAGCTGACTAAAAGTGATCGAGGATTTATAATTTCGACTTCTGTAAGTCCTTGAACACCATACACTACTTACATGCTTAAACCTTGGTTGTTCTTTTGCGTGTGTGTGTGCGCGCGCGCGCACGTGCGTGGATGCGCGTGTGTGTGTGTGTGTGTGTGTGTGTGTGTGAGAGAGTGTACTTGTGTGCCGATCTGTTAGTGTGTGTGTGTGTGTGTGTGTGTGCGCGCGCGCACAGTGAGTGGATGTGTGTGTGTGTGTGTGTGTGTGTGTGTGTGTGCGCGCGCGCGTTTGTGTGCACACGTGTGTTTGAGTGTGTTTTAAATGCAATAACAAAGCAATTACTTGGGTTTTGAAACATGAAATGTGGAGTTATCTGCTTTTGCCAAAAAACGACTGTTGGAGTTATCTGCTTTTGCTAAAAAACAAACTTTTAATATATATAAAAAACATACTTTCAATGAACTTTAATTTTTTAATTTACCGGAATTTTGTAGAGTTATTATTACTTAAAGGTCCCGTTTTTCGTGTTTTTTTTTAAGCTTTGATTGTGTTTATAGTGTGCAATAAAATGTGTTCATGTTTCGCGTGTAAAAAAAAAAAACAGTATTTTTCACATAATTTACTTACCTGTATACCGCTGTTTCCACATGTGTTTCCCATAGACATTAAAAGAAATGGACACAGCGACCCCACTGGAACTTAATTGAGACAAGTGAAGCCCATTTTTAGCGATTTTTAGCACTTCCGTTTCTGACGCGCAGACTCAAACTAAGCTTGATGACGTCAGCAACCTGTCTGACAGATGTAAATCTTCTAGTAGCTGTGCGTGTAAACTGCCATCGTTAATCTTGCAGAGACGGCGAGCTTGAGCGGGGAGTTCTTTGGCGTGAGTGAGCAGGAGTAATTATTCTGATTAATTATTTTGTATAGTATTTTAAAATGTAACGCCAGTACGCCATATTAAGTTAATGCATACTATTGCCTGCGAGCTTCTCCTCCTGTCTGTACGGTAATTTCTCTACTGTGCGACAGAGAGTCGAGTGGTTATGACGCAATCGTTAGCCTATTTTTACAAAAACTGCTTCTACGGGGCCATAATGTAACATAGAAAGTAATGGAGCCCTTTATACATTGTCGTGTATCTTTAGAAATAAATAATGGACAAATTGAGTCTTTAAATGCCTCAGATGTAAAGTTATTTGCTGTCAAAGTGACGCCAAAATGAATGGGAGTCAATGGGATGGCTAACGCAAGTGAAGTTCTGCTACAAGATGGCGGCACGCGGCCGACTTCAACTTCCGGTCGACTTCCTTGGGCACTGGTGTTTCCACTGTCATAAAAACGGGCTGATGACTTCCTTGTTCTATGAAGTCCCTCCTTCAGAAATACGTAACGAGTTCTGATTGTGCCAGCGGTTCCTGTGTTGTGATTCGACAGCAGCTTAGCGAATCTTCCCCGGAAAGGTCACGCCTCTTACCATAACTTGGAGATGCACACGCTCAGTGTTATTGTAAATAACAATGTATGTCTTTAATTTTACCCTATCAATTTGAGCCGGAATCAGACCCGGTGATTTGCGGGATGAAAATAACAGCGTTTCTACGACATGGCGACAAACACACTCTACAAACGCAACTCTTGTGTATTCCTGTGGGCGGAGGTTAGTCAAAAACTGTTTTAGTGACGTCATTAAAGAAGGAAGTAGAGGGATGTAGTCCAAACTGGCCGTTCGATGTAGGCGACTTCTGTTAAATAAAATATCTCGCTTGGCATTGAACTTTGAGCTTTAAAATTTTACAGATTTTATTTATACTCTAACAACAACATTACACACTAACTAAAGTTTGAAACTTGGGATCACGAAGAACGGGACCTTTAATCAAAGCAACCCAACTGCAGTTTGATTGATATTACTTGGAATGCACAATAAAAAAAACATGATTTGTGAGAATGAATAAAAATGGAGTTAACTGTTTTTTGCAAATAAACTCTTCATATATTGCTTGCAAAATATGTTTGCTGTTTGACCATACAGTGTTAAAGGGTTAGTTCACCCAAAAATGATAATTATGATTTACTCACCCTCAAGCCATCCTAGGTGTATATGACTTTCAGAGGAACACAATAAGGTTCTTCCAAGGTTTATAATGGTTGTGAATGGTAGCCCGAATTCTGAAGAAAGAAAAAATGCATCCATCCATAAAAAATATGGAATTAGTTAAATGAACGCAATAATGAGCATTTTCAAAAACTGGACACAATGAGATGACATTCTACTTAGCGTTCAACCATTGAACATTAAAAGAAAATTTAAAAGTGTAAAAGCATTATCAAATTACTACAGCAGACCACGGAAAGCCCAAAAGATCGATTATTTCCGCAGCAATATTACGGATGTGTAAAATATCACTGTAGTAATATATGTCTATATAATGTTCATTAACTGGAACACTGAGTGATAATATTTCAAAGAGATTTCTGTCATTTTGACAGATTTACCTGCTTTAGAAACATTCATGTAAACACTGCAAATAAGGATTAGAAGTGAAAAGCATCTGTGTGAAAACAAACATGCAAAGAGACGTGAGGATTTGTGGAGGAAAATGAGAGATTCTTAACTCATTCCAGTGAATTATTCATGGGATAAAAAAAAATAAATCAGGAGAGCAGTCCACAAATGTGCTGTATATTTTGTCGTTTTCATACTATTACAGCAGAATACAAAGGAAAACACAGGAGGAGATTCAAAGGAGCTCTTTCTACAGATATTCTTGTGATACCATGTCACATTAAAATACCAGTATTATGTACCAAGTATACATTTTACAGCTTATTCAGTCAAACTGACAGATAAAGATTATTTGTAGCGCAACATTATGATTTGAAATGATTTGTTTCATTCTTTACGAGTGGAACTTCCCCAAACCAGAAGTGCATCCCATAATCTAAAACGCAGTAGGCTTGTTAGGAAAAAGGTGGATGTATATTGTATATATGGGGAAAGAGGGTGATTTTGGAGGTTGCTCCAATTATAATCAACCATGCTGACGCACACTTGCAGTGTAGACAGTTTCGTTGATTGTAATTGGAACAATCTAGTTTTGTCATGTTGTGTTGCTCGCTCTCTGTGTAGATTGGGGGGCTGTAAGAGAGAGAGAGATTAAGAAAAATGTCTAACATCCCACAGAATACAGATAAGCTTGTTTCATTTATCAGGTCTTTCAGGATGCGGGTTTAACGTAAACCTGTTTTATCTTCTCTGAAGCGCTGAAGTGCTGTCTCTACAGATAGGACGCTTTAGAAGAACACAAGATTGTGTTATCGGGTGACACCTCCCGGTACAAGGTACGTATACAATGTTTCAGGTTTTTAAAAGATAAATATGACATAAAAAATAAGAAAAGTTTGACAAGACATGGCTATGAATGAAAAACAAGAGAGAGAGAGAGAGAGAGAGAGAGGACGCAATGAGTGGGAATAGCCTGATAATTGGGGAATGATTCTTGTCAGCTTTGTTTCTCGCGGCATCTCTCCTTCAAACACTTCTCTCCCCTCATCTTTAAATTTCCTTTTTTATTTGACTCTGAGAGATGAATAACCTTTTGTTTGAGTATGTAGCCAATTCTAAAATTAAAAAAATGCAAAAATCCAGCATAAAAGCAAACATTTCAGACTCCAACTCAGTCAATTCAGTTTTAAATCATTACACTACTTTGGTTTGAGTGGATGCTCATTTTTGTCATAATGTCTAAAATGAAAAACTATACCAGCATCAATAAGTATTGGGGATTTGTGTGATGTTTTGTGTTGCTATTTAGCTTGAGTCATTCTAAAACAGATATTTTGGTAACACTTTAGAATAACTCACGCTATGAAGCATTAGTTAAACATTAGTAAATTGTTAATTCATCATTTATAAAACATTAATAGACGTTAGTAAGCCATTTATAAATACAACTATAAATGCGTTGTTCTTGATTTATAAGCATATCTATAATGAGTTTAATAATTGTATTTTCATACTTTATTAATGATCAATTTATCATTTCTAGATTATGTATTACATTATTCACAAACCAGTTATTTAGGAGTTGTCAGTGGTTCATAAGATCATTTAGGAAGTGTAAGTAAATGATTAATAAAATATTTAAATGTACATTTATGCATCTTATTATTTAGACATATAGTATTAGTTACTCAGTGTGTTAATAAATGCTTTATTAACATATTCCTAGTGTCAAAACTACCTCGGTACTAACTTTAAAACATTAGAGAACAGCAGTGCAGAAGATCACTGAACCTTTAAATCTCATTCATAAAAGCTTTACAAAGCATAAACAGTCCTCACTTTAGATTAGCTCACAAAAATAGTTAACTGACCACTTCTAAATGTTTTATAATTACCTGAATTAATCATGAATTACAGTAGGAATATGTGTTAATAAAACATTTACTAACACACTAAGTAACTATTACTATGTGTCTAAATAATAAGATGTATAAATGAATGTTTAAATAGTTTATTAATCATTTGCTTACACTTACTAAATGAACTACTGACAACTCCTAAATAACTGGTTTGTAAATAATGTAATACTTAATTTAGAAATGATAAATTGATTATTAATAAAGTATGAAAATACAATTATTAAACACATTATAGATATGCTTATAATTCAAGAATAAAGCTATTATAGCTGTATTTATAAACTACTTACTAATGTCTATTAATGCTTTATAAGTGATGAATTAACTATTAACTAATGCTTAACTAATGCTTCATAGTGTGCAGTTATTATAAAGTGTTACCCATTTTTTTGTTTAAAGCTGCAGTCCGTAAGTTTTGCCACTTTGTCGCCATCTCTGTTCAAAACCTGCAATTGCAGTTATTTGTGGAATTATTATCTTTATGTGGGTTGTGCATCGTCGTGACTCCTCAGCGCGGATTAATATAATGCTTTGAGGAGAATGTGTGGGTGTCAGTCACCGCACTGGATACTGTACTTCGGAATCACAGATTGTAGTCTTGGAAGTACGACCAAAATAAGAAGTTTTACCAGAAAATGTCATCTGAACAAATAAGTGACAAATCTGCCACTTTACAATACAAGCATTACAAGAAGTCGCACTACCAAAGGTGAATAAATCTTACGCTTGCTTGGCTCATATCAAATCAAACCGAGCAAATTATTATTGTTATACTTAGTTCTCAAATTGTTAATGTTAACAACATCAGCATTGCGTGACTACGTGTATTTAGTGTGTATTAGCGTTACCTGTAGATTTCAATTTCTGTACAGTCTAATCTCTAACGTTAATTTGTCATACCATACAATCCGCCATCAAAATGATAAGTTTAATTATTTCAGCTGCAGTGAGAAATGGCTATAAATGATCCACCACCTGCAGCATCCTCACATATAGCCTACTAGCTGGGACTCCTTTATGTAAACAGATGTGACGTATTGATGCAAAGACGAACGGCGGCATGCTCGAATTTCCAGCAGAAACCTACCAGTACCACTCGAATTAGAAAACATTATTACAAGCTTACCGTTGTGAATCGGGCTAAAGTAAGGAGATAGTTTTGAACACTGGCTGGTTATGTACTTGCTCAAAAATTGATTTTGGATAATTTTTAACCAAAAAAAAAAAAGTTACAGAGAGCAGCTTTTTAATGAAATTATGAAGTTGGATAAAAATAAATAAAAATGTAATATTTCCTTTAAAATGTAAATTCACTCTTGTTCATTTTCTTGCCATTATGTAAATAAAGTTAGAATTAAAAATGTCGAAGTGCTGGAGCTTGATTAGATATAAAGATATAAAATATGGCATACACTTTTATAGACTTACTTAATTTACTTGATTTAATTTTTACAATTAAAATTACAGAAGGTACTGCCCTCAGAGAGAAGCAAAAACAGAACTTAGAAGCCAGAGTAAAAATGCAGTATTTCTTCTTACTCTCAGTATCTATTAATACGCCCCCATACTCACGCTGGAAAACTCCTCGGAGACAAGAAGCAGGGAGAGAGAGAAAGAGAAAGAGGAAGGAGTTGAGGCAGAGGAGCAGGTCTTCCCTCCTACCTGCTTCCCACACAGTGAGCGGTTCCTGAAGATCTGGAGGAGGAAGCACTCCAACCTGAATTCTCCTGCTTTCTAAACTCTGCTAATAACCCTCTTAAGCAGACCATCATGACTATTTTAAATTTGTATACATCCCACTCCTGGCCGCCTCATGCAGTTATTCAATATGCTTCTTGAGAATGTAGAAAAATGATTCTAATCCTCGAGCTGATGCTTTCTTAAGGAGAATTTCATGTGCTTACTCTGAAAGCAAAAGCAACTTTGACTATGTTTTGAGTACTTATAATTGCTTCAAACTTTGTAACTATTTCAAAAAGCAGAGTTTTCAACCAATTTTGAACCACTCCGGTACAATCAATGGCTGCGCAACCCCCTCGAAAAGGCTTTGAAGTCAAATTATTTCAGTAATTTTCTGCTATTTTCGTTTCTTTGCTGAAACTGATGCAACCTATTAGTGTAGATTTGAGTCAAAATGCTGAGACAGATTCTCATTTCTGATGACACAAATGATAATTACGTGTATTGCAAGTGGTCCATAATGACTAATATTAGTTCAGTCATATTTGGTTGGAGTTTTCAACCAGTTGTCACACCGGTGACAACCTAAAATCATGGCTGAAATGCCTCGAAATTAAAGCAACTTTTCCACTGATGAATTTCAGCCACCAAAAATTTAAAACATGTCCAAAAGTAATCCTGGAGCTCACAAAAACAACAGAAGAACATTGATTTGACATAGCACTTTCTGGGAGGCATTTTCCGCATGTCCATCACATCAGCCATGTTCATTCGTTACCTATGGCAATGACTGTATGTTCCTCACAGATTTCTAGCCATAATCACAGGAATTTATGGGAAAGAGCCATCTCACCTTCTCCTGCCTGACAGGGATTTTTGACAGCCACCATTCGCTTTCGAAATCTCACTCTCCTTCCATTTTTTCTCATTCTCCACTTTTCTCCTCACACTCTTCCCTCACTTTTCTTTTCCTGATATATCTCTCCCCCCACCCCCACCCCACACACACACACATACACACAGGGTTTAATGGACGTGTCAATTTCACAGACTTTATTCTACTGCGCTACAATCCTGACAGGCCAAGACATGCAGGTGTCCCCTCTAGCTTCCATCCAATGCTTACAATGAGAAAAATATGTTAATTGCATTTTGAGTCATCTCTGTTTAGGTTGACTTATGAAAGGTTGAGTTTTTGACGTTTATGCTCCTGGAGGAGACCTCGGTTTGTGTTATTTAATTAAGAGTCAAATGTTTCTCAGCTCATCTGAATCCGTGAGGATTTTATTTATATTTAGCATAAGTTGTTAAAATGTCATGTCCTCTTTTTTAAAATAGGTTGGTAAGATGGAATCACATTTTTATAGTGAGAGAACCAAAGCCTGTTCTAGTATGTGTAATCTTGTGCCATCTAAAAAAAAAGGAGCAAATATGCATTTATTTATAAATTTATAAATAAAAACGATTTATACATTTAGACATTTGATGTTGTCTCTATACCTTTTAATTCCTTAAAGCTGCAGTCTAAAAGTTTTGCCTCTTTGTCGCCATCTCTGTTTGAAACCTGCAATTGCAGTTATTTGGAATTATCATCTTTACGTGGGTTGTGTATCGGCACGGCTCCTCAGCGTGGATTAATCTAATGTTTGCTGTCAGTCACCGCACCGGTGGATACTGTACTTTGGAATCACAGATTCTACATATTGAAAGTATGACCAAAATAAGAATTTTCACCAGAAAATGTCATCTGAACAAGAAAGTAACATGTCCGCCACTTTTGTTCTGACCAGCTGAGGAAAAAAGCAATAAATCGCGCTGCCAATGGTGATTAAATCTAACGATCGCTTAGCTCAGATCACGCCAAACCGTGCAAATTATTATTATTGTTATACTTTGTTCTCAAATTGTTAATGTTAACAACATCAGCATTGCGTGACTATGTGTACTTCGTGTGTATTAGCATTACATGTAGATTTCAATTTCTGTAGCCACTCTGCTGTTTGAAGTCTTTTGCTTTTGACTACGGGTGAATCTCCAGTTGTTACTGATGATTGTCATTTGGACCTTTCTGGATTACAATTTGCCATCAAAATGTTAAGTTTAATTATTGCAACTGCTGTGAGAAAAGGCTAATAATGATCCTCCACCTTAATAATACTATTGTACTAGCTGGGACTCCTTCTCTATGTAATCAGATGTGACGTAATGATGCAAAAACGAACGGCGGCATGCTCGAATTTCCTGCGGCAACCCACCAGTACCATCCGGATTAGAAAACATTATTACAAGCTTACCGTTGTGAATCGGGGTAAGGTGAGATAGTTTTGAACACAGTTCACCCAAAAATGGAAATTTGATGTTTATCTGCTTACCCCCAGGGCATCCAAGATGTAGGTGACTTTGTTTCTTCAGTAGAACACAAATGATGATTTTTAACTCCAACCGTTTCCGTCTGTCAGTCGTATAATGCATGTCAATGACAACACCATCTATAAGAGTCAAAAAAACACGACAGACAAAACAATATTAAACCCTGCGGCTCGTGACGACACATTGATGTCCTAAGACATGAAACGATCGGTTTGTACGAGAAACCAAACAGTATTTATATAATTTTTTACCTCTAAAACACCACTATGTCCAACTGCGTTGCGCATCCGGTTAGTGAAGTCTGATCACGCTCTGACAACGGAAGTGATGTCTCGCACTCATTGAAGCAAAACGCGAGACATCACTTCCCTCATTGGAACATGTTTTCAAAATTTTCATTTTTGGGTGAACTATCCCTTTAATGCACACTCTTATTCTTATTTGTGTATGTGTCTGTGCAGGTTATTTAAAATATATACATTAAAATGTTTGTCTTCAAAATCTTTTATTAAATAACTTGGTCCGTCTCTGAAAAAATACTCTTTTTGGCTTACATCACCAGGCTCTCTTACTTTTCAACCAATTCAGAACTCAAGGACAATTCAGAAGTAGAAGACAGCAAAATAAAAAAAAATAAAATAAATAAAAACTCCAATCCTGCCAGACTCATGCAGGTGGGTGCACGCTGTGTGGTGTAAGCAGAGCATTATGGGATTGCAGAGAACATTAGCAATGTCGCTTTTCTTGTGACGCCCTGGAATCTAAAGAGTTTGTGCACTCCATCTGAAGCATATGAAATTATGTAGAGTTTCAAGAGTAATATTATCAGCCTTCAAGGCAAAATGATCATTTCAAATGCATATGAAACTTAAATGCAATGCCAAATGGAGACATAAATTAATAGACAGCTGACAGGTCTTCCAGTCTGAGATGCAGAGAAGAGGAGAGGTTAGTTTAGGTCCCTGTGCAACCAGGCTACGAAAGGAGAAAATGGAAAGGTAGAGAGAACGTGTGAAAGAAATAGATCATAAACACAGAGAGAGGGTGAGAGAGACAGTTGACCTTGTGAGCACTTCCAGTGTAGGTGCCATTGATTTGTTTACCTGGATTGAGCTGACAGCTCCTCATTACGATTTCCTTTAGAGAATGAGAGAGAGAAAGAGAGTAAAAAGGGGAAGATCAATTCCTGTGATGGATCAGGGCTTGCAAGATCGCTCTGTTTGAATGGCCATTTAACGGATGGGTTGTGTGTGTGTGTGTGTGTGTGTGTGTGTGTGCACGAGTGTGTCACAAAGGTCCTTTTTAAGTTATTCATAGAGCTACTGAGTTTCTGTAATGAGTCAGTTTGGTCACTGATAACATGCTGCTGATACTTCACAGGCAACAGGGTGTATCAGCCGTCATTGATGAGGCATTTTAAACATCATTTATATTAATTTTATATTAGGAATATATTAATGTTAATAATAATTATTAACTGGGTTACACTTTATTTTGATGGTCCACTTTAGACACTCTACTAACTATAGTAGTAACTTTGCAACTACATGTCAACTAACTCTCATTAGAGTATTGGTAGTCGACTGTTAGAATGTAATAAGTTAGGGTTAGGTGTTAGGGTTTGGGTTTGGGTTAGTGGAATAAGTTGACATGTAGTTGCAGAATGTCTAAAGTGGACAATTGAAATAATGTGTTATCACTTCTTGGGCAATAATCATAATATAATAATCAAATAATCATATCTCAATCTGTTCGCTTTTGGGATTGTTTTTCTTTCAGAAAATGTTCAAATCTATTCAAAATATCTTGTTGTCCTTACACAAAAAACAAAACAAAAACAAACAAACATTTTTTTTTGTGGTGTTTATGGCTTAAAGGCAGCTTGGATAACAAATAGTTGAGGTTACAATTAAGTTTAAACTGAGCTTGACTCACCTAGTCGTTCCTAAACAAGCGGAAGTACTTGTTATGGCCACACGGAGCCACTGTTGCCACTTCCAATTCATGCGCGCGTTTCTCTCTTCAGGACTCGCGCCTTTTTCACGCGCTCTACAAGACGTGTGCGTTTTAGCGGGCATTGAGTGATTTCTTCTTGTGAGCGGTGGGATACCTGTGAAAGGCACACAGGCTATAAGATCCTCCCCGTGACAGTCGTGAAACTTAACTCAAATTAACCGCTAAGTTTATGTCAGCACTCTTCATTCCTGAGGTGAGACGGAAGCTTGTCATGAGAGGAATTCATTTAGTCGTCACGTCATGTATAGGATACTGTTTTTATTCGCCATAAGGTGTTTAGGTCGATCTTTTTAAAAGATCTTTAAACTTAAAATCATTACTAAAAAATATGTGTTTACAGAACGAACCAAAGTGAGAAATGATTACGCAATTGGGTTTAAAATTGTGACTTTCTTTCATACTCTTCATTTTTTACCTCAGAGCATATAGCCTATGCAGTACACATTTATACCCTAATGGTTTTAGTGAAAACAAATGCCTGTAGATGTTTGGCTTCTTGTTGTGAGGACAAAAAGAATCATAACACCCAAAGGTGTCAGTCATTTCCCCTTGGCTGTGTAATTAACGTGGTATTTATGAGACAAATATTAAATGTAGAGTCTCCCGGCAGTGCTGTCAAACAGGTAACCTCCCTTCGCTATGATTAAAACCACTCTCTGTCACAATAACGACCACTGGGACACAATTGTTTGGCTGTGCGTCGAGAAACAACTAGCGTATTATAACCAACAAAACCACTCAGCAAAGTTTATTTATCGTTTTATGATGTGATACATTGCAATTAGGAGCAGGATGCTAAGACAAGAGCCCATTAATGGAGCAGATTTATCTTGTGCCGAAACGTTGGAGAAGAACAGCACCAGATGGCAACCATATCTATAAATAAGTCATGTTTCAGAAAAGGAGATTAGTGCTTTTGAGCTTGTTTTTAATGGTCTCTTTTAGAGATTAAAACATTGACTCTTAAGCTTTGCAATGACCTTTTTTTCTTTCAGAGGCAAACATGTGTAAACAGGTACCATGATTCAAGCATGATCATGTATGCTGGGTTGCAGTCTTTAAGTTACCATGTTCCTGTTTTTTCTCTCTTAAAGGTGTCGGCAGACTATACTGTACTTTTCATTCATAATTTCATGTGAGCACTAGACCAGAAACACAAGCAAAAGTGAATAAGTTTTGTCTTTAAAAGCAGTCCAGAGTTTGTCTTGTAAACTCTGACTTGTTTATTTGACGAGTAGGGGATGTACGTACATATCACAGATTGACCTCCTGGCAGTTTTAAGAGGTCATATTTAAAAGCTACATGGATTGTAGTGGTAGTTTAGTAATTTTGTAAAACTTTGATAGATAGTCCTAACCTTCTTTCATCCCTTAGTTTGCATAGTGTATACAATAGCAGCTAACTGTCTCCTATCTCTAACTTTAGCTGTTCCCAGAGCTAACCTCTCCATATCCTCAACCCACTGGTACCTATAAATAAACATTTCATCGATTGCTTGAAGCTTCCCGTCCACACAGTAAACATACAGAGCGTCACCTCAAAGTTTGATGTGGATGAACATAAAAGTGCTGATATACATAGAAGTTTTTTTTTTTTTTTTTTTCCCTCCGGTTTCAGAACCATGGATCAGGGTTTGCGAAGGTAGAGTGGGTTTGGCTCATCAGAACTCTGACATTGCATTGAGTTATGCAACTTGTTTCCGCAGCCTACAGTCCAATACGCCCACCTAAGCATCCACCTTTTTATTTTTCAATTTCTGACAACTGAAGACTTGAGAGCTACCCCTGACTGGTATAATGAGACACCCCACTTCACTACTGGATGATTTGTGTCTCATTTGGCTCTTCAGCCTCACTTTTTGGGGTGTCTGTTGACAAACGCATATAAATGATCAAAGATGGTAACAGAAAATAGCCTTGAACAAAACTATGACCTGAATGCTCTCCGTGTGGGCTTCCTTTGCGGTGACTCTTGAGTTCGGTCATTAGCAGTGAGGTGAAAGAACCTACTGAGAGTGTGAGCTTTTAACGGAAGATGAGATCTGATTAATCACACCACATGGTGCAATCTGCACAAGAAATCCAGCGGAGACCTGGACCAAACCGCATGCTCATTGAATTGTGATGCCGTCTCTTAGAAATGAAAGAGATAGATAGATAGATCTAATGCAATGCAAATCAGTCAAGACAGCATAACATTACTGCATTAGAAACATGTCCAGATGTTCCTGAATAAATTTCTACAAAAATATTCTGGATTGCTGCATAGATCTGCTCATGGAAGGAAATTAAGGATTTGAAAAAGGTATTAAAACATTTCTCCAACTTAATTTAGTGTGGATTTTTGATTGACTGTGTATAATATGCTCCTACAGTGACCTTTAACCTCTGTTCTCCTCCAAACAGGAAAAAGGGCTCCGCAGGGCATGGATTTTTGCTCTTCTTTTGGCTGTGTCTCTTTAGGGAATGTAATCTGAGAGTGCTTTTGCCAAAACAATCCATTTTTCAATGACTGTATCCGGGAGACAATGAATGGAGCAAACATGGTGAGCTACCACATGCACGGTGCTACCAAACACAATAACTCAATAAGCGGGCCGATCGCTCCCCAGTGAAATACTGGCAGCATCTCTTTCCTGTGTTCAATCTCTCGTATTACACATGCATGACCTCATCAGTAAGATCTGAGCTGGTATTTTACAGATACATGACTCACTCTTGAGTTAAGTTTAGCCTTCCCCAGGCTATGTGTAGAGATGGGGCTTTACAGTAAAACAGCTCACATTCCTATTTTTGACATTTCAGTTGTTCATTTAAAATTTCTTAATTTGGGCATGTCTTTTGCAGCTACTGGCCATGCATGTGTCATGTCCCTCATGGCAACACACATCAGTTTTGACTGGCCATCTAATGCTGCTGCATTTTGACATGGAGGCGGAGTAAGCACTGCGGTTGGTAAGCCTGCAGCCATGAGACCACTTTGACCTTACTTGGGTATTAATGTAGTGGGTTACACAGATGTATGTGTTTTTCTGAATATATGCATTTTGTTATATTTTATATGGTGTACATATGTTGCCTTTTGGCTCATGAGTTCTCTTTGTCTCTGTTTACCTGCAGGTAGAGATGTGCAAATCCTGTTTTGCACTCGTTGCTCCAGAGTAACACTTAGAAATTTGTTGAAAAATTTCCAAATTCTTTCTGGAACAGCTCTGATCAGCTATTTTCTTATCTGTCTCACGATTTAAGAGCTTAGGGTAATTAAAAAAACAAGAGAGACTCATGATACACATGTTACAATCTGCCAAATTAGCCCAAGGTTTGATTTTTTTTTTTTTTTTTTTTTTTGAAAGGTCTCTTCCCACCACATTGCAAAGATCTTGTTCAGAGCTGGTTATATTAGCTATTCATGATTTTTTATTAAGTCTTATTCAGAACCGATTCCATTTAAAAGATTATAAAATGATTTTCAGGACGTTCCATTACTTCTGAACAACGTGTTGAAATGACTCTTGTGAGTCGGTTCTTTTAGTGAATCAAAACCATACAGTGCCACATTCCGATCACCTGAATGCATCATGAGCCGGGTTTTTTTAGAGGTTCAAAAACACACAGTAACACGAATGACCCAAATGACACGAAAGAAAAGTGAAGAGCCGGTGCTTTTTAGTCCATTAAAATCACTTTAATTCTGAATTGGCTCGCTAAATGAACACTTTCGTCACCTCCAAACCCAGAACTTATATTGCTCGTGAACCTATTGTATCTTGTTGTGTTGACTGATTTAGCCTATCATATAGAAACGTGTGGATAAAGATTGTATGAACACATTAGGATTTTGTTTTAATCGCTAGTATTCTATAAAATCAATGAAATATTAATTTGAGAAATTTGAAGGCAAGTTATTAATTGCGTTTGACACCTCTAAAATGCCTGTAAAAGTCATTATGTAAACACCTTTTGAACGCATTCTGTTAAATGTAGGCTTGATAGCCTATATTTTCTGTTGAAGTCTGAATTTATTTTATTACTGGCAACAGCTGGGGAGATTTAATTGCAATAACAAATATTTTTTTTTCAAATATTTCTTTCGCAGAGCTAATCCTACATGAAAGCTTTAAGGACGAGGAACGTTAAAGATGATTCTGAACCAAAATCCGATTCCTTACGATTCCCATCTCTAATCACCACATTGCGCGAGAAACTGCAGCACCTCGGACAATTCCACACCCGCCCCGCCCTCAGGGAATGATTGACATCTGGGTATCCGATATCTCACCAAGCGGCACCAGCTACATCCAATCAACTGTGGATCTGGGACTTGCAGTCGTTGCCCGTGGATACAACAGGGGGAGCTTCAAAGCGGTTGTTTACAGTTGAGAACGGCAGTCTGACTGGAGGACTCTGACTGGACGGAGGCATCGGCAGATTTCCTGCAGATGGGCTAAAGACGAACCATCAGGGAAGCGCATGGACAGTAGTTATCCTCAGCACAACTAAAGAAAAAAGCCAACTCCAGGTTATGTTGTAGATGCTTACCGCCCGCTAATAGAATCACTGGGTTCTTTTCCTTATACGGCTGGTGCGCATCTTGGCTGGTTTGCTTTAGGACAACAGCAGGATCTTACATTCTCTTACAACTGACAAGCTTTTTGTCGGACCAAACTCGCTGGGCAAGATGGATAGCGAAAAGTACTTGCCAGAACTGATGGCGGAGAAGGATTCTCTGGACCCGTCCTTCCAGCACTCATTGCGTCTTCTTGATCAAGGTAAGTCCCGCTGTCTCCTGTCAAACTATTCGTGTCACACCTCTTAAATTCCTTTACGCGATGTTCTGTGCGTTTTGCGCGATCACTCGTTGAAAGACTAAGGAGATGATGATCGGTTTATTTTGTTGTCCTATTTGCTTATTGTAACAAATTACAACATACTATAAATGTATGCATGTGTATTGTGGCAAGCTGTCTTCACACGAATCCATTTTAATTTATTTAAAGTAATAATAGCGACTAGTATTTTTTTCAGTTTCACTAGTATCAATTCCTTAGACACTATTATTCCAGTAACTATTCTATAAATTGAATTTGTTGTTATTGTATCACAACTTAACCATTGCATACTAGTACTTGTTCCATTTAGTCACAATAGTGACAAACAACTAGCCCATTTGTTGCTGGTAAGAAATTGCAATTTCCCCCAAAATATTTACTAGTATCTGTTTCAGTTTTCCTAGTACTAATTGAATTGACGCTAATACTAATAATAGATACTGTTACTAGTGTGTGCTGTTAGTAATATTTGAATCTTACTTTAGGTATTTTTTAAACTTGAACTGCAAAATATCCATTCTGACTAACCATTGCATATGACAAGTGAAATAATGTGTAACTAGAAGTGTTATTAGTGACAACTAGAGTCTAGTGTCTCATAGTAGTACTAATAACATACTCACACTATAGTGTCATGCTACTAATGACTAATTGAATGTATACTAGAGGGAACGAGTACACTAAAGTGAAACTTAAGAATTGTCACTATTGGATTACTTTCCTGTCAATAAAAACAAGTAATAGTAATGTAGAAATTAATAGTTTTACTAGAAACTAGTTATTATAAGAATAAAAGTTAAAATATTTTGTCATTTTGGAATTAGGTGAAATGGTGTCTACCAGAAAATGCTGAACTTCATCCTAAACTTGTTTCTTTTACAAATCATCTATTCTACTTTTGCACATACAGTATTTTTCATTTTATTCTTATTTGTAAGTCACTTTGGATGTGCTAATGAGTAAGTGCGGTAACCTAATGAGGCAGCATAAACATACTGGTTTTATTTTTTATATGTGTATGTTTATGTTCTCTGTAAAGAATTTAAGCATGTTCATTCATCAAGAGCATGAGCTCATTTGCGCTTGTCTTAAGGAAGCAGAGCAGATGTGAGTCGAGGGAGAGAGTGCAGACTCATTAATTAATCCGTTTTAAGAGCGCTGCACAGAACTAATATCATTGAGAACGAATGTAGCAGGTGCAGTTATTCACATCTCTGGATTGGACGCAAGCCTTTTGGGGCTCTCCGGCAAATCCAGAGCGTTCCATCCAGATATTTGTTTTAGAATTTAGTTTTGGCCTTTGCATTCAAATGATTTGTTTTTAAGACACAACCATCCTTCCTCTCTACTTATCTTCATGGGCAGCTTAAAGAAACAGTTGATGGTTTGGTTTGACAGTTGGTGGGAACATAATTGAAACAAAGACACACATGACCGTGTTGCAGTAAGGCTGTTGCATGATAGTAAGTCTGGCAATATAGGCAAAACACTATTCCCACGTCATATTCCTATACCTTTCTTTATCCTGCAGTTAAAAAAGTTTAGTATGGGGCGCTGCTTCACACATAGCTGTCATAGATGTGCGCTCCATCTTTTTCTCTCATCCAAATGCTCTCTGTTGCAGTGTTGCACAAGTAACTTGTCAAAGTTATTTACTCATGAAACAATTTGATGCTGTTGCTGAGTTTATGTGTTTCTCATCATGCGATCCAATGAAAAAATTCCACACGATTCAGCGGGCAGGATCGGCTGTAGAGTCTCCAACTAAAACCACAGAGCTTTAAATCTGGTGTACCAGTGCATAAGAGAGTCCGTTTGCAGCTTTAGGCATGATGTAGCCATTCTACAATTAAAGCTGCACTTATGCAATAGAATGTGTTACTCTTGGTTTGACTTTGCCAAAGGGGGTGACTGAAGGTCTAGGAGCTCTAACACTAAGGCATATGAGGTTTGATAATAAGCTGCAGAGTCAGCATAATGTGGAACATGGTCTTTCTGTGCAACCATTCGTATATTAATGGGGTATGGGATTAAGACTCTTGTTTGAGTGTAAAAGTAATAGTACAGCCAGAATAAAGTCATTATTTAATCACCTCCAAGTTGTTCCAAATCAGCATGCTGTTATTTTTTATTTTTATGCTGTTCTTTTTTTAAAAGTGAACACAGATGTCAACAGAAACAAAATCAAAAATAAAATAATGCATTTTGTAACTGGGTGTTACATTTTTGGTGAAAAATTTCCTTCAGAAGGACTGTGTAGGGAATAGTGTAAAGTCAAATCAGAAATGCGTCTTAAATTGAAGAGAGTACCAAGTTTCACTTTTTACAAATGGAGTGATGCTTTTTGATGATTTTTTCCTATATTCAATATCCAAACATGTCTTTTAAAGGGTCATTCCAGTCTAGCTTGGGGTTGTGGCCAAATGCAGCAAAAGCTGTGTGGTCTCTCTATCTCTTTCTCAACGCCACATCAAGATGCCAGGGTGGAAGATATTCAGATGAGTTCTGTCACCAGTAACTGAGATTTCTGCAGGGACCGCTAGAGTTTGGCGTGAGAAGGACAGTGCTTCTGTCAGAGCGAAGAACTCGGGGTATGACCAGCGTAGCGGATAACATTTTTCACACTTTCGCACTCAGCACTTTTCTTCCTTATCGCTCCATCTCGCTTCCTTTCTCTTTAAGAAATTGCACAGCCTTTTAGCAAGATGATATTTTGTAGTGAGAGGCATGATGACAGAAGGACAGATTTTAAACCTCTTTTCAGTTCCTGGACAGTTTCACTTACAGAAATGAAAACGAGAGAGAGAGAGAGAGAGAGAGAGAGAGAGAGAGAGAGGGAGCGAGTGAGTGAGAGAGAAATTGAGCAAGCCAGGAAGAAAGAGACGGCTTCATAAGTGTATTTGCTCGTTTATTAAGAAAGATGCAATTTGCAAGTAATTAGCTAACATCTCTGAATGTTTTATTGGCAGAAATCAGCATAGGCATCCTGGGGTTTGGAGATGTTTGCGTGACTGCCAAATCTTGAGAAAAACTTGCGCTCTTATCTCCAGTATACTACAGATGGCTCATGATGTCATGTCGAGTAGCTCTCATCTTTGAATCCTTAACTAAATTATGTAATTGGCAGGAGAAGAGGAACAGAAAGAAAAGCGACTTACAAGTACACATTTGCACATGCATTTACACTGTTTGCAATGCTACACAGGCCGCTAAACAATTCTTAAACTGGCTGGAAACAGATGCAGTGGGAGTTTTATTAAACCAGCGCACACCAACAGTCACTAAACTCTCAAATCCCACACAATCTTTTTACTTAACTGCTTCAGAAAGGCCTTTCTTAAGAGCATGTGAGGTGCTAATTAGGTATTTAGTGTAATTACACTCCATTAAATTAAAAACGGATTCATAATTGGTCCTCAGAAAAGTAAAATGTAATGTTCCAATAAAGACTTAGACCACATACCGGTTCTTACATTTAACAGTAATATGTATGCTTGAATTTAGTAAGCATAGGTGTTTCTGAAGATGGTTGTATATGTAAATTATTGTAAGTCTGGGTATCACGTGATACACGTCATGATTAAATTTATTATTGTATTGAAAATGACATCACCAAATGCATGAGAAAGATTCAGTGTCACATGTTTGCATCACTTTTGTACAGTACTTGAGTGCGGCACCTTCTAAAGCCAGTCCATGTTACAAAAATGTTAGTTTTTAGAGCAGTAATTTTACATGGGCAGATGTTTAGTTTTGCCACATTTTTGCTTTACCTAGTGGTCAATATTTAGCTGGTCAGCATAAATGAACTTCTATTGAAGATGTATGCGATGGTCTCATGCATCAGCTGAAATCAATGGCGATGCCAAATGAATCACTTTCTCCAGGAATTTTAGACCATCTTGGTTTTACCATGTTTATATCATATCCAAACCACCATTTACTAGGACTGGGACTATACATCGATTCTCGATTCGTGATACAAAGAATCTGGAGCGATTCTGATATTTTCCGATGTATCACGATTCTCTCGCAAATTGATTCTGAGCTTAGTTTTTAACAGCAGATGTCACTACGTGCTTTAGAAACACCTGTACTCCGCCTTCTTCCAGTTCCTTTACACACATCACTACCTAAAATAATCATTCATAAAGTTCGAAAAGGTTGAAGCGAATTACAAGGGTGTTCGTAGTGGGCTGATTAATGTATATTAATCTCGCGTCATAAAAGCATTCTGAGTCGAGGTGCAAGTATATAAGTTCATAAATATGAACGCACAATTGTTGTCCAGCGCTTTTCTTCGTGAGCATTTGATTGTGTGGTTAAAAACTAGCCTAGAGCGCCATCTGCTGTTAAAACTAAGCTCAAAAACGATTAGAGAGAAACTATCAGGATCAATCCAAAATTAATTGTATCGTAAATCAACAATCAATGTATTGTCCCAGCCTTACCATTTACCCAGAGGAAGGAGAAGAGAGTGAGTGGCGATAAAAAGAGGAAATCGTTTATCTCATGTATGCTGCATCCCTTGTTGAAGAATAAACAAATGCTTGTGCAAAATCCCAAAGCTCCCAAAGCACAGCATGTGCTGTCTAAGATGGTCTATAAGATACATTTAAGATTCAGGAAGAGACATTGATTCCTGCTATGATACAGAGATCTGGAATTTTTTATTTTTTTTTCTCTCTGCCCTCTGGTCTGTGGCTATATGCCGGCTTACAAAACCACCCACCAGCAAACAGAAACAGCGCCTGGCAGTGCATCAAATGCCTTGTGAACGGAGATAGATAGAGACAGTTAGAGAGATAAATTGCAAGGAGAATGGCACTTGATTGAGATAATCATCACTGTCTCTCAGACGCCCCGGGCAGCGTTAATATATTATCATGTGTGTACGTGAGTAGCTGTTGCTGTGAGTTTCTGATCTGAGATCAGGTCGGTTGGTGCTAATATCATAGTACTGGAGAGGATTGGATGAGGAAAACTGATCTAGGGTCAGTTCTAATGAGTATAGATGCTCATAGGCAGAGTGAACAGTTCTTTACAAGCTGTTTTTAACAAGGGTGTTGTTACACCTCTTTTCCATAATTCTATATGAGCGACCATGTTATGTCATTGCATTTAAAAAAACAAAAAAATGGTCAACATAAATTCAACATGGACAATGCATCAAGTTTCTCTTGAATATTTACTACTCTTTTTTATTGCTGTGGACATTTGTGCTGCTATCTCAAAATGAATGTGATTTTTATTCTTATTTTGAAGTAAAAAAGAAGCTTTATTTGTGATTTATTGCTTGTATAGGGATAAAACAATAGTGTTTGCACTACAAATGAATGCAAACCAAAAGCAACAGGACATTAGAATGCATTGTGTTTTCTGTGTCTGTTTCTTAATTATTCATATCCTTGTAGCAAGTTGCCAGAAGTTGGCATTAAAAAGATCCATATTTTCTTCATAATCTCATGCTATTCCTTTTATTTTTCTGCTTTTGCTCTGTCACTACTTGATCCTGCTTAGGCAACTAATAACAAGTTAGCACTTATTGCAGGATGTCTTTTTCTGAAAGGATTTTAGACATGCGGCAATGCACTCGCTTTTCCTCTGTGTGAAGTGAAAACTTACTGAGAGACTCGAATTGTTCCTCATAAAATCTAATGACTGCTTGTTAACTGCAGTCAACACATATTGATTTTACCCTTAACATCTGATTAAGGGTCCTGGTTATGTCAAAGAAATGGCTAGCCAGTGTAATTTACTGGTTTATGTCTCAGCGTTGTGCTGCGTTGTGATCATCTCCAAGGGAAGAATAATATTTAAAGGTGAAGTATGTAATTTCTTGCTCCATTAGTGGCACCAAGCAGGTTTATGCAAATAATGACAACAAGCTTCTTTTCCTTTACTTAGTCTCACCCCAAACTTATGGCATTGGTTGAGTCTATGTTATTATCTCCCCAAACAAACAAATTGCAGGTGCTGCTAGTCACGTAGAAATGGCACACTTCACCTTTAACAATCAAATAAATCAATTCAAGTATCATGAATCTGGTTTACAGGACTTTTATGAGAGGGAGTAGTCCGTATGTGTCAGGTGTGACATTGTTTTCAGAATTTATTTTACATTAGTATTTACTAAAATGTAATAGATGTTTGCGCGTCACCTCGGATTGCTCCTCTCCGATCTCAAGTCGGAGTCGTCAACAGGTATAATCATCTCCAGTGGCCCTTGTGCGATGGGATGGGTGATTTTAAAGCATTCTCATCCCCCATAAAATGCAGCGATGTGGAAAACGTGCCACGCTTCTCATTTTCTGTTTGACGGCGGTTTTGTGTCTGCGTTTGTCAGTCTCAGCAATTTCTGTGTGGGGGCTTTCTCAGGTCAGCTTGAAAAACAAATGAGCCTGGATTCTCAGACGCCGAGCTCAGATTCGACACAACGGGTCAGGGATAATGAGCCGGAGCGTGTAGCTGTGAAATACTGTCTCTGTGAGTTTGAGGAAAAGAGGCACTCCGTTCCCCCCCTTCTTCTCCGCCTTGCCTTTGAGAACTGGAAATCTGTAATGTGATATGTAGTGGTCTTACCGAACAACCTGTGGTGACCAATAATCGCCCTCGACTGCAATATTTCTATAGGCTGCTGGGAGAGGAACTGAAATGAAAATCTTGTAGTTTGAAACTTGTATGAACGCTTTAATTCAGCAAGGATGCTTTAAAGGGGACCTATAGTGCCCCTTTTACAAGATGTAATATAAGTCTCTGGTGTCCCCAGAATGTGTCTGTGAAGTTTCAGCTCAAAATACCCCACAGATCATTTATATAGCTTGTCAAATTTGCCCCTATTTGGGTGTGAGCCATTTTTGTGTGTGTCCCTTTAAATGCAAATGAGCTGCTGCTCCCGGCCCACTTTCCAAAAGAGGGCGGAGCTTTAACAGCTCGCACTTTGGTTGCTCAACAACAACAAAGCTGGAGAATCTCACGCAGCCAAAATGACAATTTTCTGGAACAGTGTTCAGCCTTACATTGTTCAAACCGGAGTCGGACACTGATGCTACAAAACATTTATGTGAATTTCACAATGTAATTTTGGGAGGAGTGAACCCATATAATCTTTCAATTAGTGAAATTCAAACATAATCTCAAGAGGAGGAAACCCTAATCTTTCAATTACGTCCAGAGCATTTAAGCAGCTACTCACCCTGCTCTGGCATCAGTTGTTTCGATATCCCTCCACCTCCCCAACTCAACATGCCTGGAAAATTGTCGGCCATTGAATCAATTCGATTTCTAGGGCGGAGCAAATCCGAGCAAACAGGAAGTGGAGTAAACCAATCAGAGAAGGGCGGATATGACGTTAGCAAAGCAACAAGAGAGTCAACAGTGAAAAGTAAATAATTAATGTGTATTTGGTAATTTAAAACTGAATAGAACAAACTCTCGGGTCTCCCGTACGCAATCTTTGTTGATATTGAAGGGACTTTCGCCGCACTAGAGTGACGCTGTTTGCGTCACTGAAATAAACAAATCTGATTGCACGGTACGGTTTGGAGTTGACTCGAATCGCGACGGAGGGCGGACTGACCAGACTGATATATCTTGTAGAAGATATCAGTCTGGCCTTGCCAGGCAACAACTCCACCACATAATTTAGGCATCTCATCTATTGTACTCCTTTTCCAGGCACTAGTAGTCCCTGGGGGGTATATCCAAGCTCGAGTTGAAGCTGCTTCCTCGAGCCCCTCCACAGCGGACAGCAAGCCATATACGCTTAACCTTATTAGCTTAAAGATTTTATGAGGAAACGAACTCATGAAATTTCAAATAAATGCTGTTCTTATGAACTTTCTATAAATCAAAGAATCATGAAAAAAAAATCACAGTTTACACAAAAATATTATGCAGCTCAACTGTTTTCAACATTGATAATAAGAAATAATTCTTGAGCAGCAAATCATCATATTACACTCTAAAAAATGCTGGGTTAAAAACAACCCAAGTTTGGTTGAAAATGGACAAACCCAGCAGTTGGGTTAAATGTTTGCCCAACCTGCTGGGTAGTTTTATTTAAACCAACTATTGTTTAAAAATTGCTATATGGCTAGCTTAAAATGAACCCAAAATAGCTGGGAAATTAAAAACCAGGTGCAATTAGAGGCAACAATAATAGACAAAAGGTGAATGTTTATTAATAAGCTTTAATATTTTATTAATATAAATTTAATAGTTTATTAATATAAATTTATTAATAAGCAATTTAATAAATGTTTATTGTTTAATAATTATTCATTGAACATTAATAAATGTTAATTTCCAACATACTTTGGGTTAATTTTAATTAAGCAATACAGTAATTTTTAAACAATAGTTGAGTTAAATAAAACTACCCAGCAGGTTGGGCAAACATTTAACCCTACCGCTGGGTTAAAACAACCCAATTGCTGGGTGTGTCCATTTTCAACCCAACTTGGGTTGTTTTTAACCCAGCATTTTTTAGAGTGTAGAATGATTTCTGAAGGAGCATGTGACACTGAAGACTGATGCTGAAAATTCACCTTTGCATCGCAGAATAAATTCTATTTTATAATATAGTACATTAGAATATAGTTATTTTAATAGTATTTCACAATATTAAATTGTATTTTTGATCAAATAAATACAGCCATGGTGAGCAAAAGAGGCTTCTTTCAAAAGAATAAAAAACTTACTGATCCCACTTTTTTTATCAGTTTTTGTTATATTACATTTGATTTCATTTGGCATGTCAGTTTCAATTCTGAGACATGAAAAACAATGACATTTGGTGATTTTGTATTTCAGCTCTGTTTAACTAATTTTACCATTTTTAAATCCATTCTGCAAATTTACCCCCAAAATCCAGTCTGTAGATTCTGTCTGGGTTGACTTACGGCTTCAGAAGTCTTAATTCTGTCAAGTGATGATACAATTTCATTTTTTTGGTGAACTGTTCCTTTAAATAATGCATGCTCACTTTGTTTTTAGGATGAGCATGACATGGGTTTAATACAGCTAAATGATCCCAATCTGTGCTCAGTAGTGTTCGGTACTTACATTAGGGAGCTCACGGTGAGACTGTCTGGCAAACCTTCAACCCGCGGCACTGTAATGTTAATCTAGGCCACCAATCCACCCCTGTGGTGCTCCCCTCCTCATTTATACAGTATTAATCTTTTACTGCTGCAGGATGTTAATGCATCGCTCAGAAGAGCAAGGGACAGTACAACAGCAGCCCTGGATAACAGAGGATTAGAAAGACACTGAGTGAGAGAGAGACTCTGTTAATCAGTATGTCTTTGTGCTCCGGGCTACAGTTTGAATAAGGCCGCACTCCTCCGTAGGGAGAAAGTTATTTATGAAGGACTGCCACCAAATTAAATTTCAAAAGGCGGGGAGAAGGCAATAGGAGAACGAAGTATAGGATGAAATTGGAATTGTAATGGGTGAAAAAATAGGAGGACGGAAAACAAGCAGGTCAGATGGGAAACAAATAAAGCTAGAATGAAAGAAAGATGAGAAATAGAATATGGTAGTATGTAAATAAGTAGGCTCTTCTTAGTGCTTGTGATTGTGACTGAAGATGGCTCTCGGTTACTGACCGTGTGGCGGAGACTCTTCAGAGAGAGGATAGCTGGCAATGGGTCCAGATTCGTCTGACTTTCTTGGTATCACTGGAAGGCGGGACACCCAGGAGTGTGATTTCAGAGAGTTCTGTGATATTCACACATTAAAAGGTGTTTTTGTCTCTTTTCACAACGTAGGGTGTTTCTCAAATCCAGATGCTTTCACTAGGAAGCTAAAATCTCCCACAGTACTCACAGTATGAGTGTGATTGGAAGTGTATTTGTGTGTTGAGATAAATAACGTGTGCATTACATTGACACTGTGGCTAACGTTTCCAGAAGGAAGATCTAGAACTCTGTCTGAAGTTTGAGTTATGTGTTCAAAGTGCACTGGAAGTCTACTGAATATGAAAGGGGTAGTTCACCTTTAAAATGTTTGAAGTTGAGTTTGAATCTGGATCATAACAATTGTCAATTGCCATTTCCTTTCTTGTTCCCCGCTGTTTCCTGTCCTCCCTCCACTGTAGCTATTAATAAACGTGGCAAAAAGGCTCAAAGAATAGATTTGTCGTATTTTTCTTCCATTCACTTGCGTTGACATATACATTTTTTATAATTGTAGTTTACTTTGGGTAAAAAAAGTCTGTTTCGCCACAATATTCTATGCTATGCATGTTTATACAACAGTTAATTTCATGTCTAATAATATGCAGTCCAACAGCACTGGGACATTCACTGTCACTCCGCTTGTCAGTGTTTGTTCCAAGACAGACTGTTAGTGTGTGTATTAGTGGTGACTCTGTAGGTTATATTGTTACACTAGTCACTGTCTTTAATGAGTCGCTGAATCATTCACTCATTTGAATTCATTCAAGAATGAATCAAGTGACTGCACTGTAAAAAGTAATTGTTGGTTTAACTTAAAGTTACCTGGTTGCCTTAAAATTTTGAGTTCATTGAAATAAAAAATTTGAGTTAATAGAATGAAGGAGATTTGTTTAATTAACAGAAACTCAAAATATTATGTTATCTGAACCACAGTAATTATCAAAGTTGATTTGATTTGACAAAACAAAAAATGTTCTGATAACATATCATGAATATATATATTTTTACAGTGTGTCCTTAAATACGTCATTGATTCATTCACTCAACAAACAATTTGTTCAAATGCTGATTCATTCAGAGATGAATCACCACTGTGTTGTAGGAGATTGATTTTCAAGTTTTGCTATATGTAGATAGCTTATATATTATAGTGAATATCTATTATTTATGATAAAAATCATTTTGTATCGAGTTTAAATTAAAATTGAACTAAAATTAATACTTGTACAAATACCAAATAATACCATTTTTATCTTGTCTGTGAAAGTGCAATATGATGTTCTACTCAAAGAATCTAATATACATTTTAATAATGAAGGTTATGAAAGTGTGAATTTTTTTATTCTTGTGTCTGTCTAATCAAATGGGAAAAGAAAAGAGCATAAGTTGACGCTTATATTGGTCAAAGAAGGGCCTTGAAATGTCAAACCTCTCTGCCTGTTTCCTACGCTACTCTCAGCACATTACCGAATAACTTCTTTCTACAAAAGCCTGAAAATCCACTTAAGTTTCATTTACTGATATCCTGTTTCTTCGCCTCTGTGCTATTAAAGATTTATGCCCCTCTATAACCCGGCGAGATCCTCACTTTTCCCCATTATACCCTATAACGGTGTGTGTGTGTGTGATGTCGTTCCTCTTGTGGATGAGGGTCTAAAAGCTCTGCGAGAGAAGCTTTATGCTGTTATTTATTTTTTTATTTTTTTATACAGGCATGCAGAGAGAAGAGGAGCTTCCTCTGTCCATTTCAAATGGCTCCTGGGGGTCTGGTTTGCTTTGCCATAAAAACATGATTACATGGCATTTTTCCTCTTTATAACATGGTCAATAAAATCCAAAATAATTATTGCAACAATTATACACTAGAATTGTTTGGCTTAGTGCTGATACAACACTTTTGAATGCTAATGAATCATGATCCGGATACAGACCATCTTGTGTGTGTATATTTTCTCATAGTCTGTAAAGGGGCCATTATTCTGCCCTTCTATTTTCCCCAGAAGTCCACTTTTAATGTTAAAGGGATAGTTCAACCAAAAATGAAAATTATCTCATGATTTACTCATCCTCAAGCCATCCTAGGTGTATATGACTATCTTCTTTCAGACTAACACAATCGGAGATAAATTTAAAAATATCCTTTGTGCTATATTTTAAAGCGACATGGATGAGATTAGGGGGAGAAACGGTTAGACATTAGGAGGAAATTGAGGCTTTACCAAGCTCAACAGCTCTGGATGAGCTGTGATATAAACAAAACACTATTGGCTATTTAAAAAAAAAAAGGGTGGAGCTGTTCGATATGTTCCGCCCTGTCTTCCTGTTTCCGTGGACATTATGTCAACACAATGAATAATGCTGCGTGTTCCAAGGCACTTCAGTGGGCCTTTAAGAGTTTTGTTTTCATGGATAACCTCTGTAATTCATACAGTTTTTCATCAGGGCAGGTCAAATAGGTATATACTAAATATGTGTTGATTTGAAACATGGGCAGTCTTAATGAACTCATGGTTGTGATATCATAAAAATAACGAATTCTGAAAGAGTCAGTTTTGCAGTTTAGTTTCCATGGTTTCAGTAGATGACACATTAGTGCACATTAGTGAGGGCAAATTCCAAACTGCGTTTTTGTGACTTTGAAGGGCACTTCAGAAAGGGATGCCATTTGTTGGGGCATTCCAAACAGAATGAATGAATGAATGAATCCCTTCACAAGGCTGTTAACAAAAGTGTACATGCGATGGTCACTTCAAGGAAGAAATATTGTTGTTTATAGTCATGTGACCCAGGGTGGCTAATCCTCACAATTAATTTTAAAGGCACAGTAGATGGTGGGAAAGTTCCCATATTAACATCAACAGAATAATTAAAGTGATATATTACACACATTTTGTCATTTATTTCGTATAAAGTTTAATAGGGTAAAAATGTATTTAAATCTGACATGCAAGTGTTCTGCCCCAATGTCCCCACTTCAAGGGCTTTGCCCTTCGGAGTGAGTAGGGCATAGGGATGCTCATTTCCGATTGGAATCCACCCTATTTCTACGTAGTACAACAGATAAATCCTGCTTTACATGATGCAATTTCTTTTCACAAAACAGGGTGTTTCTCTTTCCACTGTGAAACTAAACTCTCCTCTGGTACTCATGGTATGTTTGTATATAGAGTTGAATAAAGTGCACGTTTCGTTCTCATAATTGCACATTTTGTCTGGCATTGCTTACTTTTGTGAAGATTATGAAAAATTAGTATTTTTTCCCCATAGTATTGTAGCTTTTCCAAGTACCACTTTTCAATGAGTAGGTTTGTATTGCAAATCTTTTTTTTTGTCACCTTTGTGTTTTTTTTTAAATCAGTTTACTGATTTTTCATTTTTAAATTTTATTTAAAATAATTTTATGAAAAACTGCTCTGTTCACATTAAGATGTTTCTAGAATGAAACGCCTCATTCATGCTGGAATAGCTACAAAATTCTGGAAAGTGGAGCAGGCTTTATGCTAATAAAGTCTGGCTATGTGAGATTTACATAATGCTTAATTCTTTTTATTAAATTGATAGTGTTTTTTTTTTTTTTTTACCCACCCATTATTAGATTAATGCTAGATGTATAAGTTCAGTTCAATTCAGATTTATGTGCAGAGCCCCTTCCACCATAAATATTGTTTTGAAGCAGCCTTACAGTGGATTGTGCCTCACAAGCCCCCAGAGCGAGCTAAAGGCGACAGTGGTGAGTAGAAACATCACAAATAAAGGTATAAGGACATGAAAGTAAGTTGCAAGGAAGAGTACTTAGAAATAAATAGTTTTTTCCCCCACAATACTATGCACATTTGTTTCTATTCCTAGCTATCAAAAACTATGGCTGTCAATAGAATGAAATAATCATGTTTAATCTCATGATTATTTTTTAGGAACCAGAAGGAAACAATAAAGCAGTTTCTTTTCTTTCTTCTGAAACATAATTTTGAAAGCCACTGGACCAAGGTATAAATTTAGTGTCAATACAGAGGTAGCAGAGGCTTGTATATCATACAGATTTTTTGGTATTGATCCAATCCTACTACTGTATTCTTCTGTACTCTTTGTCTGTAATACCACGTACAACTTGGCAGTGAAAGCTCACCAGTCTTTTTCGCAGTGGGAGAGACCGAGAGAAAGGTCTCTTATATCAGTTGACATAACCAGCAGACAGATGATCATTTTGTCTTAAAGGTCACAGAACATACTAAACAGCAGCTCCACTATTATTGGAACAGCCAATCGTATTTTATTCGTATTCGCCCACTGGGTCTTCAGCGGTATTTTATGGCGTGTATAGCTGTCTTCCATTTAGCGAGGCTGTTTCTATCTTTACCGCCCTGCCTGACTCTCCGGGTTCATTTTCTCTCTCCCTCTCCTTCTCTCTTTTTAATGAAACTCTTCTTGTTTCTCATGCTGTTTACTATTGTTCTCCATTCAAGGCATTTGAGTCCTGACCTGCTGTTGGACTTGGTGCTCGTTAAGGTTGGCACAAGCATCGGCCTTTTGGCTCGTTACATCTCTGACCCATGAGCAGGTTTGAGCGGTGTAGCTCATTAAAGACAGCGGTACACGCTCACGTACCCCCTCCTCTCCTTGTCGGCTTGCTTTCCTCGTCTGGAAACTTTTCACGGCAGGCAGTCTGTTCTTTGCTCGCTCTTTCTCTCCTGCTTTTGTCTGAAAGCCCATTAGCTAAGATGTCTTGGTGGTGCTGAAGCCAGCAAGGGTTTTCAGACGGGTTGCTGAGTTAAGGTGAATTACAATTACCTGAAAAAGAAGCAAACTTGCAATTATACTCAAAGTGGCTTTTAAAAAAAAAAATCTAAATATGCCAGTTGATCACCATTGTGGGTTTTTCAGTAGGTGATACATATGCAATGCAGTTTATGGTCATATATATATATATATATATATATATATATATATATATATATATATATATGCATGGACTCCATTAGACCCCTGAAGGTGTCCTGTGGTATCTGGAACCAAGACTTCGGCGGCATATACTTTAAGTCCTATAGGTTGCAAGGTGGAGCTCCATGGATTGAAGTTGTTGGCCCAGCATATCCCACAGATGCTCAATTGGATTGAGATCTGGGGAATTTGGAGGCCAGAGCAACACCTTGAACTCTTCATCATGTTCCTCAAACCATTCCTGAACAATGTATGCAGTGTGGCAGAGTGCATTATACTGCTGTAAGAGATCACTTACACCAGGGAACACCATCACCACCTTGTCATTGTCATTTACATCCACATGAATGGCGGACCCAGGGTTTCCCTGCAGAACATTGCCCAGAGCATCACACTCCCTCCACCGGCTTGTCTTCATCCCACAGTGCATCCTGGTGCCATAACTTCCCCAGGTAAACGGCACACACGTACATGGCCGTCCATGTGATGTAAAAGAAAACGGGACTCATCAGGCCAGACGACCTTCTTCCACTGCTCAAAGGTCCAGTTCCGATGTTTGTGTGCCCATTGTAAGCGCTTTCGACAGTGGATAGGGGTCATACTCTAATTGGTCTGCGGCTACACAGTAGAGTGCGAAGCACTGTGTGTTTGTGACACATTCCTCCCAAAACCATCATTAAAATTTTGTGTGACTTGTGCCACAGTTGACCTTCTGACTCAGTTGACTTCTCGGACCAGATGGGATAACCTTTGTTGCCCTCATGTATCGATGAGCCTTGGGTGCCCAACACCCTGTTGCGTGGTTTGTGGTTTGTCCGTCCTCGGACCACTGTTGGTAAATTCTGACCACTGTTAAGCAGGAGCAACACACAAGCCTTGCCGTTTCAGAGATACTCTGACCCAGTTGTTGCCATAACAATTTGGCCCTTGTCAAATTCGCTCAGATCTTTATTCCTGCCCCATTTCTCCTGCATCCAACATGTTGATTACGAGAACTGATTGGTTTGCTTACCATCTAATCTACCCAGACCTTAATATATGGCCTTGTTAGGAGATGATCAACGATATTCGCTTCATTTGTGACTGGTCATAATGTTTTGGCTCATCTGTGTGTGTATATACATACACATGCATACACACACATACACATTTATATATATATTTTTCTTTTCTTTTTTTTTTTATGTCATATCTCACTAAGAATAATAATAGTGGGATAAAGGACCGAAAATGTAATTGGGAATATTCCTATACTACTGTATTTTTTACTATAAATAAATAAGTTGGGGAATGATTTTCAACATTCACATCCTCATAAAACTTATTTTAGTATTTTTGTATACTATTATAATAGTATTTATCATTATTTTTAATTAGCTTTTATTTTTATATTTTCTTCTAAAACATTTATTAATCTTAGTTCATGTTAATTCCAACATTTACTAATGCATTATTAAAATCAAAATTTGTATCTTTTTGTATTTTTATGAACAAATGTTAACAAAGATTAATACATACTGTAAAAATGCATTTGTTGTTATGTTAGTTAATGCATTAACTAATAAGTTTATTAGTTAATAACTAATAACTATGTAAAGTGTTACTTTTTTTATCTTTTCTTTTCATCTTTATTTTATTTTAGTTTTAGTTTTAGTAATTGTAGTACTTCAACCTAAACTTATTTTATTTCAGTTAGCTACCAAGGTAACATTTCATCTAACAAGGCAAGGCAAGTTTTTCATCTATCATTTATTTTATTTCAGCTGAATATTAATTAATAAAACTGTTTTTTAATAGTTTTAGTTAACAACACTGTCTCAAACTGTCATTTACTCCTTTATGAAGACTACAGCAGAAATGATCATTTCTTTATGATATTCGTTTATTGATAAGTTCTGTCCGCACCAAGCTTTTCAAGCTGTGATTAGAAAAGAACTGACAATTTCCATTGATTTAGGCGTGAAGTGTCGCATCTCTCTCTCTGGAGACATGATTATGATTATCCTGCAGACGCTGCAGTACATACACGCAGCCCAAAGCTCCTGTGAGAGCGATGTAAGTGAGAGGTTGCTGAGATAAGGGAGATAGATGCCGTCCTGGTTATAGATCTGCGGTTTAGAGGTGTTGAGACACTGGTTCTAATTGCAGCGGAGGTGTGATTTTACTTTGCTGAGGTAGAGGAGAGAATAGGAGGTATTTGGACAGTAGAAAAGACGTCACATAACACATAAAAATGCAGGAAAAGTTAGTGCCACTCATTGTGAGGGCTGTATGTAAAATTAAGCATGAACATTGATAATTTTAATGTGTTTTATTTGTTTCCTTAGGAACATTTCATTAGACTAATTTCATGGTTCTTCCTTGACTCACAACTTGCAAATTTGAGAATTTTTAGACAAACCTTTTAATAGCATCTTGCTAGAATTAAACTTAAGTAGCACATCTGCATTAGAGCTAATTTCCAACAATTCAAACTGTTTGTTTCAGTTAATTGATTCAAAGCACTGATTCTATGATTCATTTGCTTCATTACCTAGAAAAGTATACAAACTCTTTGTGTGGCACTTTTCACATGTTTAAGGTTTAAACTGATTAAATTGCTGTTTATTCATTTTATATTTAATCAATATCATAGGAGCAAACTGTGTGGAAAATGTGCCTTATTTTTAACTAGATTTTTTTTTGTGAATCTGTCTGAATCTAATTGGCAACAGAGGTTGAAATGTTGGACAAACTTTCTGAATTGAGTAAATGCATAAATATTGAAGTATATATGACCAGAAAACATATAAATATTTACATTTAATGCCAAGCCCTCTAGACCAACCCTGCTGCGGTGGGGAACATATTGAGTGTTGGTTGTGTGTGTATAGTTACTTGTTTAGTTTACAAGATGGTAGTTATATCAAATGTTCTCTGTGTTAGATGCTGATGGAAACAGGAGATGGCTGCGATAGGAAACGGAGAAAGTGTGTGTGTGTGTGTGTGTTGTCTTTGTTCTCCCTTCAGTAGAATCAGATAAGGGTTTCAGAGAGGAGATACAAAAGCCATTCGAGCTCATTTTACACATCCAGACACATGAGCCCAATCCGCAGCGAGACACAAACACTCAGGAAGATTGAGTGTCCGGCCTCAGCCGAAGAACGGATCAAAGAATCAGTCCCGCATCTCAGACCGAGAGAAAGAAACGAGGGCCAGACAGATGAGTGTGAACGTTGTTTTGTAGCTGTGAGAGATTGAAGGAAATAGAAGGACGAAAAGGGGGAAAAAATGACAAATCAGCTCCATGGGTGAACTCATTATGAGAAATCAACGAGGCACAGAAATGCTCTTTTATCTAACTCTGACGCCTATAAACAGGACAACAACCCACTGGGATAATGCTGTAATGAGAGGTGTGTGTGAGTGAGAGAGTGTATATGTTGCACCCTAATAGTCTGTTCTTTGAAAAATAACACTTGGAGTCCACCGACGGGGTGCCACGGTCGCTTTAAAACACAATGTAGGCTGATGCAATAAAGAATGAATGCAACTTGCATGTTTTTAGCTGTATGGATTATTAGTCATTGTTTTCAATGCACAGTGTAGATGAAAAGCTCTTTTGAGACGGGGTCAGTCATTGATTCACTATAGTTGTAAAGGCATTTCTGAGCAAAGTAATCTGTCTAATTGATTTAGCTTATTTATTCAGACATGTATCCAAGCATATAGCATAAGATTTATTCTTGTAAAATTAGATCGCTTGCGCAAATTTGCTCTTAAAATTTGAAGATTGCAGCAGGTATCAGCAGGGTTGCCAGGTTTTCACAACAAAACCCGCCCAATTGCTACTGAAAAATAGCCCAAAACTAGCTTAATTGCGTGCCACATTTTTGGTGGGGTTCCCCTGGTAAAATTCGCAGTCTAGGGGCTAAATATCATGTTATTTGGGGTCTTTTCAACCCGCGGACATGAAAAACAACCCACTGCTACAGTGTTAAAGTAGCCCAAGGGTCTGGTGTAGATTTTTTTTTTTTTTTTTTTTTTAAACGAACTATACAATTTGCCATATATGTTGTATTGATATACACTATCATTCAAAAGTATGGGGTTAGTAATTTTATTATTTCTTAGAGAATAATTTTATTCAGCAAGGATGCATTAAATTGTTTAAAAGTGATAGTGAAGACATTTATAATGTTACAAAAGAATCAAATAATCCTGGACAAAATGTATCATGGTTTCCACAAAAATATTAAGAAGCATTAGAAAAATTATTAATAATTGAGCACCAAAACAGCATGTTAGAATGATTTCTGAAGGATCATGTGACACTCTGGTTGATCCACAGTTTCCACTAGTTGTACTCATATTGGTGGTGCAAATGCACTGCACTTTAACGCACAATTTTATGTCAAGAAAAAAGAGTTGGAATCCAAATCTGGTTTGGATCATGCAATCAAACTCGCATCCTAAGTTCTACACTCTAAAAAATGCTGGGTTAAAAATGGACAAACCCAGCGGATGGGTTAAATGTTTGCCCAACATTCTGGGCAGTTTTATTTAACCCAACTATTGTTAAAAAAATACTATATGTCTGCCTTAAAATGAATCCAAAATAGGTTGGAAATTAAAAATCAGACACATAATTACTAGAGGCAACAATAATATTCAAAATGTGAACATATATTCATAAGCAATTTAATAAATGTTTATTGTTTAATTATTATTCATTAAACTTGTTAATAAATGCTCATTTATTAAACATATTAATAAATGTTAATTCCCAACATATTTTGGGTTCATTTTAAACAAGCAGTACAGTCATTTTTAAACAATAGTTGGGTTAAATAAAACTGCCCAGCACATTGGGCAAACATTTAACCCAACCTCTGGGTTAAAACAACTCAATCGCTGGGTTTGTCCATTTTCAACCCAACTTGGGTTGTTTTTAACTCAGGATTTTTAGAGTGTAGATACTCCACCCAACTCCAAACATCATCCGGAAAGCGTTTTCAGGCTGTTGACTTTGGTAAGATTTCCCACATTAATGTGTGCTGTATTTGTGCATTCGCAGCAGGGGAGTGCAGGCACCTCCAGAACGCACACAGCTGCAGCTCTAGCAGGACTACTCTTTCCTCGTGTGTAGCAAGAAGACGTTCAACCGGAATCCCAGCGGCGTCCATCAAACAAACCTCGCTGTCGTTCTGCAAATATTACCCAAGCTGTTTACTCAGGCTTTCCCCGCCTAGAATAAACAAGCACTGATTAATTAATGACAAACACACACAGAGATGAGATGCAAACAAACACGCATGCATATCCACAGAATTAACAGACGTGCACACTTTCACGGCGCGGCTTTGCTCTTGTGTGGTTTAGATCAGCGTGCTGCAACTCCTGTCTTGGGCTAATTTAAATGGGCATACTTTGAAACAGCTGGGTACAGCTCTGACAACCACACACAAATAACAAACACCCTTCCCCATAGACGGCTGAATTATCATATTTATGGTGTCTTGTGACCCCATGAGCTCTGTAATAAAGAGCCCTGATTCTGATCGGATGGATATTTGATGCACAGATGATGCGAATCTAAGTGTGTGGAGATTTGAGAAGAAAGGAAACGCATGGGGGTTGTGAATTTGCATGCGTGTTTGTGCTTGTATGCATTTCACCTCTCAGAGAAAGAAGCATATTATTGTCTATCTTAGACTTGTTTCTCTGGTAGATTAAGGATATTTTCTAATGTGATAGAGGATCAACGACCACCCAGCTAACAGGGAACATTCTCAGAAATTTATGGCAAGGTTTTCTGGCATTCTGGCAAGGTTCTCCCAAAGTTATGTATATATAACAAATGTTCTTCCAGTAATGTTAATGGAATGCTCATTTAAAGTTATCTGGTCTTTAACTCTTTCCCCACTGTTGACAGAATTTTCCATCACTTATGACGCAACGCTTCCGCGCCATTGACAATTCATGTGGTGGGGGGGCGCTATTACGTATCTTCTGAATGAGTACAGAATATCTGGATCAACACATGGGCGAAAAAGAAACAGAAACAAGCGATGGAAGCATTGCTTATGCACTTGTTGTAGTCTTTGAAAAAAAAAAAAAAAACCTGCGATTTTCTCAGCTTTTTGTTGCGTTTTAATGAAAATTACCCGCATTCAGGTGTTGATAAAAAAGCAGAGGCTCTGTTCTTTCTTTTGATATATTGCATGTTCCGATATTCATACAATAAAATATTCTGAGGGCCATTACATTTTTGTGAAAATGATCAAAAAATGCTGGCAGGGAAAGTGTTTTTTCCTATGAAAAACATTTCTTCATGCCTTAAAAAAGCTTGAGTGTAACTCTACACCCTTGCCTCATTTAAAATGCGCAGATCAATGAATATGCAAAATATCCCTGCCTCCACTTGCTCAAGTGAGCTCAGAGATCCACTCAGTCAACTTACTGAGGTAAACGCTGCACAATGGTATCGCTCTTTACAATATCGAACCCATAACAGTAATTAATATTAGCCTTTTGCTTGACTAAAAGGTTATCAAACAGCTAATAATGTGTTGTTAATGTTACACAAACCGTGTTCCCGTTCACCATGTCAGAGTCAGACAATGAGTATCCTTACAAACACTTTGAACTCAGAATGTTAGTGGAGAAAGGCATATAGTTCATCATAACATTGTAATAGACTTCATACACCCGCTATCTTGCTAAATCTACACGATTTTTTCATATTAACAGAAAAATATTCCGGGATAACCTGTCTTCTCTTGAGGCTCCCCTGCTTGTTCGCTGTTAATGATATGCTACAGCCCCCCGGCACGTTGAAGTGATTTTGGTTACAAGGTAGTTTGTGACGTCCCAGACACCAGCGATTTCAAACCGCAGGTTATTTTTTCCCTGCAGTTTTAAGGAGAAAATAATCAGCAATTGTGTTAACGTATGAATTTGCATATGGTTTGTCTTAAAACATATTAAAATCACCACATAGATATATCAACAGCATTAAAAACTTGATTTTCACCACAGGGGGTGTTTAAAATCTGAACGTTCTGGAAATAATGTTTTCATAACTTATTGGGAGTTATGATGTTAGCTGGGTAGCACCAAAGCATACTAGGTTACATTCTGAGAGCCATAATCTCTCCAGTATAATAGTCATTACTACATTGAACTAATGCTGATTGTTTTCCCAGTAGCAGGAAAGTAGCGCTGGGCTTTGAGCAAGAAGAATGCTATTAAACAGTGACATTACCAACACAACTGACTGTATGTCACTGTCTAGAGCATTTCCGATATGGCTGCCACCCAGCTGTGATAGGAAGGACGATCCATCAGCGGAAAAGCGTTCTGTCTTTGTGACGCGGTATTGAGTGAAAGCACAGTTGGATGGGATTCTCTGCCTACCTCGTCTGAGCTATTGATTCGCCTCAGGTGAATTTATGGTGACATTCCTGTAGTTTGCACAAAGGGAAAAGCATTGTTGTCTTTGTGGAAATCAATCACCAGTCTGAACAGCATGTCAATAGGCAAGAGTGACCTGTTTGGCTTGGATATGGGGATGTCAAAAGTTTTAAAGTGTACACACAGGCATTCTTTAAAAGAACCATACTCAAATCATTTTCAGTGGACTACTCAAGTGAGTGAAGGGAGAAATTAAGTGAGTGAAAAGGGACTTAGTGGCCCTGTCCCAAATGGCACACTTCGTATGTGCTTATGGTCTTGTGGACTTACAATGGCCGCAGCTTGCGCATGATCATGCAGTCCACAAGACCGTAGGATGTCCTATTTTAGATTTCATTTTAGGTTTCAGAAGGGTGCTTGAGAGCCGATTTGCGCTCTAGATGCGCACTTTTGCCGGGCCTGGGGCGAGCTCCGCAGTGTTATGTCATGAAAGTGTGGACTCAGAGGAAGACTGTGAGGGCTTAGGGTTCCATTTGGGACTGGGCAACCCGATCTCACGGCATTTCGTACGTATTTTACGAGGTGGCAAATTTGTACGAATTCATACGACCTCACGTTTTTTGCTAAATCGTACGTATTTTATGAGTTGACAAATTCGTATGAATTCATACGAATGACCTACCCATTACCCCGCCCCTAAACCTATCCATTACTTGGGTTTACACAAATCGTACAAATTCATACGAATTAGCCACCTCGTAAAATACGTATGAATTGGTTGTGAGATAGCGTTGAACAGGGCCAGTCTTTACACTCGTACTGTCCCTGAAATTGCAAGTGGGGTCCATTTTCTATTAATACCAATGTATACCAATGTAAAAATGTATTTATTTATTGTTCTTATTTATGTTATGTTATTTATTTAATTTATATTTATGGTAATTGATTATCATCTTTTTTTCATTCCTATTATTGTATTGTTACTATTTATATTGAATTTTCATTCATTTATTTCTATTATTTATTTCCATGTATTTAATTTGGATTTTTAGTATTTAATCTATGGTTTCAGTCTGAATTTCTTTTCAGTATGTTTCATGTATGTCATATATTTCAAAAATCATTCACTTTGCTTTCAGACTTTCAACCATTGTAGTCACTATAAAATCAACACAGGAATACTACTATGGTATTCTAGTGGATTTTAAAGTGGATCAGATGCTACAGCTTTGCTCATGTGCTGTATTCCACTAAAAGCATGATATTGATGAGTGGCTTGGATTACCCTTTTAGGTTAAAATTATTACATTGCCTCCCACAGTCTCTGGTACACATGTAATGAATAAAAGAGGAACATTTTTTTTGTCTCCCAGTACAATGAGGACATTCCTGGATTATTATTATTATTTTTTTTTTTTACACACAATTCTGTGATTGGCCAATCAGAATAAAGTATTCCAGAGAGCCACATACTAATCATTTTAAAGGGACAGTTCACCCAATAATGAAAATTCTATCATCATTTACTCACCCTCAAGTTGTTCCAAACCTGTATAAATTTCTTTGTTCCGCATGAACGCAAAGGAAGATATTTGGAAGAATATTTGTAACCAAGCAGATCTTGTAGGAAAAAAATACTATGGTAGTCAATTGGGGGCGAGATCTGCTTGGTTACAAACATTCATCCAAATATCTTCCTTTGTGTTAAGCAGAACAAATCAATTTATACAGGTATGTAACAACTTAAGGGGAAGTAAATGATGACACAATTTTTATTTCTGGGTAAACTATCCCTTTAATTGACAGTAAAATTATTGTTTAATGATAGTAATTAAACATTTTATTAGATACATTTTTGCACCATCATAATTCAGCCCCTAATTATTTGAATTCTCTTGAGCAGACAGGTTTTGTCAGATGGTGTGTGGTTTGAGTTTTTGATGTCCCTGGGATGTGATGGTTTGCTTTGTAGAATAGAGTGTGCAATGTTTGGCATGACACATTTGTGCCGTTTGCGGTCGAGAACAGCAGTTATCACCTCATGAGATTCCATCACCACCTGAACCTTTTGTCATTCCTTTATCAGAGATTAAATTTATTTAAAAGACTACCAAGGCTTGTTTACCAAGCCTTCATTTTTTTTTTTTTTTTTTTTTTTTTTTGCAAAAACAATATTTAAAATATTGTTATAATTTAAAGGGGAATTTGCCTTGATCAGTTAACATATAAGAGGTTTTTGTACCATTAAAACGTCCTCCTCATTATAAATAAAGCATTTATTTAATCAAGCTCGAAAAATGCCTTGTTTGTCACACAAGCAAATACATTTGCATATGCCTGTCTCCAGAGAAAGACATCAATTAATAGTTTTACATCATTGCACAATAGGCCCCGCCCACTGGCGTTTGGTCGCTTAATGCTGACACTTGCGTACGCTGGATATGAGTTTGTGTTGCATCAAAAGCAAATAGAACCCATTATAATCACTGACGCTGTCTACACTGGATACAGTATACAGCGTTCAGTTTCTAACATACTCAACACACTTGAGTCTGCCAACAACAGGACAAATTGAAGAGTAAATTGAAGCGTAAAGGAAAGCTCCCGTCCCTTAAAAATAGATTATTTCAGACAGAGGGTCTACAAATAATTGTTTTTCCACATATATATTTGTTGAAGGTAAAGCTGAATTTTCAGCATCATTACTCGAGTCTTCAGTGTCGCATGATTCTTCAGAAATCATTCTAATGGGCTGATTTGCTACTTGTTTATAGTTTAATTGTACATGGTCTGGTTAGGCTGTTTAGGGAGCTTTGTATTCTGAAGGTTGCCTGCATAGTACATTGAACTCATTGAATTTCAAAAGAGCAAGGAAAATCCAGTTTTTCATATTTTTTGTAGTCAATTTCATGATTATTTCTGTCATTGTTTGATTGGAAGTCTGATTGGTAATGACTGGTGGTTATTTATTTCATCAGTGTTTTCATTGGAACCGGGATTGTAAAACAAATATTTGGAACAATTTTTATATGATTGTTCAAAGAACAATAGATTTTCCGATTTCACATCCCTAGAGTGGTTTTCAGCTGGTTTTGCTTTAGGATCCAGATTTTACATTAAACATCAAGTAATCCAACAAGATACCAAAATTGCTTATTGCACAAAAAAAAAAAAAAAAAAAAAATGCTTAAGACCAGACAATGATATGTTGTTGTAAAAAAAAAAAAGAAAAAAAGTTTTTTTCTAAAAGTTAATTGGCCTATCTGCTTTTTCTGTACTATCTTTGCATGATTATATATTATTATTAGCATTTAGCATTGTTTCCCCCCATTGTCAGCTGACAGAACCTCTGACCCATTTTTGGGCCACAACCCAGCAGTTGTGAACCACTGCCTTATGTTTTACAGATACTGTGTGTTAAAATAAGAGGATATAAAACAGAGGGCCAGAGAGATAAATGGGACATAAAACCTGCGATGTTCCAGTGCTGTTCTTTAAACACATTACTCGCTTGGCAGGCGCTTTGCCTCACAGTTAGAAAGCTGTTCCAGTGCCCAGAGGCCTGTGGGTTTTACTTCCCAGATTGGCAGGGAAAAAAAAAAAAAAAATGACGAGAGGGAATCAGGCAGCTCTGAGCCATCCTACTATGATTGAGCCCTGTAAGAGAGATACGGTCCTTAAAACATGACCATTCACACCTCAAAAGTAAGATTTATGCATGTAAACATGCAATATGAATGGATAAAAGGTATGAATTGGATTGCTATACTGTAAAGATTTTCCCTCATCATGACATCATTACCTTTGTTTCCTCATCACAGATGTATAACATTTTTTGTATGCTTTTTTTAAACCTGAAATGTGGATATTAAAGCTTTTTAACCCTTGTAACACACAGTCAAACTTACCTCGGGTGCATCTAAATGGATCTAAATATATAATTGGAGCTTCCTACGCAGTTTCACAGAAATAAAGTGGGCATCTCAATCCATAATTCATTTTATCTACCTAATTTAATTTCACATGAGAGATTTACAGCCACCCGAGTCTCTGGGCAAACACTCAAAAACACATATGCTTTACCAAAAAAGCTCTTTTATGATATCAGATGACAATACTGATACCCGAGGTAGCTTGATATACAGTATAGCACAGCACTTAATGATTACCATATTAATCTACCATGGTATTTACATGGTTCTACCATGGTATTTTCATGGTTTCAAAAAATAAAATGGTATTTACATAGTTCTACCATGGTATTTTCATGGTTTCAAAAAGCTTACGCTACGTCCTACGCCTTTCCTATTCTTTCCACTGGCTCCCTGTCATGTATCGTATCGATTTTAAAGTCCTCATGTTAACATATAAGGCTTTGCATGATCTGGCTCCTCAGTACTTGACTGATCTTTTAATGCCTTACACACCATGTCGAAATCTGCGTTCCTCTCAGAGTGGACTCTTAGTCGTTCCTAAGACACGGCTTCGCTCTAGGGGTGATAGAGCATTTTCTTCTTATGCTCCTAAGCTTTGGAACTCTCTCCCAGCTGACATCAGGGAAGCAAATACATTAGTGACTTTTAAATCTCTTCTCAAAACATTCTATTTTAGGATTGCTTTTACTTGATTAATCATTTTATTTTTTCTATTTCTTTGATGTGTATTTTTTTGTATTTAAATGTGTTGTTTTCTCTGTTATGTTTTCTTGTAAAGCGCTTTGAGAAAGCCACTTTTAAAGGCGCTATATAAAATAAAGGTATTATTATTATTATTCTCCAAGTTACTAATACCTTGGTACATGTCTAAAACCGCATTGGTTCCATAAATAACCGTATTTAACAAGTCATGAAGTAAAATATCTAGCTTCCGCTTCCATATTCAACGTACGAAGAAAGTGTAAAACTCTTGCTTTTCAAAAAGCTTACGCTACGTCCTACGCCTTCCCCATTCAACTTATGGAAAAAGTTTAACTGACGTGACACCAGTTTACACTTTCTTCGTAACTTGAATATGGAAGGTGGTCTGGCGGAAGCTCGATATTTAACTTGTTAAATGTGGATTTTTTTTTTTTTTTTACACAAATGCATCGCTTCGCTTCAGAAGCCCCCAGAGCCGCGTGGAGTATGTTTATGATGGATGGATGTGGATGGAGACACTTTTTTCGGCTCATAATCCTGATCCCTGTTCACTGCCATTATAAAGCTAGGATGCGTCATGATATTTATTAATATTTCTCCGATTGTGTTCATCAGCAAGAAGAAAATCACATACACCTAGGATGGCTTGAGGGTAAGTAAAGCTTGGGGCAATTTTCATTTTGTTAATTAAAATTGTTAATTAAATATATTTGAGTATACATTTTGTTATTTTTTTGTTATAGTAGTTTAAGAATTAGGGAACTAATAAAAGCAATGTGCATGTCATTATCGTAACAGTTTCTTGTTGCCACACACTCTCTTTTCAAATATATCAGTGACTGTCTCATAGTTTTCATCATGACTCACACACACAAATATGTTTAGACAGATTGACTAAATGAATGAAGCAATTGAAGGCTATATCGCGTTGTGTACAAAGTGAGAGACTGTTGTATCAACAGTGCTAACTTGGCTTAGCTTGACACTTAGACTTCCCCTCAATGATTTAATTCACGTCAACACCACTATAGACCTGTGTAATGGAATTGAAAGATTGAGAATCTCTTTTTTGTGTTCATTGTCAGAAATAAATCCGGGCGATTTCACCGGAAGATTAGTTCCAGTTTGATGGTTCAGATTAGCAGTGACAGCTCTGTTGTGTTGTTGCAGTCGGCTTGTTTCTTGAACAGAGTAATAACAAGATTGGGGCATGTCTGAGCTGGATAAAACATTTACCTCAAGGTTTGGAGACTGGAGTGAATACAGTTTTCTGTCGTTAATAAAACAAATGTTTTAATTTATATGTTTATTTTGACGGCTAGCTAGACTTTGGGTAGAATAGAAATGGGCAACAAAAGACAAACTTTTTTCTCAGGTTTTCTACAGCACATTTTGTGGTACCTTTTAGTAAAGTTGAATTTGCTTTTTGGCAGATTAAGCTGGGTATTATCCACACGTCTGTTTATAGTAGTTTTTGGTGATTTTCTCTTTGACTGCCAGTTCCACACAGGAGACATGTCAGGAAACCCAGCAGGAGAAATAACTGTCAGCTCATGGGTATTGACTGTAGATCTGATGATAAAATATATTAAAAAGTCTTATTTTGGATCCAATCTCTCGAAGACACAGTCTCAGTGGGTTTCCTAATATCATGCAGAATAAATATTTTAGTTTGTTCTTGTGTGGTTTTGAGAATATTGTTAGAGTATAATTGTTTTGCTCTTTTCCGAAACCCGGTAATTGCTGACTACTTACTAAATACACAACATTTGTGCATAAAAATATACAAAATTTGGTAAAATAGACCCTTTAAAATCATATTTTCACTGTCATTACTTGAATCATATTATTCAAATATGGGTTGAAACACAATACTGGTCTCTGGTAATCTATAATGAAGCATATTTATAATCTAATATACACTATCATTCAGAAGTTTTGGGTCTGTAAGATTTTTTTAATGTTTTTGAAAAAAGTCTCTTATGCTCACCAAGGCAGAATTTATTTAATCAAAAATACAGTAAAAAAAAAAACAAAAACAAAAAAAACATTAAAAACGTGAAACATTATTACAATTTAAAATAATTGTTGTCTACTTTAATATATTTTAAAATGTAATTTATTCCTGTGATCAAAGCTGAATTTTCAGCGTCATTACTTCCAATCTTCAGTGTCACATGATCCTTCAGAAATCATTCTAATATGCTGATTTGATGCTCAAGAAACTTTTATCACTGTTGAAAACAGTGTGTTTGTGGAATATGTGATACATTTTTTTTTCAGGATGAATAGAAAGATCAAAAGAACAGCATTTGTTTGAAATAGAAATCTTTTGTAACAATGTAAAAATCTTAACTGTCACTTTTGACCAGTTATGCATATCATTTAGCCAAGTATTTAGCCAAAATAATGTCACTTAGTATCATTATTATGTTGTCTACATTTTAGAACAGCATCAGAAGCACATTTGGTGTCACAAATTATTGCCTATGTCACTTGGTTTTGGAACAGAGCCGTAGATTTTCATCAAATACAAATGTGCCTGAGGCTCATAGACAGCTTAAAACATCCCGCTGTGCGTAAGCGACTGAGTTAAAGAGCAAACACTCTTATATGACAGTGCAATGTCGAGATGGGTTTAAACCATTAATATGACACTTCAATTTACTATCTGCCAGTCTGTGTGTATCATGACAATGACACACACACACACACACACACACACACACACACACACACACACACACACACACACACACACACACACACACACACACACACACACACACACACACACAGACACACACAAAAGCATTCACAGACTTGCTTTGAATTTCAATGTACCTTCAACGGTAATTTTTAGGACAGCGCAGATGAAAACAGTTGTGTCAGCTAAGTGACATTTATGAGTGAAACAGGATATTAAAGGATTAGTTTACTTCAGAATTAAAATTTCCTGATAATTTACTCATGCAAGTCATAAAAGATTTTTAAGTCTTTCTTCAGTCAAAAAGAAATGAAGGTTTTTGAGGAAAACATTCCAGGATTTTTCATCGCAGAGCAGTGCAAAACAAGCATTTGTGGTTAAAAAGTATATAATTTTTTTTTTTAAGAAAATGACAGATTGTTTCAGTAGACAAGACCCTTATTCCTCGTCTGGGATCGTGTAGAGCCCTTTGAAGCTTGCACTGAAACTGTAATTTGGACCTTCAACCCGTTGAACCCCAGTGAAGTCCACTATATGGAATGTTTTCCTCAAAAACCTTCATTTCTTTTCGAATGAAGAAAGAAAGACATAAACATCTTGGATGACATTGGGGTGAGTAAATCATCAGGAAATTTGAATTCTGAAGTGAACTAATCCTTTAAAGCGAGACATAATGTAGGACAGGACTTGATTTTATTAATCTGGAGTTGATTCAACTGTGGAAAGTGTGCATTTTGTACCAGAATGAATGCAAGTTTGCTACAAACAGCATTATGTCTAAATAGCTATTTGATTGAATCGTTTACTGTTAAGATCAGGAACATGCATTCATGTAAATACGGTCAGTTTGATTTAATGTTGACTTTGTCTCCACACTTAGGGGTTGTTGAGTACATCCGAGTGTGTGTGTGTGTGTGTTTCTGTGAACCTCTTCAGTCACCAGCGTGTGGTCAATAAGGACGTCTCTACATCAGCCCAGCTGGCTGGATGATCCAGCTTTCATCTCAATATCCTGCTCTCCTCTGGCTCCTCCAGGGATCTCAGCACAATGCCTCATTATCCGGAGAGAGATCATCCGCTGCCTGGGTACATGTCGCCTCTCACCAGCTCCAGTCAGGGTTAGGAAAGGAGATCTCCCTCTTCAAATTAAACATGGCTCCCGTAATGTAAGATCTCCAATAAAAGATGCCGAGCTAAGCAGCTTCCACAGGATTTGGGCTGAAATCAGTTAATTACTTTGTGATATAGAAAATCTTAAGCCTGTGTAATTGGAGGCCCCCGCAGCAGACATAAAGAGAGACCAATAGAGCCGCAGGTTAGGCTTTTTACAGCGTGGCACAATGCCGGCACACAGAGGCATATTGTCCACGTCTGTCTTTGTTCCAGACAAACACACACACAGGCTCTGTTCCAAACTCTACAGTATATGGCTATATAGAGGGCAGTTGTCTTCAAAGGCAGCATCCTAACTGAAGTGCAACCTTATAAAAGTGACCAATTTGGAACGCTCTAAATAGACAGCAGCTTCATCCTCAAGCAATGCCAGAGATATAGTCTACAACACTCCATGATTTGAGCTAAAGAAGCCCAATTTATGATATGTTTTGTCTGATTTTGTTGTTAATTAGAAAAAAGTAATATTGACATAAAACTGATATTTTGGTCTTTCACTTCTGAAGTAATTATCTGTTATACTAACATATCCACTATACATGCCTGTGTCTTACATACACAGTAAAATCCCAGAGTTAAATCAACTCTGCTCAGAGTGCATTTGGTCCCTCTCTAAATAGTGTTAAAGTAACACTGAAGCAAAGTTAAAGTTAATGAAATAACAATTAAGTGATTGTACATTAGTGATGAACACCTGCTGTTAACAAGCAGATATCATTAACTTTAACTCTGCTTCAGTGTTACTTTAACACTATTTAGAGAGGGACCATATGTACTCTGAGCAGAGTTGATTTAACTCTGGGGATTTTACTGTGTAGAAAAGCTCTCCTGGGTTGTTATCTAGATGGCCGCTGAGTGAACTTACTGGCCTTAAAGGTACATGACTAAGACTTTGACTAAAAATTGATATCAACAGAGTTTGGTGCTAAGCTAATGATACAGTGCTATGATATGAATTATATTATATTATATTATATTATATTATTTTTTATTACTTAATTGAATGAATTATAATTATATTTAAAATCAACAGTTTGTAACCTTGGAATTATAAGGTTCTAAAAATTTCTAAAAATTCTAAAAAAAATTGTGACAACTTATTTACATTATGTGATGTTTCTTTTTTAAAGTTGTGTATTATCTACAAAGCCGAACTCTAGCTTGGTTCTATAAGGTTCTATCTGTGAACCAATCAGCACTTTGAATGCACACACGAGGACCAATGAGGATCAGCTTTCTTTGTCATGTTGCCGGACTGCTCCGTGATTTTAGACTTTTTTGTGTGTTTTGCTGTAGCTATTGCTGAGGAGTTATTTTCAGTTAGACACCACGTTAGCCAGCAGCACTATTAAGAGGATAGGTCCAGGTTTTGTAGTCTATTTGCTTTATTCCAGTCACATCATTGTCATACAAAGGAGATTGTTTTAACCTTGATCCATCCTGTGTATTTGTATTGAGCTGTATTGTAGCTATAAAGCTTTGTTATGGCATACTGGGTTAAAGTGTATAAACTATGACATTAAAGGGTTAGTTCACCCAAAAATGAATAATGTCATTAATTACTCAACCTTATGTAGTTCTACATCTGTAAGACCTTCGTTCATCTTTGGAACACAAATTAAGATATTTTTGATGAAATCTTACAGTTTTTTTGTCTTAAAATGTCTTAAATTTGACAATTTTAAGCCTTAAAGGTCAAATAGTCAACAATTTAATTGATGGGGTCTTAATTACAACAATAAATGTTAGCATGTTATTTCAGCCATACTGATGTCTAGAGAGAAAACTATTTTCCCTGTTCCACTTTCTGTAGAATAAAGTCCTGCTCAGATGTTACAGTAGCTGCTTTCTGTCTAAACAAAAGGAAACTTAAACTTCAATGGTTTACAAGAAGAAGAACTTAAAGGTGCCCTAGAACCAGTTTTTACAAGATGTAATATACGTTTAAGGTGTCCCCTGAATGTGTCTGTGAAGTTTCAGCTCAAAATACCCCATAGATTTTTTTAATTATTTTTTTTAAACTGCCTATTTTGTGGCATCATTAACTATGCACCGATTCACGCTGCGGCTCCTTTAAATCTCGCGCTCCCCGCCCCCCGAGCTCTCGACTATAATACAGTGCATTTACAAAGTTCACACAGCTAATACAACCCTCAAATGGATCTTTACAAGATGTTCGTCATGCATGCTGCAAGCATGCTTCGGATCATGTGAGTATAGTATTTATTTGGATGTTTACATTTGATTCTGAATGAGTTTGAGGCTGTGCTTCGTGGCTAAAGCTAACATTACAAACTGTTGGAGAGATTTATAAAGAATGAAGTTGTGTTTATGCATTATATAGACTGCAAGTGTTTAAAAATGAAAATAGCGACGGCTCTCTTGTCTCCGTGAATACAGTAAGAAACAACGGTAACTGTAACCACATTTAACAGTACATTAGCAAGATGCTAATGAAAAATTTATAAAGACAATTTACAAATATCACTAAAAATATCATGTAATCATGGATCATGTCAGTTATTATCGCTCCATCTGCCATTTTTCGCTATTGTTCTTGCTTGCTTATCTAGTCTGATGATTCAGCTGTGCACAGCTCCAGACGCTAATACTGGAAAATATTTGGGGCGTACATATTAATGATCCCGACTGTTACGTAACATTCGGTGTTATGTTGAGATTTGCCTGTTCTTCAGAGGTCTTTTAAACAAATGAGATTTACACAAGAAGGAGGAAACAATGGAGTTTGAGACTCACTGTATGTCATTTCCATGTACTGAACTCTTGTTATTCAACTATGCCAAGGTAAATTCAATTTTTGATTCTAGGGCACCTTTATACTTGAATTAGAAAAAAAATATTAATTCTAAAATGAAATGTCATAAAAACCATTCAATTTAACTTTCTCATGCTTGTCGACACATTGTTGCAACACTAATTTTATGTTTTAAAACAAATGACAAGTAAACTGTTTGTGTTTCTTGAAAATTATTGCTTCAGTTAATGTTTTGCAAGATAGAACCTTATAATTCCAAGTGAAAAGTGATTTTTTTTAGAATTAGACGGTTCTATCTGCATTTGACCCATTCCAAAAATCCCCATTTACAAAAAGAGGATTATGATATTGTATATTTAGAATACGTCTCAGTCATTTTCATGTATTCATAGACTTGTTCCCCATATAATTTTTGCTGTATGGAATGCAAAAACTTTGAAGCTCAATACTGCTTAGAATGCAGATAGAATCTTATAATTCCAAGGTGACGAGTTCTCTACCATTGTTTGCCAACATTTTTCCCACTCAGATCATTGCAGTGCATTCTTGGACTGAATGTTTTCTTCATAAAGAAAGCAATGCTGCCTTAGAAATGGGACACTGCTAAATACTATGTTTTCTGTGATTAAAATTAGTTAATTAAAATATCTAATGCAAAACATTGAAGGCTCATTTTAATTAACAAATTTATGTTTTATTGCAATTTGAAACAATAGATTTCCAAAATTATTGCATTGTTGTATGGTTTTAATTTAGAGAAAGCAAGGGAGATGAGACAGGCTAAAATCACAATTTTAAAGGCATTTGATGCATATTCATGCTAGACTAATTTAATCCTAGACAATACCATACTAAAATGTTTTTGCAGTGAAAAACATGCAATTTGTGTCTCTAATGCTGTAGAAACAAGTAATAAGACATTAAAGTGTACCATTTTCATGTAACGTGCCAGGCTGCTCACTAGGTTTTGGAACAGAGCTACAGTCACTTTCCTTTTATCCCCGTTGATTTTGTCATTGGCAGGGTTCCTGCTCGTGTCTCACTGGTGTCCCTGGTTAGTGGCGGCTTCCAGGGAATTGAATGCATGCTGTGTGTGTGTGTGTGTGTGTGTGTGTGTGTGTGTGTGTGTCATGTTTCAGTGCAGCAGTCTTGACAGTCTCCATGTCTCAGCACCTCTGTGCTAATTTAACTACTCACAGATGCAGAGCGGGGGAACAGGGGCCCACAGGTGAGCCCGGATCATTAAAAACAAAAAATCTGTAGTTTCTTCCCTCCCTCTAATAGATTAGACAAGATGAACCCAAGAGGAATTTGAGGGTTCTTGGAAAGGCACCGTGACTCTGGCTCGCTTTGGCGTATCGGATGTCCTTGCCTTTTCAAACCTTGTTTTTAAGGGTAGTGCATTTTTTCAAAAGATAAGCTATACACTAAAAGCACTGTATATGGACAGACGAGCGTACAATTGGAAAGGATCCAATTTCTAAAATATCCTCTTTTGTTAATTTGTTTTTTGGCAGCAGCTTTCTGAACTCTATACTCTTCACTCTTCCATTGGAGCGGTACATTTCTCTCTACCTCGTTTTCTAGGAATTCACGTTTTCTAGGTGTCAGAATTCAAATAATTGTTGGAACTTTGTATGTGTGTTCAAATACATAGTATTTTAACTATTTTCATAGTGCCAGTTTATCAGGAAGTGAGGATTTTGTTCTCCTCGACTCACTGGATGGAAACGGCACTTTATTAACAAATGTTTTATGTGATATTCCAGCACATAAGTTAAATTCACAACTTTGGATGGAAACATAGATGATGTAGCCTGACGTGGTCATACTCAATTCTAGTCTGATACTGCTCCATTGGGCTTTGATTATGGGGGCGTATTTCAACCGATCCAGGAAAGACCTCAATTGGATAGACCTACAACCAATCAGAGCTACAGAGTAAGTGACGTATGTTGAGCGACGCATAGTTGTCAACAGAACTCTTCTTAGCGACCATCGGGGCCAGCTGATAAATCAAACTTTTGCCGAATCCCGTAGGAAGGACGGCAAAGACATCTTTCCCATCGACAAGTGCCTTGATCGCGGTCCTCTGTTCCTTTTTTGAAATTAATGCGCTGTCGATATCTTCTATAACGGACGCGATGGCGGAATCTACACATCTCAGTTCTTCAACAGCCATCATTGTTGTAAACTAATTGACCTTTCGCAAAGACCCGCCCCCCTTAGTTACTGTTGCTTTGTCCGACAAGCCGTGGCGCTGTCACGCCAAACACAGTGGAAAAAACTGACAACACATCGACAGACGAGACAGAGCAGGTTACGTATGATATTAAACAAAGTCCCAGCTTTCAAACTGTGTAGTTATTAAAAAAATTCGAACAATAAAAACCGTTTTGTGGCTCTTTAATGGGTTGTGATCATGATCGTGACAGATTGCTGTAGCGCAGGGGTCACCATTCCTGCTCCTGAAGGGCCGGTGTCTCTGCAGAGTTTAGCTCCAACCCTAATCATACACACCTGAAGCAGCTAATTAAGGTCCTACTAAGCATACTAGAAACTTCCAGGAAGGCATGCTGATGCAAGTTGGAGCTAAACTCTGCAGGACACCGGCCCTCCAGGAACAAGTTTGGGGACCCCTGCTGTAGCGCCTCAGCTCAAGAGGCTCGTGAACCGATCATCTCTTCCTACTAGTCCATTTATAGCATCAAATAAACATGAATGAACATGAGAATGAATGTTGTTTCAAACGCGGAAAGACGTCAATATGCACAATTTTTCAAGTTTAACTCCACCGAGGTTAATCTTCTAACTCCTGACTGCTTTGTCGGACAAAATGGCGGATGCGGCGTTCTGATTGGTTAGATCGCTTGTCAATCAAACTCCCCAAGCGCTCTTTGATGACGTGGCTGATTACGTTTCTGGTGATAATCTGTCAATCATCGCCCTGACAATGTGATTGGTCCGAACAGTTTCTGTTCGGGCATAATTACTCCTCTACGGATCGAGTCCAGACCGAACTCCCCGACCTCAAAAAGTTGTGGGCGGGGCTAAGTTCGGCTGGCATCCAGGCTATAGATGATGTTTTCCAGTACTGAATTAAATTTAAGAATATTTTACATTTACTCATTTATAAAGGGTTAGTTCACCCAAAAATGAAAATTCTGTCATTAATTACTCACCCTCATGTCGTTCCATACCCGTAAGACCAGAACACAAAGATATTTTTGATGAAATCCGAGAGGTATATGACTCGTCAATAGACAGCAATATAATCAACACTTTCAAGGTCCAGAAAGGTACTAAAGACATCGTTAAAACATTCGATGTGACTGCAGTGGTTGATCCTTAAAGGGGACCTAATATGCCCCCTTTTACAAGATGTAAAATAAGTCTCTGATATCCCCAGAGTGTATATGTGAAGTTTTAGCTCAAAATGCCACACAGATCATTTTTTATAGCATGCTAAAATTACCACTTTTTGGGGTTGAGCAAAAATGCGCCGTTTCAGTGTGTGCCCTTTAAATGCAAATGAGCTGCTGCGCTCGGCCTAAGAGGGCGGAGCTTCAAGAGCTCATTCTCCCCTGTCAGGAGTCAGTCAGGACGCACTATAATGTCAGAAAACAGCAAATACAGTATATGCTGCTTGGAGATAGAACAGGTATAGTTTAGTTTAATTAGGGTTATAACTTATATTGTATTCTTGTTTTTATTCACTATATTAGTGCAAGCCTGTTTACTGATGAGTTTTATAATGTTTATTGTACTTCACACAAAATATGACCCGTCCGTTTTCACTCTATAAAATCATGGTAAGAGCTTAATAAAACAAAATTCAAGTGTGCATTAAAATATTATCCATAAACTCTCTCTCTCTCCCTTGCATTATCATCAACATACACAGCGAAGTACACAGAAACACTCGTTACAACTAACAGTAAACAAATATATAAAGACCTTATGCCTTTTTCGGGTGGTGCTTAATAAACTGGTAAAATTTATATCTGTAAATCAACTCCAATGAACTGTAATAAAGTGCTCTCACCTTCATTACTGCCATATCCAGTATCACTCTGGAGACTGTATGTTTTGTATTGTCCCTTTGTATTGACATTCGTTCACACAGCTGTTCGGTGTGAAATGATTCGCACAGACATTAACAAATTTCGGTAGAGTTGAGGGAGCACTTTTTTTGAAAACAAAATGAATCCACCTCGTCTTCAGCAGCTCAGATTTAGGGAGTAAATGGAGACGCTTGGGAGACATTCTCTCTCAGTGCAGCAATGGCAGACTGTACAACTGCCGGTGAACTTGCTCAGGACGGTTCTATGTTAAAACGGCAGTGTCTGTCAACCTGTGGCTAATGTGACCTCACACTGCCAGGGATCTGGAAACAGCTTGTTCTGAGACACTGCTTATGATTTATGGGGATTAAAAAAAAAAAAAAAGGAGTGGGTGGATTTTTATCAGTATAGGGTGGTTGTGTACACACACTGCCAACACACATTTATAGCCAAACACAATGCAAAAGTGAATTTTGCATAATAGGTCCTCTTTAATGTTATGAAGCGACGAAAATACTTTTTGTGCTCAAAAACAAAACAAAATAACGACTTTATTCAACAATATCTTCTCTTCTGTGTCATTCTCATATGCTGTTTATGTTCAGCACCTTCAGGTTCTACATCAAAACGGCGACTCATTATTGGCCGGCTCCTGCGTCAGCATCACATGTATGCGTCGTGCTGCTCACGTCTGCAGCTTTGGCCAATACTGAGCCGGCATTCGGATGTAAACACGGAAGCCATCACTGTGCTTACTGCGGCAATTACGTAAAGGATAATGACATGGAAGAGAAGAGATTGTTCAATAAAGTCGTTATTTTTGTTTTGTTTTTGCGCACAAAAAGTATTCTTGTCGCTTCATAACATTAAGGTTGAACCTCCATTTTCGATATGTTTGTGGGTAATAAGCCTTTTACAGGAACGTTTCTAGGTTTATGGAGAGGTCGTCTGGGTCCTGTTTGAGACGTGGTCAGACACTGATGAGTATTGGCATCACAAACACCATCCATCCTCACTATGAGTGTGTAAACAGGTCACACCACTATTTGTGAATCTCATTATTTGGTAAAGAACAGAAGGTCTAAAGATCTTCTAAATCTGTCAGGTGCAAGGAACAAGAGAAATCTAGAGTAAATGGATGTAAGTAGTTATTACTCACAAATGTGTAAGTTTGTGGTCTTATAGCCAAATTGATTCAGTAATTCGGCTTATTGATTACATAGATGCTACGATAAAATTAATATGATTCATCAGGTCCCATATGGGCTAGTATTAGTTTGATACCCTCATCGATTTGATCCCCTGATCTCTAGCCACCCTTGCGTTGACCAGATGTCAAATCCCATCTTGCCGAATGTTGCCCCCCCCCCCAGTCCCTGCGGTCTCATAGAGTAATGGCCCATGTAGGCGGTGCGGCTGAAGAGGAAACGAAAATAAAAATATATGAAAACAATACGGCCATCGCTCCTCATAATTAGTGGGCAGCCGATCAATGGCTGACGGGATGGTCTGGCCTACCGAATGATTTTTCTGCTGCCTTTGTTAGTGGTAGAGATGCAATCTGCCATTGCTGGGCAGGAAGAGGAGACTGCATGGTCCTTTTCCAAAGCACTGCAAAAAATGATTTCCTAATGAGTATTTTTGTCCTGTTTTCTAGTAAAAATATCTAAAGAACTCTTAAAATAAAAAAAACATTGTATACCCAAGAAGTTGTGAGAACTAACAGTGCATAATATAAGTCTTGATTTCAAAGAATACATTTTTAAATTATTTTCTGCCAATTGACAAATTGCTTTTTTTCTAGTTTTAAGCATAAATCAGACAGAAGTTAGTGACGTTGATGTTCAAAAAAAACAAACAAAAAAAAACAAAACAAAACAAAACTACTTACTACAACTTGTTTTGTATTTGTGGTGATGACTATTGATTCTATGCTAGCTGAATTATATCTGAATTAAGCTTGTTTCATATTTTGATGAACTTAATGAACTAAACTGACTTGATCTGATTAATGATACCATTATTTTCTGTAGAGCTGCTTTATATTTGAATTGAGCTCGCTTCCTAACTAATGAACTTTGCAGCATTGACACTGTTATTGAACTAAATTGAATCATCTTTGAACTAAATTGAGTTGAAAATGACACTGGGTTCTCATTTTCTAATAATTGCATAGATTATTTCGTATTTGTACGCACAGGAGAACTTCACAACACTTGTGTACGCACATGAATTTCTTCTTAACCTTGTTCTAATGTTAGTGAATTTGGAGTATTCTAAATGAGAGGCCGCACGCACGAGGTTAGTCATTTGCATAAAACGCACCCAAACATCTCCATATAAGGGCTTTCCGCACATCCTTTCAGCTGTACATATGTGTATATCTGCTGCTTACAGCTGAAGATATAACACAGCTTTTCTTACTTTCACTGTATATGATTAAATATATTTAAGATTAAATTAAATTGTATTATTTATTAGTTTATATAATTTTATATATATAATATAATATAATCATAGTCATGATATAAATTTTTAACGCTATAATAAGGCCACACAGACTAAGTGCTTTTTGTGTATGTGTGGTTTCAGTTGTTCTTAAATGCTTTTGTAATTTTTTAATAAATTTTAGTACTAAAGCTTTGGTGAATCATGAAACATTCGTACGCAGAGTTCACACACAAATTTATGAAACCTTATTTCCACCACGGAATAAAAAATGTAAAATATAATTGCAACCTTTTTATCTCACAATACTGACTTTTTTCTCAAAATTGCCAGTTATAAAGTCCAAGAATCGCAAGATGTAAATTTACGAGTTTATATCTTGCAATTCTAACTTTATAAGAGTTTATATCACGCAATCCTGACTTTATAACTCACAATTGTGACTTTATATCATGATAGATAAAAAAAAAAAAAAAAAAAAAGAATTGTGAGATAAAAAGTCGCAATTACCTTTTATAGTTTTAATTCAGTGGCCGAAACAAGCTTCCATACAAATTTGTGCATACACATGCCATTGTCTTTTTAGAGCTGCTTTACAGCTGAAACTGTATTAATTTCATAACTGAAGAAATTTGCAGTGTTAATACTGCTATTGTCCTATTACTGTGAAGCTGATTTGAAACAATCTGTATTTTGATTAAAGCGCTAAATAAAGAAATGTGACATGATTTGACTTTGAGACTGTAGGGTGTTCCATTTGTAATTTTAGGTTTCTGTTGGATTTGGAGGAGAACTGGAAGGGCTTAGCGTGCCATTTAGGACATATCCTATGTAGGTAGACAGCAGGGCATCTCAATAGGATTGGAGCAGAGCTCATTAAAAAAAAGATATCTCCAGCTGTAAGAACATTTAATTTAGCCTTCTCTCAGATTTCACCTTCGCTCTTTTACTCTCAACTTTCTGTCTCATCTTTCCTCATTCTTCATCCATCCGTTCATTAGTCCTCTTTCTAATCCTCCCCGCTGGTGTCAGTAACCTTCATGTTCAGCAATTCATCAAAACCCAGCAGAAGCAAAGGTGAGCTACGACACAGGTGGAGTGTCAGGTTAACTTTTATAATAGCTTGCGTCCCTCTTTTTCTTTTTCTTTGCTTTTCTTTTCTTTTTTCCTATGAACACTGCATTTAACTTCATTTATTTTTGACATGCAATTGCATTATTGGCTGAATGGAAATGAAGCTATCTTGAAGCTAGAGAGAACAGAGATGCTCTGACTTTAAAACAAAAAAAAAAACACTCCTTGCTCTAGGCAAAGTCACACAGTTCCATGCTCCACATCGCTCACATAGTCTAGTTGGTAAAACATGAGCAAAGAAAGTCCCCAAGATAAAAGTGTGTGAAATGAAAGAAATGAATGAGTAATCACTGAAGACTTCATTATTTATTTTAATATCTATTAGGATTTTCTGAAAAACTTTCTTACTATTACAGAAAATCAGGCAGAAGCTTAATGCTGCGTTCACACCGAACGCGTCTGGGGCGTTAAATTCGTGCCAGACGCGTCTAGTTGGACGCTTGAACATTTTGAAGTCAGACGCTTCGGACGCGCGTAAAATTCGCTCATGGGAGGGGCTTTCATCTCTTTCTGCACAGATCCTCTGAATAAACACATAATCTCGTCAGTTGGAAACCTGTAGCGGCAATTTAACTCGGTTATGCCGGCCGGCTTTTTGCTAGCTAGAAGGTGGGCTAGTATCAACGGCTAAAATAATGCAAAAAGTTTTACAACTAACCAGATTGTCCGATTTCTTCACTTATTCTCTTCCAGGCAAGGTCCTTTTTATTCCTGTCTCGATAAAAATATAATGACACATCATAGAGCTCAGGGTGGCCACACACAGCGACATCTTTGTTCTGGTCTCCACCACTGATCACATCATAAACACGTTACTACCAAAGCAGAGTCCCTGATTGGTTAACGCGCCGCGAATTTACGCCAAAGTTCAGATTTTTCAACTCGGGCGTTTGGGCGTCAGACGCTCAGTTCGCGCGTCAGCCGCGTGAACGCTCAATTCGCGCCGCGCCATTCGCAGGTCAACGGCCGATTCGCGCCGCGCTAGACGCTTGATTCGCACCGCAGGACACCTAGACGCACGTTTACATTGACTTAACATGTAAATCAGACGCCTCAGACGCCCCAGACGCGCTCGGTGTGAATGCAGCATAATGCTGCGTTCACACCAAACGCGAATAGAGCGTCAAATTCGCGTCTACCGCGTCTAGTTTGCCGCTTGAACATTTTGAATGCATTCGCGCGTCTAGAGCGAAATAGACACGCGTAAAAAAACAAGCGTTTGAAGCGCTTGCCGCCACAGCAGCAAGCAGGCTCCTGATTGGTTAACGCGGCGCGAATTTACGCCAAAGTTCAAATTTTTCAACTCGGGCGTCAGACGCGAATTCGCGTCAAACGCGTAAATGCACAAAAAGCACCCTTCGCACGTAAAGCGTGTATGTAATGAGGCGAATTCGCGTCTTCCGCGCCGCTCTAAACGCCTCATTCGCGCCGCGAGACCTCCAGACGCGCGTAAACGCGTCTTTACATTGACTTAACATTGAAATCATTCGCGCCAGACGCTCTATTCGCGTTTGGTGTGAACACAGCATAATATCTATCGATCCCTCTTTAGTTTTCTTTACTTTGCTTCTTGCAATTTTTCAGTTGATCTTTCACAATTGAAGAGATGTTTAATTGAGTTCTCAGTCAGTTTAGTTTAGACAAACAGCTTTTTTCCTCAGATGTTTCTTCGAGAATTCCAACAAATGTGTCTAATGTTGACAAAGGAACATTTTAGAAAATTGATTTAGATGAGATTGATGAGATCTAATGTGATCTGCAGAGAAATTTCTGAGAAGCATGAGCCTGTTGTCAAGTCCGCAGTTTTCCCGTGGAATTGGGCTACTTTAACACTGTTGCCGCGGGTTGTTTTCACGTCCACGGGTTTAAGCGACCCTAAATGACATGATATTTAGCCCCTGGAATGCAAATTTTACCAGGGAACCCCACCAAAAACATGTATTTTATCCCTCAGAACGTGATTTTTACCAGGGGACCCCCCCTTAAATGTGATTTGGCTAGTTTTGGGCTAATTTTGAGCGGGTGTGTCTCATACATCCTGAAAAGTTAAGCTGCGGGCTCTTTGATCGCCCCCTGGAGGCTGGATGCAGTACGGGTCATAAACCCTGCCCTCTCAATGCAGTCGAATGAGACTTCAGTGAAAACTTAAAAATAAATTCTGCTTCAAATAAAACTTTCTGAAAGATGGTTTTGGTCATTTAAGGTAGTTGTTATCACGCTGATATATGTTCAATTGTTCGTTTTTGTGATAATTTAGATTTTAGCTAGCAATTTGATGCTATAAAAACGGGGCGTGTCGTCATGATTCGCAGTTGATTGACAGCTTGTCTGAGGACTGTTGGAGCTTCGAGGGGAGATTGAAGATGTATAACTAACTATTAATTTTCAATTTCTTTGTTATTTAACGCCAACAAAATGAGTTGTTCAGCAGTAAACTGTACTAACCGACCTACAGGATCTGACGGATCACTGAACTTTTTTCTGTAACATTAAATGTGGGCGTTATAAGCCAATTAATAAATGTTATTAGTTAAGATAACACACCTAATGTTAACCATGTCGGGAAAAAGCAGGTGATCGTTATCTGGCAGTTACTTATTATTTTTATGGGTATAAAATAATTATTAGCAGGACAAAACTAATGATAGCCTACTCTAATTACAGCAATCGATCTCCTGTAACGTTAGTTGAACTTGATTTAAAATGGCAGGACTGTTTCTGACGATTTAGAGTTGTTTCTAGTGGCATATTATATTGATTTTATCTACTGAATTTGCTGTTTCAAAAATATTATTGCTCTAGAAACAGAATAGCCTATTATTTTATAGGTAGAATTTTAAATAGTGTAATTTTTATAGTCTATTTAAAATGTCTATTTTAAGTCTATTATAGTCTATTTTACATGAATGATGACGCAGTCGTCTGGGCAGAAGTTTGATACCACGACTCCGCCTCCAGGCTCCACTGACGATTCCTTCTGCGCATGCCCAGGCTCCAAACTTTTTTTTGGGACGTATTGCGTAACGTGACAGCGCCTATTCGTCGGCCCATTTTGGCTTCAGTTCATTACAATGGAAGGAAGTGGCGTCGCGCCGTCCATCTTTTTTTACAGTCTATAGTCATATGGTTACTGGTAAGAGAATACGGGCTTGACTCCACTTGCACGTTCATACAGACAGTATTCGAGACGCTACTACAAGTTACTGTGTGAACGGGACATTTTGAGACTCACAACTGTAAGTAAATGTGGTTGTCAATCCCAAAAGCTCACAGTGTGAACGTAGACTGAGTTTGACACATTGTTGAGATACTCTAGAAGAGGTATGTGGGATTACTAGGGTTTAGAAGTAGGATACTTAAAGGGTTAGTTCATACAAAACTGAAAATTATCCCATGCTTTATTCTCCCTCAAGCCATCCTAGGTGCATATGACTATCTTCTTTCAGACGAATACAATCGGAGATATATTAAATAATGTTCTGGCTCTCCTAAGCTTTATAATGGCAATAAATAGAGGATGAGATTTTGAAGCCCAAAAAAGCCCATTAAGCCATCATAAAAGGTAACCACGTGGCTTAATAAATGCCTTTAAGTAACACTTAACAATGAAACTAGCTCTCAATTAAACTTTTTGCTGTCCAGGACTAATAGTTGAGAGATAAACAAGTTGATTTGTTCCTTTCCTACAGGGTAACTTGTAGAGGAAAATACCTAATCAAAAAAACCTTGTAGGTTGAGGCCAGAATTATATTGGAGACAATGTTTTTGTCTTTCACCTGACAAACGGTTAGTCAGGAGATAAATGAGCCACATTCCGTGCCTGTGAATGCAAAATCAGCGAGAGTCAGTTTGCTAAATGTCTATATTGGATCAGTTTCCTGGACACGGGGGCATTTACAGTCTGTGCCTCATTAAACATGAGCTGTGTCCTGTTCCTCTATGCATTCGGCTCTATATTTAGAGTCATTTGTCCCGTTTCTCATTAGAGAGTGAAAAGAGAGAGAGCGGGTGAGTGAGAGAAGGAGTCGGATCGCTATTAGTGGATCTGATTCCTGAGATGAGATTTCGTATATGGTGTATCTACTGAGACTGATTGGTTTCTGTAAGAGGATCTGCGGTTAGTGGCCCCTGAGCCGGCTTATCAGAGCCAGATCAGAGCAGGGGATCGAGCCAGAGGAAATGTTCACCTCATCAGTCTATTATTCATCATTCTGTTGGAGAACACCCACTTCTGTCAAACGTTCAGCTGTAATGACATGAGTGAGTAATCCAGGCCGTGATGTGGTGGCTCTGTCTGGAAAGAACATGTTTGCTGAAACATTTCCGTCAGTTTAGATTTGTAAGTATTTTATGAGTTTCACTGCAAATGCTCTTATGTATTTTTTTCTGTCACTGTCTTATGCTTAATGACTTAAAATGACAGATTTCATTCAAGTCTTTTAGCTTTGCGGTCATCTACAGCAGTGACGAACAAATGCAATCAAGTGTAATTTACTACTACGTTAGTTGACTTGTCCTATAATCAGTTATATTATACATATATTATCTTCTTTTATGGGAACATGTCAAATGCCAAAATATACAAAAAATCATATTCAGATATTTTATAAGGACCCCCTGGCATTATGTCAAGGACACTAGGGGTCCATGGACCCCTGGTTGAGAAACACTGATCTACAGTATCGTTCAAAGGTTTTGGGTCAGTAATGTTTTGTTTATGTTTTTCTCTTATGCTCACCAAAGCTTCATTTATTTAATAATAAAAAAAAACAGTAATATTAATACAGTGATATTAAAACAGTAATAATAATAAGTACAAAAAGTAATATTGTGAAATATATTATTACAATTTAAAATAGCTGTTTTAATATATTTGTATATATTTTGAAATGTAATTCTGGTTATGCAAAGCTGACATTTTAGCATCATTGCTCCAGTCTTCAGAGTCACATGATCCTTTGCTGCTCAAGAAACATTTCTTACTATTGTCAATGTTGAAAACAGTTGAGCTGATTAATGTTTTTGTGGAAACCATGATACAGTTTTTTCAGGATTCTTTGATGAATAGAAAGTCCAAAAGAAAAGCATTTATTTAAAATACTTTTTTTTTTTTTTTTTTATAAAACACTTTTTATAGCTCAACTGAATGTGTCCTTGCTGAATAAAAGTATTATTATTATTATTATTTTAAATCTTATTGTCTCCAAACTTTCGAACAGTAGTTTATTTAATAGTGTACCCTTTAAAAGTTTCTCAGCAGATTTAAATATTTAAAACTGTAGTATAAAAGAGAGAGGGAACACAAAAGAAGATATTTTGAAGAAAGTGGATAACCAAACTATTGCTGGTCCCCAGTGACTTCCATAGTATGAAAAAAAATACTCTGAAGTCAATGGGGACCAGAAACTAGGGCTGCAAAATTTATTGCATGATACAAAAAATAACATTGAACTTAAACGTGATTATCGCTTAAATGCGATTCTTGGTGCAATTATGAAATCGCAAAGACTGCATTTTTTTTTTATGCGCAGCTTGTCAATGAACTATGGCTCCAATTGCTAGTCCATCACTTATAATCACGTAAAACATCTTTCCAGACATGAGAAGCATTTATTAACATCTTTGTCCAACAAAAGACGCATGATTTTTCCCCCCCCCAAACGGTTCAGTGGAAATCCCCGCCCTGCAACCAATTTCATTGGCTGAGGTTACAGTGACGGGTAGGTTTAGGGGTCAGGGTTGGGTGTAGGTAATCGTTATTGAGATTGACATGGCCAATGAAATGTTTAGAATCGGCTCCGTGGTGGGATTTCCGCTGAACTGGTTTTGGAAAAAAAATCACGCACAAAAGACAACATTTAACAACTTTTTTTTACTCTAAACTCACTTCATAACGACAGTTGAGCGTCCTTACAGTTTTCGCTTCTTACACAGAATAAGGCAGTTGTGTATTTATTAGTCAGGTTTAATCAATCAAAGCGTTGCAATCTATATGTGTTATCTTCTTCTGCGGCAGGACATATTTAGAGTTTCTGCGCGAGAGCACCCTCTGGCTTTCAGATGGAGAAGTATTTACTACTGATCACAGAGCTGTACAGCTCTGACAAGCTGCGCATAAAATAATCGCGGCCTTTGCCAAATGGTGTGCGGTTTAATCGCGATAAATTGTGCAGCCCTACCAGAAACTGTTTGGTTACACATTCTTCAAAATATCTTCATTTGTGTTCAACAGAGGACAGAAACTCTTACAGGTTTACAACAAACAAAACTGAAAATTCTGTCATCTATTACTCACCCTCGTGTCGTTCCACATCCGTAAGACCTTCGTTCATTTCTGGAACACAAATTAAGATCTTTTTGATGAAGTCTGAGAGGTTTCTGTCTCCCCATAGAGATTCAATGCAACAACCACTTGAAGGTCCAGAAAGGTAGGAAAAAGACATAAAGTACTCAATGTGATTCCAGTGGCTTAAACTCAGTTTTATGAAGTGACATCACTGCTTTGTTTGTGCAAAAAAAAAAAAAAAAACATAATTTAACACTTTAAAATAATATTATCCAAAGCATGTTCATGCAACAATGCCAGCTCTCGCGTAAACACAAAACACATGTGTCTTGAAGCTCTCGTGAATACGCGTTTTTTTTTTTTTCACTCAGATCACTTCATAAAAATGAGTTTAAGCCACTGGAGTCACATGGAGTACTTTAATGATGTCTTTTTCCTACCTTTCTGGACCTTGGAGTGGTTGCATTGGATCTCTATAGAGTAACAGAAACCTCTCAGACATCATGAAAAAGATCTTAATTTGTGTTCTGAAGATGAACGAAGGTCTTATGGATGTGGAACGACATGAGGGGGAGTAATAAATGACAGAATTTTCATTTTTGGGTGAACTAACCCTTTTATGATGACAGAATTTTCATTTTTGGGTGAACTATCCTTTTAAGCCCCATTCACACCAATGAAAAGATGAAAGATGGGTTACTAGTATCATTTCCATTGCCTGATAATGTTTATGTATGACATAAGTGGATGTCTTCTCATGTTATTGAACATCAAATCAGTTTTTTTGCCACTACAAATAAACATTCTGAAGGGAAACTATATATAAATGAAATCCATGCTATCGGAGAAACAACACATGCTCTTTGTTATTGCGGCTATCTATATTTATGCAGTAAAAGCGCAACCCCCGGGCTATCTTGGTCCATGAGACCATTCAGGCTTGTAGCCAGTATGGCAAGTACCACCAGCAGGGATGAGGTCCGGTTCCAATGGTAATTTTTGCTGGAGAGGACTCAGTTTGATTAGAAAGGAAAATACAAGCACAGAGCCCTTTACAAACGGCTGACAATTTGTTTGTGGTGATTATGGCCTTGATTTAACATAAAAAGCTTATTTTTAACGTCGTTACCTGATAGGCTTAACTTCCCCAACTTGTCGACACTCTACTGCGATATCTTACAGGCGACGAAGCATGTGCACTCATTGGTAGTCAATTCCCAATGTTACTGCTCATTTGCATAAAGTTAAACTTTTCTAAACTTTGTCTTGTTGCTGTCATTTGTGTCACTGGATGTCACCAGCTCTCATTAAAAATGAATGAGATCATGTCGCTGACAGTGTGAAAGGAGCTTTAGAGATCTCAGACTTTGTTGCCTGAGCACAGTATGAGACTTCATTGAGATTGTTCCCAAACCCTAGAGGAGACATGTGAGATTACAAGGGTCGTGAAAGCAGGCTCATAACTCTCAATCTCATTGCTGTTTTATTTGTGAAAAATAATGGTCTCTTTGAGAAGATTGTATATATTTCAAGTCTCATTTAGTTTTGGATGCGGGTGCAGAATATCTTCGGTGTTCAGGTATGTGCCTGGTTCCTCACTTGAATTTATCAAGGTTGCTGTCGAGAATGCAATTTAGGCTATACTATACTTTAATCCTAGACTTGATTTAATCACAAAAACAAATCTCTGGCACCGAACACATGAGCTCAAGTGTAGCTACTCTCAGAAATAAGAGGATTCTTGGACATTCTGTAGTCTGTTCCTCTCCTATATAGATAAAATGCTTTTACCGAACCAAATGCTGCAGATATGATTGTTCTGCCTCTGCTGTTTTTGAAGAGCACTTGTTATTCTATCTCAGCACAGACAGTATGTCTTATAGAGAATATGACATCACGCACCCTCAATCTGATTTTGACCACTAATGCAAAGTCCTGCTCTGGCAGTGAAACTTGATTTTAAAGGGGTCAAGTGTCTTTTTAGACATGAGGAACCTGGGACAAATCTCCATGACAACCAAAATCTCAGAGAGACATGAATCCTGTGAGGATGTTCCTCCTCCCATAAATATTTGATCATATTCATTTCGTCTACTAATTACATTTCTGAAAGCTCATTAGAGACATCCTAGAATAGAAATCTGAAGATAGTTCATAGGTACTTTTAGCAAGTCTTTAGTTTTCTGATTAACATTTATTTTAATATTTTTTTTAATCATATAAAATTAATCAGTTTCAATATACTGTTAAGTTTCAAGTATATGCATTAGCTGTCCTGACTCTTTTTGGGGGGGGTTGGAAAGTTTTCTGCTTTAAAGATATCTTCTTATATTCAGGGTTTTTATGTATTTTTTATTCTTTTAAAATGTCTTGGAGTGGTTATTGATTCCTTTGAAATATTTTAAAGTTGCTTGTTGAAAGTTTTTCATTTGAAAAGATTGCAGCCGCTGTACAGAATAAATTCAAAATGTGCACAAAACCCCATGGAGAATATGTTGTTTGTATTTTCTGCATTTCAAATTTAAAAAGTAAAGTGCAAGTCAATATCTTATGGCCTATTTATCTCTGAAAATTATCATTTGCATAAACTGTATTAAAAATTTATTTAAAATATTATAACAGAGAATGTGCATTAACCAAACTTTAGAACCGCCATTTCCGTTAATCAGCCAAAGGGGCACGATAATCTAAAATAGCCAAATTAATTGGCCTGGTTATTTTTATTGCTGTCATCACAATCTTGTATGCATCAGTTGACATTTAAAGGTGCAGTAAGTGGTAATTGAACAACGCTGTTGGACATTGTTGATATTTGAAATCAACCCAAACAAACACACCCCTCTCTTCATTGCTCCGCCTTTCATTGCTTTTTTAGGAAGTAATGCAATATTGTAACAGATTACTTTTAAAAGTAACTTTCCTCAACACTGATCACCATTTACATTCAATGCATGGAAAAAGCTAATTACGCTATAGAACAAAAAAAAATCATACAGGTTTGAAATGACATGAGGTTGAGTAAATGATGACGTATATTCATTTTGGATGAACTATTCCTTTAATTAATGTTTTGGAGACCATTGTAACGTTCAAGAGGTCTCATTTGTGATGTGTTCTAGCCTTTGATGCTATATTACAAATCATATTTCTCATCTCTTGAATAAAAGCTGTGGGCTGAAGCAGCATCTGTTGAGCTAATTGCATTAGTGAAGACAGTAGGAACAGCGAGAGCTCTCTTGTCGTTCGCTTCTATTTCTAACGCTAGACACGTTGTGTCGGTTGTGCTCCGCTCCCCAAGCAAAACGCCCTGATGTCTCTGGCTACATTTCAGATGTCTGACCCCCACTTAATCAAGATGTCTTGTTGTAGCTCTGTGCTTCTGTTTAAAGATGTGAACATATGGCATTGTGCTCCCAAACAGTTCTTTCTCTCATTCTCTCGCTCTCTGTCTCTTTTTTATTTTATCATGTTCATTCTTGCTCTATTTGAACCTGCAGACAAGTTCTTAGTTCTTGCCAAAACGCATCTATATTAACTTCAATAGATTTGAGCACTAAAAGGTTCTGTACTCCTACAAACAAGGCACGTCTCACGAAACCTCCTGGTCATATTTCATTCCAAAATCAAGAAATAAGAATTGTGTTTTAGGAAGTGAGTGATTTTAAACATCTGGAAACCCTGACAGTTAAACTTATGAATGCATCAGTATAGTGAAAATAATGTCACAATTTATAATGGTCCTAAAAATATATGTGCCTGCTTTGCTTTCTTTAGTTTTTTTGGGGTGAAATGTTTGGAAGTGTTAACATCTCCATGTAAACTACAAAAATGCACATTTGTGAAAACGCTGCTGTCATGTGCATGCATATTACATGTTCAGTCTATAGGCGCATAGTTTTTCTTTACAAAGTGACACCAGCAGCTACTGGTCTGGCATGTATAATACAGTGTTTTTAGTCATTTTCCGTGGATCCGTGTGAACAGGGAACGTTTGACAACGTTGTCGTCTGTACGTTAGGAGTGTGACGGGACAGGTAGCTCATGACATGAGACGAGACGCGAGATTGAGTTCACTAGAATGAGACGAGACGAGATTTTTACACAGTATTTTTAAGAAATCCTCAATTATGAAATACAGGTGCATTTGAAATGTTTTAACTAATCATCTTGTAATGAATGTCATTTCAATTCTACTATTCAGTTCTATCATTATGTAAAAGACAACAATACTCAAGCACTGTAAAAGTTTTTGCCACTAACTCAACTGACTGGCTTCTCTCCTGTATGATTTCAGTCTCTTCAGACATTACTGTACATGCATTATGAGCTTCTACAACGTTTGACCTCCTTACTGAACTCCTTTCCACAAATTGATCATAGAATAAAAACAGTATAAATAAAAATTAATAACACAGTCTTATTAAGTGCAACCATAATCAAAGTACTCTCTCAATATTCAAAGTGCAAATAGAGACCAAATTTTTCTTCAAGTATGATACAGAGCTAAGAGATGGTTACAACTGCACAGCCCAGCCTAAGATAGCTTTGATATTTGGAGATATTTGCATGCATCAGGGAGCCGCCTTCAAAATGTGGGGTATTGAATTCGCGTTTGAATGCGTGCTTGCGTTTTACTTTCACTTTCGATTTCGCGATCACGCATACTCTGTGATTAGGGAGCTGTGGTGCTGAGCGCTTTCTACAAGATAAGACATTCGTCAGACTCTTAGGCTCTGCTGTGCAACGAATCCTACGCCATGGTCTTGTCAGCCATCTCGTCACATGATTAGCGAACTCTGATTCCTGCTGCACTACGTACCATCCAGCTCATGTTGGATTCGCAGGATGGAATTGAAGCGACTGTTATCCAACTGAATTATATGATTTTTACTTCTATAAAAAGTGAAATGACAGTGGAGGCGTAATATAAATGTAGCGGTGACAAATTCTATCCTAATTTCACCCTCACACTCAGTCATGGCAAAATCACCACAGCTTTTCACTTATCGCTTGCAGAAACTGTATTAAAAATGTATTTAAAATAATTAGAAAAGAAAATTGTATTGAAATTCCATTTTCTTCATTTTAATTGTCTGCCCAGATATAGATATAGTGTAACGTACAGAAAACATTTTCTCCACTGGCTTTTTCCCAAATTTATTCTGTAGTGCACTTTCTTTATTTTTTTGGGTGAAATGTTTGGAAGCCTATTTTCGCCTCTAATTGTAACTTATATTCCCTTTAAATCTCACAAATTGGACTATATCTCTCAGTTGTGACTTTGTTTCTCATAATTGTGACTTTAGTGTGACTCTTATTTCTTATTTAAGACTCGTAGTTATCTTTTTTGTTTTTTTACTCTGAAGAGGAAACAGATTTCCATAGAAATGCGACCTAAACGTCATGTAAAAATCATTCTTTATGCCTGCTAATTGGTGAATCATCATACACATAGTCAAAACAGGAAATAATTACTCAGAAATATAATAAGCATATCCAGAAACAAAGAGACAAGTAGGCCTATATTAAAAACATATTTGCAGCAGCTTTACTTTGAATTCTGTTCCTTCAAATGGAAACCACAGGCATCGTATAGCTGTTTCAACTTGATAATGACTCATGTTGTACGGCGGACGTGCCGTCCTCACCCTCTCTTGACTTTACAGCGATTCCTTTTGTTCATTAGTCTGATTCGACCGTCTTCATGCGTGTGTATAACCGGAAAGACCTAATGAGCTTTTTCTCATCAAAAGTTCATCTGTTCGGCTTAGCAATCATCTGTATTGTAATATTTTCCTCGCCATCTCTCTTCCAATTGTCACAGGGAATCTCATTTAGGAAGATGGAAAGACCTTGCAGCTTTAGTTCAGTCCAGTTGCTCTAAATCAAATAACCTGCTACAGTATTTTAGTGTTTTTCTCAGTAAGCCTTTATGGTGGAAATCAACGTGAAGCCAATTGCTATGCTGGACCTTGAGTATTTGAGAGAGAAAATGGTCTGAGGGTGCATATACACATGGTATTTTCCACCTCATATCCCTAGTCAGTGTCAGCAGATAGTCATTGAGCATCTTTACCGTGGTTTCACCTGATACCAGCACATCTGAAGATCAAGACAGCGATGTCTGCTGAGAAATCAGATTTCTCGTTTTGCTTGTGCCGCTTAAAAACACAGCTTTTTGTGCGTAACGTATGGTCGTACTTGCTTCGGTAATTATGGGCAAATGCATTTTAAAGTCAGTGTTAGATATGTATTTTGTTCTGTATCCCATGTGTGAGGCCTGTCGAATGTGTAGTGTTCATTTTAAGTGGAGTTGTTTTCAGTGTAGTGAGATGAAAAAGATTTACCTTCACATAGGGTATCTGGTTTTTGTTTACACTTATTAGAGATATATCTCGCCTGTTCATATACTCAAGGTCAAGCTGCTATTTTAGAGAAACAGAATGATGCTCAGAAATGCTGCTGTTTTCAAAGGGGCCATATCATAAAAAAAAAAAAAAAAAAGAGATTTTCCTTGCTCTTTTTAAAAATACTTTTAAAAATAGCATGCAGACATTACAATTATAGGGGTTTAACAGTTTGTATTACAATTTAGTTTTCACAGATTATATAAAGAAAATCTACAAACCCGATTCCAAAAAAGTTGGGACACTGTACAAATTGTTAATAAAAACAGAATGCAATGATGTAGAAGTTTCAAATTTCAATATTTTATTCAGAATACAACATAGATGACATATAAATTTTTTTTAAAAAATTATCATTTTAAGGAAAAAATAAGTTGATTTTAAATTTCATGGCATCAACAAAGTTGGGACAAGGCCATGTTTACCACTGTGTGGCATCCCCTCTTCTGCAAACGTCTGGGGACTGAGGAGACAAGTTGCTCAAGTTTAGGAGTAGGAATTTTGTCCCATTCTTGTCTAATACAGGCTTCTAGTTGCTCAACTCTCTTAGGTCTTCTTTGTCGCATCTTCCTCTTTATGATGCGCCAAATGTTTTCTATGGGTGAAAGGTCTGGACTGCAGGCTGGCCATTTCAGTACCCGGATCCTTCTACGCAGCCATGATGTTTGTAATTGATGCAGTATGTGGTCTGGCATTGTCATGTTGGAAAATGCAAGGTCTTCCCTGAAAGAGACGACGTCTGGATGGAAGCTTATGTTGTTCTAGAATTGGATATACCTTTCAGCATTGATGGTGCCTTTCCAGATGTGTAAGCTGCCCATGCCACACGCACTCATGCAACCCCATACCATCAGAGATGCAGGCTTCTGAACTGAGCGCTGATAACAACTTGGGTTGTCCTTGTCCTCTTTAGTCCGGATGACATGGCGTCCCAGTTTTCCAAAAAGAACTTTAAACTTTGATTCATCTGACCACAGAACAGTTTTCCACTTTGCCACAGTCCATTGTAAATGAGCCTTGGCCCAGAGAACACGACTGCGCTTCTGTATCATGTTTAGATATGGCTTCATTTTTGACCTATAGAGTTTTAGCCGGCAGCGGTGAATGGCACGGTGGATTGTGTTCACCGACAATGTTTTCTGAGCCCATGTTGTGATTTCCATTACAGTAGCATTCCTGTATGTGATGCAGTGCCGTCTAAGGGCCCGAAGATCACAGGCATCCAGTATGGTTTTCTGGCCTTGACCCTTACGCACAGAGATTGTTCCAGATTCTCTGAATCTTTGGATGATATTATGCACTGTAGATGATGATAACTTCAAACTCTTTGCAATTTTTCTCTGAGAAACTCCTTTCTGATATTGCTCCACTATTTTTCACTGCAGCATTGGGGGAATTGGTGATCCTCTGCCCATCTTGACTTCTGAGAGACTCTTCCACTCTGAGAGGCTCTTTTTATACCCAATCCTGTTGCCAATTGACCTAATAAGTTGCAAATTGGTCCTCCAGCTGTTCCTTATATGTACATTTAACTTTTCCGGCCTCTTATTGCTACCTGTCCCAACTTGGAATGTATAGCTCTCATGAAATCCAAAAGTTTTCAAAAATCCAGAATCCAAAATCCAGTTTTCACAAATTCACGATTTTGTAGTTTACACAGAGATAATAACGGTATCGTTTTCAAAATCTTGCACTTTGGAACCTGTTTTCAAAAGTTTGTGTTTTCAGGTCCCAAAACTCCATTGTTGTGTAAATGAACGTCAAAAATGCATAAAAAAGTTTTCAGTTTTTAGTTAAAGACGGTGATATGTTATCGGCCCCTAAAGTGACAGTAAAGACATTTAAAGGCAGGAACACACCAAGCCGACGGTTGGCTGTTTGGCAGTTTTTGTTCGTCGGCCGACTAAGTTTTCTCAGTGTGTTCTGCATCGTCAACTGAAGTTGGTCCTCATCGGCTTTTTTTCAGCTGATTCGACATGTTGAATCGGCGTCGGAGCTCGTCGGTCCGTCAGGCCATCTGATCATTCTGATTGGCTGTTCAGCTACTTCCACCTGCTGGTACGGAAAGGCATTTCATCTTACATAGGCGCAGAACGGATGTGCTACTTGGCCGTCGGCTGTCGAGCGTTGGTTTGGTGAGTCAGGCCAACTTTGGACCCAGACGCTGCCGACGTGAGCCAACCCCACAGTCTGCTTTCATCGCCACTAGTTCGGCGTCGGCTTGGTGTGTTCATGCCTATAAATGTTACAAAAGATTTCTATTTCAAATAAATGCTGTTCTTTTGAACTTTCTATTCATCAAAGAATCCCGAAAATAATGTATCATGGTTTCCACAAAAAATTTAGCAGCACAACTGTTTTCAACATTGATAATAATAAGAAATGTTTCTTCACAATATTACTGTTTTACTGTATTTTTGATCAAGTAAATCAGCCTTGGTGAGCATGAAAAACATTAAAAAACCTTACTGAACTGTATTGTGAATACATGAATACCTTTAAAACTTTGAATCCAGCCTAAATTATGAATGATCATTTCTTCTTTTATTAAATGCAAAAAAACTAGCATTTCTTTTTGAAGAAAAAAAAAAAAAGATTTTCAGATTCCTACACCCTACTTTGCCTAAAGCGTTTCACAAACTTTTGGAGAACACTGTGCATGAGTGACACAAAAAGGCACCGGTTTTGTTGAAAGACCCCCTAAAGTTCCTCTGTCTCTGTCCTGCTGCGCTGTACGTCTCTTACAAGTGTATTATCACCCAGCCAGCCACCACTCTTCCCTTCATTTAGGCTATCGATCCCTGTTTTTTCTCATTCTCAGCGCTTTGTGTAATCGAATAGATCCAACACTAGCTTTCTGCCGCTGTCTTACAGGACCAGCGTCAAGCAGTCGCAGTCTATTAGCGAATATGAATAATTAATCAGGGATAGCTAGAAAGGAAAAGGATACACGCATACAGAATCCATATTAATTATGATGTATTGTGTCAGCGTATCACAGCGGAGATGGCTAAGACGGCATTCCTATAATAAGTGCACTTTGAAGCTTAGCTGTGTATCCTCAGGTGAAATGACGTTATGCATCCATAGAATGATTACTTGATATTAAGGCACAGAAGGGAATGAACCTTGGCCATATGAATGACAATGCAGCTGATTAAATGCTTTTCATGAATGGGGTACAAAATAGGGTCTCAAATAGTCATTAAAATGAGCTATTTAATGAGCAATGTTACTGTTAATTGTCAACCTTATTTTTTTAGGGGTTCAAGCACGTAGCACTGAAACCCTATTGTAATTGTTCAGTTTTCCAAGGATCAGCATTCTCCCCTAAAATTGATCGGGCAGACCAAAATGTAAGTTGTAGAGACTTGAAACTTTGAGGGCTGGTTCACACCGTCACCAAGGCTTACCCCGATCGGCCTGACGGGGGTGCTACAGCAGTGAAAAGTACAAAATGGCTCATAACTCCTAAACCGTTAGGTGTAGGCTCAAGTGTCTTATATTGTTGGAATCCTTGGCTGAAGACGTGAAACTCGTGAAAGGAATGAGATATTTTCACCAATCTGAGCACACCTATGTAGGAACTCATTCAGTGATTGTGTGAAAGAGGACATAGCGTTTGGCCACTTGGTGGCAATATAACAGGAAAAAAGCATGAAAACGCCTATAACTGCTTCAATGTTAGTCTGATCGACTTGAAAATTGGCATGCAGAGTCTTCGTCCAAGGGGCCACGAGTATCTATGAGGACATTGACGTATCTCAACTTCGTGCTTCAACTTCGATAACTGTTAAAAAACTATATGAACCATAAATTTCCTATGGTAAATTGCTTGTATTGGCTGTAAATGGTCTTTTCCATCTATGATCTACAGTAATATATATATATATATATATATATATATATATATATATATATATATATATATATATATATATATATACTGTTAAATATTGTTTTTGCCTACAAATAATTGATGTGAACGGTTAAATCAATCCCCAGTGAGCACATCAAAAAATTAACAATAATTTATGCTATGCATGCATACACACATTTTAATAAATGTAATCCTGCCACATAATATTAATGATAAGACTAATTTGATGTTTAATTAAATATAATGATTTTAAGGACTTTTAACATGAATCAATTCGATATGCATATAGTGATGCAGTCAGCGTATGACACTGTTTATGGCTATGGCATTGGGAATTTAATTCGCTATGGGAATTTAAATATGCCTGACTAAACATTTGAGTGTTCAGTCTAGACTTAAACAACAAGACCGTCTCAGTCTTAGGAGCCACGGATAAAAATGTTCTTCCTCCTCTCCACTTGGCACTCAGATGAGATGTTTTAAAGGAACCTGAACTGGCATAAGAGGTATTATGGTGATCTGTAGACCATTAAGTGCTTTATAAGTAGAAGCATTTTATAATTCATACAGACAGATAACCAGTATAGTGATGATAATAGGATTGGACAATCATATAGCATAATAGGATAGGATTGATACAATCATATTTTCTGGTTATAGCTCTGATGGCTGCGTTTGGAACAAGTAGCAGCTTAATTATGGAGACATTGGGGAATCCACAAAGTGCATGTGTTATATGAATGCACATCTTGTATATGTTCTGACAAGCACTTACCATTAACTTTGAAATAGTTGTACTATTCCAGTTGTACTTAAATTAATTGGTAGTATTTGCTTATTCATTACTATTGATATAGTATTAATATAGAAATTAGAATTATGAAAAATTGATTGTTGATATGAAAATGTAGGTCGAAATTTGAATATCTAAAGTTTACATATCTGAATTCTGATCTTTTATTTTCTAGAAAAAATATTTGAAAATCCATATATATACTACTTTACACTTACAGATTAAACATTCATGATCACATTCATCAATTTATAAAGATTGGGCATATCTAACACTTTGCACAAAGACAGTGAATAAAAAGGCTCTGTATTTGTGTGATTTAGTTTACACAGGCCTCACTTCACCCTACACCCAGACCTTAAAATTGCTTCCTGTAATCACGACAACTGGCAGGCCATTACAGCATGTCAACAGCAAAGGCTTTTAATGAATAACAATGCTGTCGTATCCTTCATGTTGTCACGTAGCTCCAAACACAAGGTGATTTTGGAAGCTCTGATGCCACTGGCTCAGCAATTCAGGATCCCAGAGGAAATTTTTATTGGCTTCACTTTCATCACTCAGGAGAATTATATGATTTCTCAGATATGTTTTTATTGAAGTATCAACTTTTTCATGCTTTAAATCTCTTAGGAGAACTAAAAATAGACACATGACAATTGTTGACATCCAGTAGTCAAATAAAGTCACCTTTATTTATATAGCGCTTTATACAATACAGATTGTTTCACAGCAGCTTCACGATGATAAACAGGAAAACAATAGAATCAATGATGCAAAGTTCATCAGTTATGAAACTTGTTAAATTCAGCTATATGCAGCTCTACTGCTGTTATTCAGCTCAAGTCAGTTGAGTGTTTATTCAGTTCTGTTCAATAATAACGAGTTAATTATATAAAAAATTGATGAATTTGAATTGATTTAGCTATAAAACAGTATTATCATCCAGCTCAATTCAGTTCATGTTTTGTTCTTATCCAGTAGTGTCAGTGCAGTCAAATCGATGATATTACTGAACATCAAGTATCTTTTAAACCCCAACTAAGCAAGCCAAAGGTACGAGTATAGAGCTATAAAATTAAAGAGGACCTATTATGCTTTTTTACATGTTCAACTTTCTTTAGTGTGTAATGTTGCTGTTTGAGCGTGAAAAAGATCTTGAAAGTTAAAAAGCTCAAAGTCACTCCAATGGCAGTTATTGTCTATATAATTCCCTGAAACGCCTCCATTGTAATCTTGAGTTTTTTTACTGGTAATGTTCCTCATTTAAATAATTCCCACCTAAGGCATAAGCACAAAAAAGGGAGTGAGTCCTGGTTGAGTTGTGTTAGTCGCGGTTATGGTAAGGGACATGACATTTTGACATGACACAACACACTGGCCCAGCCGACCAATCAGAGCACATTGTGCTTTTCAGAAGGAGGGGCTTTATAAAGCCAGGAACTAAACAGGGGTACATTTCCCAAAAGCATCATTAGCCAATTATGGTCGCAAGTTCCAACATTTTCAACATAGTTCAACGAGCCTGTTTTTCCGGAAACCATAGTACCAACGAACATTCGCAAACAGCATCGCAAAATCGTGTGGTTGGAACGGCAGCTCTCGACATGTGGTTAAAAACATAGTTTCTTGTTTGCATGACATGTGGACCGGTTTCACAGACAGGGCTTAGACTAAGTTCAATTAGGGTATTTCAGAAAAAAAACATTATTGGTGTACATCTTGAGACAAAACAATGACACTGGCAAATTTGAAGATATGTCAGTACAAGTTGAAACAGCTCAAACGTGCATTTTAGCCTAGGACTAGCTTAAGCCTTGTCTGTGAAACTGGGGGAATAAGTCCTTATTTTGAGCAAAATAAGCAAGCTGACATTCAGTACAATCTATATCTTTCATTTCGAATACATGTGACCCGTGCTGGCAAAATGAGTTGGAATGAGTCGGGCTAATTACAAGCTACAGGCAAAACAAGTCAAAAATGTCGATTTTGGTCGAATTTGAGGTTTTGAGGTCACAAAAATGAGTTCATTAAGCCCTCATCCAAATGCTTCAAATAGCAATTTTATGAAAAATGCCATTTTCCTCTTCTTGCTTCACCACTCGAGTTTCCCCTCAGCAAGTTTGGTATCGTTTTAAAGCGCAGCATTCCAGCTTTGTGAATATTCATAGCGGATTTTGAGGGCATGAGTCTGAACCAATGGAATGTGATTTTCAAACTCATGCTGATGTAAACACATCGATCTTACCCGCGCTGACTGACAGATCCGAAGCGCGTGCACAAAGACGCCTCAGACAGCGTACGATCCCGATATACACTTATAAACAGAACTACGGTATTTCAAAATACTTAAAGTAGAATATTGAAAAAAGTTACAGTAAATATATATATTTTCCTATAGATATTTGTCGCAAATTTGCGACTATACCGTTTCGGGAAACCGTTGTGACTAACTAGTCGATTTCTTCAATAATGCATCGTACTATGGTAGTGAAGCAGCGAGTTATGTTGTTGTACGGGAAACACAGCCCTAAGAGTTTCTGACAGACTAGGAAAAGAGGTGCTGCAACAATGTCAGATATGTGAAAACTAAGGTGATTAGATCTATGATTTTTGCAATGTTTTTGGTTTCTTAGAAAGGTTTATGATGTTGTTGAGATTGCTTCTGAATCTAAAGGAGACGTGAGGTTACCAAGGTCTTGTTCCCAGGAGAAACATCTCAGAATTTAGCAGAAGTGTGTTTGAGTTTCATTTGAACTTGTTGTATTGAAGAAATAGCTGAGCTATTAAAGAGATCTCCTTTGTGAATTTTCTTTCTTTTGGGTTTTACCTTTAATTATTAGTGAGGAGAACCGAAGGTGCCTGTCAGCCGGTGTCAGACGACACTGTGTGTCTGCTGCAGCTCTGCACCATCCGGATTGAGGTCTGACCTTGGCGTGAAAAGTCTGCCTCTTTCTGCCTGTCTCTCTGTCTGGAATGTCAGTTGTACCCTGACGACGGTACCTTGCTCACTTGACATGGACCTTGGAGGATACTGCACCTCTGTCCCCATGTTTTACCTCCTCTCTCTTTCTCTCCCTGGTTCTCTCACCTCAAAGGTCCAGTAGCACTAAATAATGGAGAGCTGTTGGAGCAGTACGGTGTCCCTGAGAAACTCAAGCCTACACAGTGAGCTAGCCTGGCTCCTCTCCCCATTTTTAAAACCACAATCTTGGAGCAGCACTTTTAACTTTCATTTCAGTGACTAAAAGATGAAGCTTGTACAAGCACAGAGATGTTTTGGGTAGTGTTTGTTGTCCAGGGTGTTTACTGCATCACATTAGTTGACAGATTCTTCACTCAGAACAGTACATGGGGAAGATCGGCTGTAGCGCTCAGAGAAAAGTGTGAAACACAGAGAGGGGCGAGAAGATGACAGATGTTTGGAGAACACAGCATCGTTTGACTGCGAGCTTCGGCTCACATAAACCATTTTGTAAAAGCCCTAAAAGAAATACTAAAAGGAATACTTTATCCAAAAAAACCAACACCCAAAAGCCCAGGTTGTTCCAAACCCATATGATTTTAGAATTTAATATTTATTTCTTAGCTCTTTCCCTGCCATTGATGGAATTTTCTGGCTTTCCATGTTTTCACTTTTATATGGTAGGGGGCACTATTACGCATCTTCTGTACTGAATCTCTGGATCAAAACACAGGCAAAAAAGGAGCAGAAATGCTTATGCATATTGTAGTCCTTGAAAGAAACACGATTTTCCCTAATGGTTAGAGAGTCAGACAACCCGAAGGTTGTGGATTCGATTATCAATACCAGCAGGAAATGATTGAGGTGCCCTTAAGCAAGGCACCTAACCCCCCAATCACTCCCCGGGTGCCACAGCAAAACTTTTAAAAATAATGATTAATTTTAATTGTTTTTAATTTAATATTTTTATGATTTCTGTTTAGATTTCACTTTTATTTTTATTTCAGGTTTAGTATTAGATATTTTGGTACTTCAACTTAAATTTGATTCAGTTAGCTGCCATTTAAGTTGCATTTTTTTCTGCTAATATTTAAATTTTATTTTAGCTAATATTTAAATTTATTTTATTTTAAATGATGAAACAGATTTTTAATAGTCTTAATTTTAGTTTCAATTAACAATGACAACCCTGGGAAATAGTTTTTTGGTGTTTTTTTTTTTTTTGGTCATTTTTTGTCCACATCCATTTTCATTGTATGGAAAAAAGCAGTTATTTTTGCAAAATTATGGCATATATATATATATATATATATATATATATATATATATATTATTCATTTATTTTTGTATTAAGTATTTGAAGTATAAAAGTTACTGTAATAAAAGTGATAATTTGGAATTAGCCACCACTTTAAGTAAATAACTAAAATGTATTTAAAATAAACAGATACAGATTACGAAATTACATTTGAAAGATAATGTAAGCTGTCATATTAATTTAAAATTAACTTATTATAATGATAACAATAACTGTCACGGTACGTGGCTAATAACTAACAGCACGACGAAAAGGAGATTCTCAAAATAGTCCTTTATTGAAGATTCCACCAAGGAAACACACAGGAGACCACTTAAAGAAACAGAATAGCACACTCGAACACTGACGAGACAGGACAATGAACTGAACAAAACAGCGATACTTACACTAGGACTAAACAAGGGAACTAACGAGTTAATTAACACAGGCCAGGTGAATAAGATGAAGCAGAGAAACATGGGAAAACTGAGTCAACTGATGATGAGCAAACAGAAGGTGAACGCAATGAAAACAAAGACAAAACAGTACAAAACCCTGACAATGACTGCATAAAGTAAGCATTTTGGGGTTAACATGCTAATTTTTCTTATAAGGAATAGTGTTAAATTTTTGTTACTCAGCATATTTCAGGTGTTTGAGTCATGAAAGTATTGCAGTTTTTCCTCTCACAAAAGTTCAAACTTCACATTTTCTCCATGCTTCTGCTTGTATTGTGAGTCAGAGCCCTAGGCTGGAGAGCTCAGCTCTGATGAACTGGAGAGTATGAAATTTCATTCGTAACAGATGATTATGAACATTTGGATTGCTGTCGCTCAGCCAGACTTTTCTGCTGTCTCATTCTCCTCCTTCATTTCTCCTTCAGAAAAGAAGAAATGAAGGAGAAATGAAGGAGTGCTTTGCGTCGTGCCTAACAACGCCCTTCGGCCGTGACTTATTCACGATACAGCACAGCCTCTCGTACCTTATTGCTTACTTAAATAACTGTTTTCTATTTGAATACATTTTAAAATGTAATTTATTCTTGTGATGCAAAGCTGAATTTTCAGCATCATGTGACACTCCAGTCTTCAGAAATCATTCTAATATGCTGATTTTGCAGCTCAAGAAACATTTATTATTATTTTTAAATGTTGAAAACAGCTTCATATTTTTGTGAAAACCATGATACATTTTTTTCATGATTGTTTGATGAATAGAAAGTAAAAAAAAAAAAAAAAACAGCATTTATTTGAAAAAGAGTCTTTTGTAACATTATAAATGTCTTTGCTGACACTTTTGATCAGTTTAGTGCATCCTTGCTTAAAAAAAAAAAAAAAAAAAAAAATCCCCTAAAATTTGAGCAGTAGTCTTATCAGCTTCTCTTCACGACCATGACATGGTTTTCAATGCCTAATTGTCACAGAAAATCTCATATGGCAGACCTTTTGTAAGCTAACAAGTGAAACTTTCAGGACATTTTGCCATAATCGTTTAATAATTGGGCCTGAAAAATTGTTGACAACTATGAATATAAAATGCACAATCTATGTCTAAGATGACTTCTCTGTTCTGTGTTTTGCTCGTCTCTCTCTTCAGGATGTTTACTTTCTGTCAACTCAAACTGTGCCAGGCGCGGCATAGGTCATGAATATTAATTATGTTATGCGAGATTCGCCCTAACTGATTTGCTGAAAGGCTGACTTTGGCAGGTGACAGAGGGTCAAGGTATGACTGGTTAGATCTTGCTGGAGTATACAATAACTGTATCATTATATGGGAAAAAGCATATTTTTTTTCATTGACGGCCATTCGACATTGACACTGACATGCAAGCAACAAAAATTTCATTATACAACAGTCCTTCAATTTGATTGGGCCGTTTTTATGCTCATATCTGTTATACACAATCCACCTCTAAAGATAATTAGAAAAAAGAGAGAGAGAGATGCTGATGCAAAATATGTGTTTTTTTTTTTTTTTTGTTTTTTTTTGCAAGCCCCAAAAAAGATAAGAGTTATGAAATATGATATGACAGACAGAAGAGGCTGACGTCTGGTGGAGAGAAGAACAGATGCCCTATCTCATCTGGATCTTTCTCTCTCTCTCTCTCTCTCTCTCTCTCTGTGTCTCTCCGTCTGTCTCTCCACCTGCATTTTTAACAAGCGCGCACACATAGATGAAGCAGGTCAAATGGAAATGAGAAGTAACCAGGATAGATGTTAAACCCTGGTTTAGCATTTAAACACACACATATACATAAAGCCCAGGTCGGTAATGAAATGCTAAAGTGTGCAGATAGTGTGTGCCCTTTGGGATTGTGTGTCTGTCTTTGCTTATGTTTTATTGCAGAAAAGGGAATATTTGATAAAGAGACAGACTTTAATAATACATAGGGAATTCTCTTTTGCTTATATAACATGTCTCGTGTGTATGCGCCCACACACACACACTTGTGTAAGGGAGACCTTAGACATATTAAATATGCAAATAATTCTTTGAAGATATTTCTAATTCACTGCTAATTAAAAAGTAACTTGTCTAATTACATGTAAAGCTTGATAGGTGAATCTCAAAGACATGTGCGGCTGTTATTGCAGCCTATTTTTAGGAACATTAAGGTTTTTTTGTATTGTGATATGATTTTCATGATAATTACTGTAATGTAAACTAATCTTTTTCTTTCAGCTCTGATAATTGTTTTGAAGTTTTTAAAGAAATATTATGCTATTTAATTTCCTAATGTACAAAATATACTTTTTTTAAGGGGTCATGAACTGCATTGTTTTATTGTTTTATAATGTTTCATGGGGTGCACTTATAATGATTTTTACATCAAAAATTGTCATAATTTAGAAATAAAAGGCATTTTTTCTACCCTGATTTTAGCCCTCTGATTTGAACGCCCTGTTTTAAAGGATTAGTCCACTTTTAAATACACTTTTCCTGATAAATTTACTCACCCCCATGTCATCCAAGATGTTCATGTCTTTCTTTCGTCAGTCGAAAAGAAATGAAGGTTTTTGAGGAAAACATTCCAGGATTATTCTCCTTACAGTGGATTTCAATGGCTACCAACAGATTGAAGGTCAAAATTACAGTTTCAGTGCAGCTTCAAGGGCTTTAAACGATACCAGATGAGTAATAAGGGTCTTATCTAGCAAATCGATCGGTCATTTTCGAAAAAAAAATACAACCGTTTATGCTTTATAAACAAAATATCGCATTGAACGTACTTTCCGCTTCCGCATTCTTCATAACGCTTACGCTGAATGTTCTACGCCTTCCCTATTCTACTTACGGAACGAGCGCGGCGCCAGTTTAGTTTTTTTCCGTAACTTGAATAGGGAAGGCGTAGGACATTCAGCGTAAGCGTTATGAAGAATGCGGAAGCGGAAAGTACGTTCAAGGCGATATTTTGTTTATAAAGCATAAACGGTTGTATTTGTTTAGAAAATGACTGATCGATTCGCTAGATAAGACCCTTATTACTCATCTGGTATCGTTTAAAGCCCTTGAAGCTGCACTGAAACTGTAATTTTGACCTTCAATCTGTTGGTAGCCATTGAAATCCACTGTAAGGAGAATAATCCTGGAATGTTTTCCTCAAAAACCTTCATTTCTTTTCGACTGACGAAAGAAAGACATGAACATCTTGGATGACATGGGGGTGAGTAAATTTATCAGGAAAAGTGTATTTAAAAGTGGACTAATCCTTTAAGGGTTGTGTCGACTTCAGTGAAAACGCCCACTGCTGTGATTGGCTAACATCTTTGCATATGAAATAGCTAAGTATTACTCTCTATGTGGAACTCTCTCGACAACTTTTAGCACATTTTTAATATTAGAGCTCTCAAGGTTAACTAATCATGAAAAGTGCTGAATATAGCATTATTTTTAGATTGTAGCATGAAAGGTTGCAGTGATGAACATTGTAGCCAATCATAGACATGTTGCTGAGTGCATGAATGCAGCATTCTTTGCAACTCGATTTCTGTACTCACAAATGTTTTCATCATAACTAACAGTGCAAACACGATGTAAATAAGAGATTCGTTGATTTTAACAGGAGAGTCCAGAACTCAGTCACTGATAAACTTGTGCTGTTTGATTGACAGCTCCAGCGATTGTAAAGGGAGCATTCTTTCTATATATAATCTAAGAACAGTTTAAATAACAGATTATTTTCATCCTACTAAGAGAAACAATGTGAAGTTGACCGTTTAGTCACTGGTTTGATTTACTGACACATAGACCATGAACATCTGACTGTACATGAATCATTAATATCAGAAATTACTGGTCAAAGATCAGGCATTAGAATTAACACAGTTACTCGCATATTGTCACAAGACCATATCATAAAATTATGTTTGCAATTTGACCAAATAATCCACAGTGAAATGTACCGAATATAAATAAATAATGCTCAACTTCGACATTCACATCTTGCCGTCCCCAAAGCCATCTTTATCGCTTGCTAGCTTTAATAACCCAGCGTTAGCACCTCTCTGTTACCTACTGCATGGCATGCGCGATTTGGTGGGAAAATCCTGACCTTGGCCGTTGGTCTTCTGTGCACGGTTGCACATTCATGAGACTCTATTAGCACTGTGGTTCATTCACCAGGAAAAAGCACTCAGGTTGTGAAAAATGAAGATGTATACAGTATATATAATAAATAAAATAAAAAATATATTATATTATTAAAAATTATATTAGAAACATTTAATAAAAATGTGACATGAAATCCAACACCCAGAAATCCCAAAAAGAATCCGTGTACTTTCTTCACTGAGGCTGGTACTCCGGTTGTAAACCGGCAAGGTTTTGTTCCGTCCTCTGCGCGGTGTCAACTCACATCAGAAGCATTTCAGAAGCAAAGTGGCTGGATTCGCAAGACCACAAGATTTGCCTGTCTGATGTTTTTTCCTTTATTTTTTCATGTTTTTAATGGCTAAATGGGTATATTTTGTCCGTTTTAATTGTTTATTGCTATGCCATACTTTATTTTGCTGTATCCTACAGACAAAGTTAATACACTTAAAAGTCCAGTTATGGATGACAAGAACAAAAAAATATTCAAGTTTTTCAACTTCAAAACTCTTGTCTTCAGTTTCTGGCCTCCTAGTGATCTGAAATATGAGCGGGATATATGAAATATGACGCACCGCTGACGCTTGCGGTGTGAAACCGGCGTAAGGCTACGTTCAGACTGCAGGTAAATGTGCATTTGTGGCCACTTCCATTTGTGGTCCTAAATCCAATATAGGTCTGTGTGACGAGCAGGGCGACGCAAGTGATAACGAGCATCACCTGTGAGGCGCACCGGCCTTGAGTCTCTCACGGAGGAGCTCCGGGAGCATAAAAGGAGGAGCGACGACAGTGAAGGACGAGAGAGGACAAGGCCTGGATATTATTTTATGTTTTATGTTGGTGTGGCCGGCAGATGTCCGCGAGGGTCTGCCAGCATTACTTTCGTTTTGTTCTTTGTTTATTTTATTAAAGATTATTGTTTTAACGTTCGCTGGTTCCCGCCTCCTTCTTCCCGTACATACGAACTGTGTTACATTGGTGCCGAAACCTGGGAGGAAGGAGGGACATGCTGTCGGAGAGCCCTCGCTGCTGAGGGGGATCGCGGTGCTGCGGAGTTCGGGCAGCGAAGACCGCTAAAGGCTGCCCGAGGCGGTGGTACTGGAGCCTTGTGGAAGGTGGGACGGAGACCCGGATGCTGTGTTCCTGGGACGAGGTGGGGTGGCTACCATCCTGGAGGGAGCGGAGGAGTGCCGTCGTCCGCCGTGGGCCGGAGCCTGCTACCGTCCGCCATGAAGGGGAGGAGCAGGGGACGGCGGACTCGCTGCCGGCTGCCCTCAACCGGAGGAGCCATTGCCGGCCAGGAGGCGGTCGAGGATCGGGCCGTCCACCAAGCATCCAGTGCCATCGCATGACACCGCGAGGAAGAGCCTCTCGGCTGGCTGAGGACCGAGTGGCAGTGTGTCTGGGAGCCGGACCCAGAAATTTTTTTTTCTCTCCCCTCTCTCGTCCTGTCGCTCCCCTTGCTTCCGTCTCCTTTCTCTTGTCTCGTCTGTCCTTACCCCCAGGTGCTGCCGAGACAGGCCCCCAGGGGGGGGAGTAAGCGCAGTTGCGGGAGTACCCCCCGGCCTGCGAGGGGCAATGGGGGTATGTGACGAGCAGGGCGGGCGAGAGCCGTGAGGGAACGGTGTGAGGCTGGTGACGCAAGTGATAACGAGCATCACCTGCGAGGCGCACCGGCCTTGAGTCTCTCACGGAGGAGCTCCGGGAGCATAAAAGGAGGAGCGACGACAGTGAAGGACGAGAGAGGACCAGGCCTGGATATTATTTTATGTTTTTATTATGTTGGTGTGGCCGGCAGATGTCCACGAGGGTCTGTCAGCATTACTTTTGTTTTGTTCTTTGTTTATTTTATTAAAGATTATTGTTTTAACGTTCGCCAGTTCCCGCCTCCTTCTTCCCATACATACGAACTGTGTTACAGTCTGATGTTCTGCAATCTGACTTCAGTCTGAACAGTCATATCTGAATTCATGCGACTTTTATTTTACATCACTCTAGATCGACATTCGTCACAATTCTGCTCTCTTTTTTCGCATCCTCGTCTTTGATTTTAATATTGCCTGTGCATAAATTTGCTGGGTTCTGCGGTAGATCGCACAATAAATAAACACATAATCACTTTCTTTAATGTCCTTCGTGTTTACTTCCATATGACAGAGTGCTGCATGACTTTTTTATCGTTCTTTTGCACATGTGGATCAGTTCAGGACCGTGATCTGTTCACACTGGAATCTGATATTGGCCACATTACACACATCATACATTACGGATCGGAGCCATAGGTCGGAATTGAGCATTAAGGCTTGCAGTGTGAACGTAGCCAAATAGAGTCTCATGAATACGCGCGTCGTGTAGCCGTTCACAGAAGACCAACAGCCAAGGTCAGGATTTTCGTTAAATATTACATTCAATTTCGGTGTGTCTTGTACGTGTAGCATGTGTAGCACTAGACCATTCTATGATAATTTTCCGTCTTTTTTTAAAAAGCTGGTTGTTGGTTGCTATTCATTGCCATTATATAGATGATCGCAAGCAGGACATTTTTTTTTTAAAGGGCCCGTTTTTCGTGGTTTTTTGAAGCTTTGATTGTGTTTATAGTGTGCAATATAACATGTGTTAACGTTTCGCGTGTAAAAAAACACAGTATTTTTCACATAATTTACTTATCTGTATACCGCTGTTTCCACTGTCATAAAAACGGGCTGATGACTTCCTTGTTCTATGAAGTCCCTCCTTCAGAAATACGTAACAAGTTCTGATTGTGCCAGCGGTTCCTGTGTTGTGATTCGACCGCAGTTTAGCGCATCTTGCCCGGAAAGGTCACGCCTCTTACCATAACATGGAGATGCACGCGCTCAGTGTTATTGTACACATGTCTTTAATTTTACCCTATCAATTTGAGCCGGAATCAGACCCGGTGATTGGACTGCGGGATGAAAATAACAGCGTTTCGACGACATGGCGACAAACACACTCTACAAACGCAACTCTTGTGTATTCCTGTGGGCGGAGGTTAGTCAAAAAACTGTTTTAGTGACGTCATTAAAGAAGGAAGTAGAGGGATGTAGTCCAAACTGGCCGTTCGATGTAGGCGACTTCTGTTAAATAAAATATCTCGCTTGGCATTGAACTTTGAGCTTTAAAATTTTACAGATTTTATTTATACTCGAACAACAACATTACACACTAACTAAAGTTTGAAACATGGGATCACGAAGAATGGGACCTTTAAACAATTCTCCTTTTATGGTCCAAAAAAGAAAGAAGGGCATACGGCATTAGAACAACACCAGGGTGAGTAAATGATGAGTTTTCATTTTAGGTTGAACTTCTGCTAATTCTTCTTTAAACATAGATTTTACAAAATATAGTGAGGTTTAAAACAAAATTGTAAAACAATTCCTGTGGGGTATGACAAATAAAAAAAAAATCAACATATATTCTCTAAAATTCTCTTTAATATATGTATCATGTTTTAGTTTAAGATGTCAGGATGATATTTAGGGTGGATTTAGGATATTTATTTATAGAGTTTAGAGTATAGATATATAGAGTTTATGTATTTATAGAGTATTATATGCATTTTGTTATATTTTTTACTGGAAAATAAGATTTTTTCCTTTTTTTTTGCAGTGTATTTCTGTATTACACTGACTGCAATTAGTGTGATTAAATGTGACTTTTAGCACATTCATGTTGATTAACATTTCATGAATCACTTCAAAGAGGGGATGAAAGAATATTATTAGCCACAAAACTTGGAGTCCCCTGTTGTTTTGTTGTCGAGATGCATATTATGTGTTTCACCAGCCTTTGAAAGAACTTAAGTCCTTAATGATAAACCAGAAAGCATGTTTCCCTCCTGAAAATCTATTATAATGCCAGATCATTTTTTGCAACCCAGTGCCTGCAGCATTATAATATTCATGAGCGAATGGTGTGTTAATGTTTGTGTTCCAAATAATTAGCATTTCTTATATTCCCACAGAGGACATTGTCTCACATTCCATCTTATTAACACGTCTGATTCCTGTCATTTCTTAACAGTTATGGGTGGAATTGTTCACAGATTTTTCTGTGGCGTAAATAACCTTCAAAGGATAGCTTTTGGCCGTCTGAGTTTTTCCCTCAGTTCTGTTCTGATGAGCTGTGCTGATCCGGGAAGCGGTGGGAAGGCGAGATTACGGCCCGAGCGTCTCAGACTTCTCCCTTGGCCTCTTTATTCGGGCTCTGAATGGGACGTCTGTCAGACGCTAAAGACATGGGGCTTAATCTTGCCAAGGCTGAAGATCAGACTAGAAATGCAAGTTGCACAAGGTCAAAGCAAATATGTTGCACTCTAATCGTTCATGGAGAGAAGGACAGGATGGATTGAAGGGAAATTAGATCTAAATAACCGGTATGAAATTTATCCTTAAGGTTACATCAATGCTACCAATATATAGACTATTCATGAAAATATTTCTTTGTTGACGTAGGTCAATGACAATGTCGAATGAAAAGTTTTTCATTTTATAAACAGGTCAGTTGGCTGTTTTGTTCCTTTGAGGAAAATTCTGGTAGTTTGGTTTAACTACAGGTTTTTCAACCACATTTAGAATGTTCACACTTGTCACTTAGCATTCAGACTGTCATTTTTAAGACTGAAGAAAGGTCTTAAAAGGAGATGGCAGTTCAGATGCCTTTACTGAACTGTAATGGGCAACGTATGACGAGAAGAACCAACTTTGGTTCGTGTCGCATTCAAATTTCAGTCAAATTTCAGTGTTCAACTTCACACTTATTCAAATGAACCACACTAACAGAACAATCAGTTCGTTTTAATCTAACCAAACCTGCCAGATGTGAACAAACTCTAAAAGACAGCATGTTTACCTCTATAGAGATTTTTTTTTATTGAATTCTCAAACTCATATTGAAGAATTCTTTATCATCTCATAATGTGGCATAATACTCTCATTATCCTTATGACATCACAAATGATTAGGAATTCTAAGACAGGTTACACTATTGATTATTTAAATAGTAATGATTACTTAATACACTATAGGATTTTTTAGTAAATTTCACAAATAATTATAAAGAAGCAGCAAGTAACATTAAATTAAAGTGAAATTTTGAACTAGCAAGTCTAAATTACTATTTTCCTGTAAAACATACTCCAATAATATTCGTTTATTACTAGTATTGATTTAAATATTATTGATTTATTATTGGTAATTTACTATTACTAGTATTATTTAAATATTATGTACATATTGATTTATTAAAGGTGCCATCGAATTGAAAATTGAATTTACCTCGGCATAGTTGAATCACTCCATTGTTTCCTCCTTCTTATATAAATCTCATTTGTTTAAAAGACCTCCGAAGAACAGGCGAATCTCAACATAACACCGACTGTTACGTAACAGTCGGAATCATTAATATGTACGCCCCCAATATTTGCATATGCCAGCCCATGTTCAAGGCATTACACAAGGGCAGCCAGTATTAACGTCTGCAGCTGCACAGCTGAATCATCAGACTAGGTAAGCAAGCAAGGACAAAAGTGAAAAATGGCAGATGGATCAATAATAACTGACATGATCCATGATAACATGATATTTTTAGTGATATTTGTAAATTGTCTTTCTAAATGTTTCGTTAGCATGTTGCTAATGTACTGTTAAATGTGGTTAAAGTTACCATCGTTTATTATTGTATTCACGGAGACGAGAGCCGTCGCTATTTTCATTTTTAAACACTTGCAGTCTGTATAATTCATAAACACAACTTCATTCTTTATAAATCTCTCCAACAGTGTAGCATTAGCCCGTTAGCCACGGAGCATAGCCTCAAACTCATTCAGAATCAATGTAAACATCCAAATAAACACTATACTTATGCGATTAGACATGCTACATGACGAACACTTTGTAAAGATCCCTTTTGAGGGTTATATTAGCTGTGTGAACTTTGTTTATGCAATGATAGAGTCGAGAGCTCGGGAGGGGGCGGAGAGCGCGCGATTTAATGGGGCCGCAGCATGAATCGGTGCATTTCTAATTCTGCCTCAAAATAGCCAGTTAAAAAAATTAATTAAAAAAAAATCTATGGGGTATTTTGAGTTGTAACTTCACAGACACATTCAGGGGACACCTTAGACTTATATTACATCTTGTAAAAAAACGTTCGATGGCACCTTTAATATTACTTGCATTGATTATATAAAAATTATTGCATGAGACTTATCTGGTTTTCAAAAATTTAAGAACACCTCCTGTCTGAACAGATCCTAAAGCAGAAAGTATACTTTGTTTTTTTATGGGCACAGTCGAACTCACAGCCTTGACTCGTATGAGTACACATGCGTTCGACGCATGCGCATTGTGACATGCAATTGCTATACCTCTATAAATTACAACCCATATAAACATCTTTGTATTCTTTCATGCTAGAGTTATACAAATGAGGGTACTTTCTAAACTCTTCACACAATCTCTCGTCTATATAGGCCTCTATTGTCGCTGTAGCTTGCATGCGTTCCGGTCTGTTCTGTTTATGCAGTTTTTCTTCAACTACCTTGTGAATTGATGCCAGCAGGGCATGGTTGCCACTTTGTGGATCCAGTAATGAAATGAAATGTGCATGTGTGACCTGCGCTTACAATGTGAAAATTTGGCGGTGCACGTTCAGTACATGCGTACTATTCTGATGACGAAATTCGCGTCACGCGCAGTGTACGCTGACCCTCGTGTATGTGTAAAAAATGAAGTATACTTTGGCCTTAAAGGTGCCCTTGAGTGATTTGAAAAAACATTTTAAATTGTTCCCTGATATCTACATAGAGGGTATGTGGCTTTTTTATGGCCGAAAATTGTCCAGATATGGTTTTACAGCTCCATTTATAACCCCACAAATAGCCCCTAGAATGAAAAGGTCTGTTTTTGCCTTATTTGGAAGGCTCATGAATAGTAATATGGTGCTCCGCTCTGATTGGCTGTTTCACTGTTCGGCTCCTTCCAGTAGCTCACACTGATAGCGAACAAATCTGTACTGTACGGCGTGAACGATGGAGAGTTTTGGTATTCAACCTTATATGTTTGAGCCTGTTTCTGACGAAGATGCAGATGTAGAGGAACAACCAATTTTGTTGCGATTGGCCATAGACGTTTCTGAGTGGTAAGTTAGTCTTTATTTTCAGTATGCACCTGCAAAACGTAACTGTTACGTCAATGGAACTAGCATATAGCGTTAACTTTACACTATAACTCATAACGTCAGTATTTGCAACTTTGTTTTTAGCATTGTAAAAAAAAATAATTGTAATAATGTGTCGCTGTATGGTTTTACAATGATAGCTTCTTCACTTTGCAATAACAACTCTAAACAACGAACGAAAATTTGTTTCTAATATATTGACATTACCGATATGATTTTAAATTTGATTTATTTAGCCAACCAAAGTAAAGCATAGAAGACATTCCAAAAAAGCAGTGTCATGTTTACTACTCAGCTGCCGTAGTGTGATTACGATTTAGCTATTAGTAACAAAAACTTACATCGTCTATAAATATCTTTTTCCACAGGTGTACGCATACAAGTCATACAAGTTCTCAAAAATAAAAATATTTGAAAAAAAGTGACTAAATGTCTTGTCAAATGACTATCGTTTCAGTTTGAACGGTGTAGAAAGTTAGCTAGAAGGATCGAGTATCTGTAGCTATCTGTAAGCAAATAAACTAACATAGTTAGCTTCGGTGTAATGTGTTGTTGGTTAAATATAGGTCAAATTATAATTATATCCGACAAAAGAGAATTGGCATATGTATCTACGGTTATGTTATAGATTTATATAACAAAGACAGTAATAAATTTTAACCTCACCGTTAATAGTAGTTACGTAAACTTTGCTATTTGTTACTGTACTAGCATCTTGCATTAGATCTAGACAACACTGGGTACATGGTCGTTAATGTTGTTAGCTCACTAAGAAACTTTACATTTAATCAGAAATAGTTTCTACAGCCAAGATGTGGATAAAAGCACTACTTACTGCTTGCGGGAATATAGTTGGAATTACCCCTTTCTTCAGTGTCAAACGCTGAGCGAAGCCTGCTTGATATTGTCCCAGGTTAGAAAAGCTGTCCGTGGTGAAATGGGCAGAGCAAACTAACAACTTTGAGTTAAATTGTTCCGGTATCCGGTTATAGATAAACATCAGCCATGCCTTTTGACAGTTTTTTTCTGGAGGAAGACTATGAAAAGTTTTCACATCCCCTTCACAGCCTGGAACATAACATTTATTTCCATGATCTGCCATTTTCGCTGTTATCCTCGCTTGGCTTGTTTCTTCACTCTGCTTGCAGAACTTCCGATGATTCCGCTGGGCGGTTCCGCCTGGCCTGGATCATGAGCATATGCAAATATTGGGGGCGGAGTCCCCGACTGTTACGTAACAGTCGGTGTTATGTTGAGATTCGCCTGTTCTCCGGATGTATTTTAAACAAATGAGGTTTATATAAGAAGGAGGAAACAATGGGGTTTGAAACTCAGTGCATGTCTTTTCCATGTACTGAACTCTTGTTATTCAACTATGCTAAGGAAAATTCAATTTTTGATTCGAGGGCACCTTTAACATCGACAGACTCTATTTGCTAAATGATTGTCTATGGACTGTCGGGTCAGTGATGAGCATATGCTTCATGACTGTGACCGTGATTTCACCAAGTACAACATGTTTTTGGATCAATTTTTGTTGATCCCTGAATAACATTCCAATCAACCAATCAGATTTGAGGGACAAGTTTACTGTTTATGTCAAGTTTAGGCTTATAAACAGGGTTAGGTACTTCTACGTCAGTATTATTCAGTTATGGCCAGGGTTAGGTTTAGGGGTAGGGAAAGGGTTAGGACTAAATTTTCGTACAGAATGTTGTTCCAGGATCAACAAAATATAAAATATATTGATCCAGGAACATGTCTTACTTGGCAAAATCATGGTGACCCTGGTACAATAATTCATTAATTTGCATATAAGGCAGATAATTACAAATTTAAATCTATTGACAGCCCTACTAAATGTTAATGATGAAGAATTGTTGAACTCTTTATCATTAAGATGCTAATGCAAAGTAATGCTAGAAGCGTAAACATAGAGAACAGCTGTTCTAGAACTGGGTTCATGGCTCTAGGATTTCCCTAAACATTCTTTAGTAATCTCTACAGTTGAGTTCATTTATCATGTAGAGTACACTACTGTACAAACCCATTAAGTGGTTAGTATAAAAGGGCAGCCTGACCCCACTTAATGACATCCCAATGGTCCGCACGTGCTGGGAATTTTAATGTGGTTGCACAGCACGCTTTAGGATTCTTATGAAAATTAGACTTTCCTGAAGAACTTTCACTGAGCATAGATATCAGGTTATTTACGTTTCTTTCAATGCCTCTAACAAGAGTAATATATACAGATGATCTACTGTATAATATATATATATATATATATATATAACCAAATAGCTTTATTTCTCTTAAATATTTACTTTATTATATCTAGTTTGTCAGTTTATTGCAGAGATGATGGGAACAAAAATGTATGCTATCACATGGATCTGTTTTATGTTTATGTATCTCTGAGGCAGTTCCACCCTGTAAGCAATAAAATATTTTATGAATGGGTGTGTGAATGGACAGTGGATGTGTATATATTTAATGGTGTTGGTCTTAAAGGGACCATGTTCTTTTTTATTATATTATCTTTCTTGAAATCTAATTATAATGTTAATCATTTTTTTTCCAACCCAAAACAGTTTCTTTAGTTTCTCGTGAGCATAAACAATATTAGAATGATTTCCGAAGGATCATGTGACATTGAAATTTCAGCTTTGCCATTACGGAAATAAATTACATTTTAAAATATATTCAAAATAAAAATAGATATTTTAAATTATAATAATATTGCTGTTTTTACTGTATTTTTAATCAAATAAATCAAGCATTGGTGAGCATAAGAGACATCTTTCAAAAACATTGACAACATCTTAAAGGTGCCATCGAATGAAAAATTGAATTTACCTCGGCATAGTTCAATAACGAGTTCAGTACATGGAAATGACATACAGTGAGTTTCAAACTCCATTGTTTCCTCCTTCTTATATAAATCTCATTTGTTTAAAAGACCTTCGAAGAACAGGCGAATCTCAAAATAACACAGGCTTTTACGTAACAGTCGGGATTATTACTATGTACGCCCCCAATATTTGCATATGCCAGCTCATGTTCAAGGCATTACACAAGGGCAGGATGTCTGGATGTGCACAGCTGAATCATCAGACTAGGTAAGCGAGCAAGAACAATAGTGAAAAATGGCAGATGGAGCAATAATAACTGACATGATCCATGATAACATGAGATTTTTAGTGATATTTGTAAATTGTCTTTCTAAAATGTTTCGTTAGCATGTTGCTAATGTACTGTTAAATGTGGTTAAAGCTACCATCGTTTATTACTGTATTCACGGAGACAAGAGAGCCATCATTATTTTCATTTTTTTAAACACTTGCAGTCTGTATAATTCATAAACACAACTTCATTCTTTATAAATCTCTCCAACAGTGTGTAATATTAGCTTTAGCCACAGAGCACAGCCTCAAACTCATTCAGAATCAAATGTAAACATCCAAATAAATACTATACTCACATGATCTGATGTATGCATGCAGCATGCATGACGAACACTTTGTAAAGATCCATTTTGAGGGTTATATTAGCTGTGTGAACTTTGTTTATGCAATGATAGAGTCGAGAGCTCTGGGGGGGCGGAGAGCGCGAGCAATTAAAGGGGCTGCAGCCTGAATCGGCGCATTTCTAATTATGCCCCAAAATAGGCAGTTAAAAAAATTGATTAAAAAAAAAATCTATGGGGTATTTTGAGCTGAAACTTCACAGACACATTCAGGGGACACCTTAGACTTATATTACATCTTGTTAAAACTAGTTCTAGGGCACCTTTAATTATTCCAAACTTAATTATTTCCAGTTGTGTATTTACTAATAATCATTTGGTTTGTGTTTGTGCAAATAATCAAATGAAATTTGCATCATATTTAGTTAATTGTTACCCCCCAAAAATATGCTTTAGCACATTTATGTTTAATGTAAAAGCTATTTCTTGCATTGAATTTCCAGCAAAAATAACTACGTTGTGATATGTACATTCAACACAATGCAATATTACTGTTATATGCCATCCATCTCTATTGAATAAGTACTATAAAACACTGCGTTGTCTTATTATTTAGGATGGATTGTTTTTGTGCAAAATGATTCATGACTTTTTTATTAGAAAGCAGCTGTAGAGATATCTAAATTCATAGAAAGTAGATCAGCGTACGCGCTGGTGAGTGAGACCTCCCGCCGCGCCGCCGTCACCATCTCCCTGTGACTTATCTGCTTTTCATTACAGCTTTGCCTGTAGACAGAATTGTTTCATAATGAAGAAATATATTTTCCCTCTGCCTCATGTTCATTTGCTTTACAATCCGAAAGTGCTGTGGGAATGCGGTGCGGTGCGAGAGAGACATCAGAGATTATGACACGAAAAAACGCCCTGAAGATTGCACCGAGTTAGTTAAAAATGCAGACGGATAGATATTCATGTTTGTCAGGCCCTGCTGAAATAGTGGCAAATGAAAACCACACTGAGAAAGCGTGTGTGTGTGTGAGCCTCCGAGGGCACACTCGCTGTCACTCCAGTCTGCAGCTTTAACACATCACATCGCAACATGCTTTTCCCGAGGGGGAAAAAAAGAAATGTGTTGGTTGTCATGGAAATCTATAGCCATTTTTCTTTCTTTCTCAGTTTTGAGCGGGTCTGAGTCCAGAGGGAAGGTTGCAGGAATGAGATGTGGGCAGGGTGACACGGGGCGATGACAGCGGGCAGCCGCTGGTATTGATCTGCGATCTGTCACGGCAGCGCACTCTTGAAAAAGCGCAATAAAGTGTTTCACAACACGTATCTTATTTTTCATTTTCAGCTGCTATTCTGTTACGCCGGTGCTCCACGGGCCTGACCGAGAACTGAACTGCATGCAACACTAAAAACAGAGGAACTGGAGACTTCAGAAATATATGGAAATCAATAAGCTACACCAAAAATGGTCTGCATGCTTCTTTCAGTCGATAAATATCAACATGGAGCTAAGCAAGCTTTGTCTCTTTGTTTTAGAGGTACATTTTGCCCTTTTAAAAGCACCTTCCGTGTGCCTTCTGCTCCTCTCAGAGTAGAGTTGTGGCTTGAATATGTTTTAGATGCTGGTCAGCGGCATGAGATGATGGCAGGGTCCAAAACAAACTCTCACCAAGCACCAAATGCACGTAAAAAATGGCTGGCATTACACAACAGTTGGTTGATAATGTTTTAATAAGTGCAACATAATACATGGCTGCCACAATTTGTAGTCTACCATTTTTTGCCTGTACTGTTTATCTTGGATGCCTATAGTTGTTGTTTTTTTAATTTGAGAACTCCATGTGGTGGCACCATGTGCAATATTCTTGCCACCAAAATGAAAATATAAGCAACTTTATCACTCCGTCTGTCTCTGTTTAACTGACTCATCTTGTATATGGTGCTGTAGGTTACAAAATTACTTGTTTGTCACTAATTTAAAAGAAAAAAACAAAACAAATAATTCTATTTTGTCTTTTTCACTTTCATTTATCATATAAATATATAATGATTTTTTAAAATTAATTTTATAATAGTTAAATAGATACATAGATTTTATTTTATTTTACAAAGGCACACCGTTTTGTTGTTATTGTGAGCATACACAAATAAAAGTAGGAATGATGGATTGCTCTCATCTGTATGACAGCAAGTGATCGCGTCGGCGCCTCCATGTCGTGCAGTAAAGTGCGCTATAATTTAGCTGCCTTCCACACTCCGCACAAACTCTTGGATATATGTGACCCGTGCTGCCAAAATGAGTCGGAATGCGCATGGGCTAATTTCTAGCTACTGGCAAAACGAGAAATGTGTCAATTTTGGTCAAAATTGAGGTTTTCACAAAAATGAGTTCATTATGCCCATATGAGTTCCATAACAACATCCAAAGCTCAGCCGAATAGCGGATCATAGCTGTACAGGGCGGGGTTTTATTTCTCATCTCCATAAATATATCTAATAGTAAAGCTAATGCAAGGGCTAGAAATCCATTTATCCTTTGCTGATACTTCCTTGTCATCGTGGAGAGTGCAGTTCATGGTTGAATAGCAACGACAGACGCCACGGGAGCGCAAGCGCTTGTGGAAAGGAGGAGAAAGCGGCATGGCGCGGTGCAGCCCCTAAATGTGAACGGCCCCTAAAACACGTCAAGAAGTACAACAAGCGTATCAATAAGAACACTAGAAATCGTAATGCAATGGGCCAGTCTACAGGACATAGATTAAGCCTTTAAATAAAACGGTTATTGAGCGGTTTCTGTCACATACAATAAAAGATCCTGTACAGCGACATGAAATGAAAATGAGCACAAAAAACCTGCCTACCTTACACAACACCGAAAGTGGACTTGCGCTGAGGAGTAAAATTCTTTCTATGCACACTGACGTCACACTCTGCCTATATGTTTTACAAAACATAATTTAACATATAAATAAAATGTTTTAATAGCCCACTTAAAGTGTTTATTACAAATAAATTACTATATGCTGAAAATGAATAAATGAACAAAATTTTGCATTGCATTTACAATCCTGTGAAAACAGCACCCCCAGAACCCCTACTTCCCGCACCCCTGCGCACGATCCCGATATACACATGTAGACAGAATTACAGTATTTAAAGGTCCCGTTCTTCGTGATCCCATGTTTCAAACTTTAGTTAGTGTGTAATGTTGTTGTTAGAGTATAAATAAAATCTGTAAAATTTTAAAGCTCAATGCCAAGCGAGATATTTTATTTAACAGAAGTCGCCTACATCGAACGGCCAGTTTGGACTACATCCCTCTACTTCCTTCTTTAATGATGTCACTAAAACAGTTTTTTGACTAACCTCCACCCACAGGAATACACAAGAGTTGCGTTTGTAGAGTGTGTTTGTCGCCATGTCGTCGAAATGGTGTTATTTTCATCCCGCAGTCCAATCACCGGGTCTGATTCCGGCTCAAATTGATAGGGTAAAATTAAAGACATGTTTACAATAACACTGAGCGCGTGCATCTCCATGTTATGGTAAGAGGCGTGACCTTTCCGGGCAAGGTTCGCTAAGCTGCTGTCGAATCACAACACAGGAACCGCTGGCACAATCAGAACTCGTTACGTATTTCTGAAGGAGGGACTTCATAGAACAAGGAAGTCATCAGCCCGTTTTTATGACAGTGGAAACAACGGTATACAGATAAGTAAATTATGTGAAAAATGCTGTGTTTTTTTACACGCGAAACATGAACACATGTTATATTGCACACTATAAACACAATCAAAGCTTCAAAAAAATGGGACCTTTAAAAAAAACAAAATGTTTCTTGGTGAGTATTCATGCAAACATATTATGTGTGTGTGTGTGTTTAATAGAGAATGTGAGAATTACAATAACAATTTTTTGAAAATTTGCTCATTGCGACTCATTTTGCCAGCACAGGTCACATAATAGCACACATTTATCTAGGTTAATGTTAGAGCGAGCAGCCATGTAAAGTTGCTACTACTAACATGTTTCAAATGATAAGCCATATTTGAGGTCGGTGAATGATAGGTGAACATTTGTATTTCCTGCCCGACATACTGTAATTACCAAAAGGACCCGCCGTTACCAATCTGTCCCTCACAGACTGCATGATTTCACCACTTTCTGTGGAGTTTTTTTTTTTTTTCGAGACCAACCGACTAATAAAATCTTGGGCGACTAAGCCTCTTCTAGTCGACTAATGTTTAGTTGACTATTAGGGGGCAGCCCTAAATGAAACCAAACAGACTTAAACATAACAGATATACATTTCATAAATTGCTAAGGTAATGTTGGCAAATTAATGTATTGTTTAAAGGTACCATCGAATTGAAAACTGAATTTACCTTGGCATAGTTGAATAACAAGAGTTCAGTACATGGAAATGACATACAGTGAGTCTCAAACTCCATTGTTTCCTCCTCCTTATATAAATCTCATTTGTTTAAAAGACCTCCGAAGAACAGGCGAATCTCAACATAACACCGACTTTTACGTAACAGTCGGGATCATTAATGTGTACGCCCACAATATTTGCATATGCCAGCTCATGTTCAAGGCATTACACAAGGGCAGCCAGTATTAACGTCTGGATCTGTGCACAGCTGAATCATCAGACTAGGTAAGCAAGCAAGAACAATAGTGAAAAATGGCAGATGGAGCAATAATAACTGACATGATCCATGATAACATGATATTTTTAGTGATATTTGTAAATTGTCTGTCTATATGTTTCGTTAGCATGTTGCTAATGTACTGTTAAATGTGGTTAAAGTTATCATCGTTTCTTACTGTATTCACGGAGACAAGAGCCGTCGCTATTTTCATTTTTAAACACTTGCAGTCTGTATAATGCATAAACACATCTTCATTTTTTAAAAATCTCTCCAACAGTGTAGCATTAGCCGTTAGCCACGGAGCATACTATCAAACTCATTCAGAATCAAATGTAAACATCCAAATAAATACCATACTTACGCGATTAGACATGCTACATGACGAACACTTTGTAAAGATCCATTTTGAGGGTTATATTAGCTGTGTAAACTTTGTTTATGCACTGTTTAAGGCAAGCTCGAGCTCCGGGGGCGGAGAGCGCAAGCAATTAAAGGGGCCGCAGCCTGAATCGGTGCATTTCTAATTATGCCTCAAAATAGGTAGTTAAAAAAAATAATAAAAAAAAATCTATGGGGTATTTTGAGCTGCAACTTCACAGACACATTCAGGAGACACCTTAGATTTATATTACATCTTGTAAAAAAAACATTCGATGGCACCTTTAAGGAAAGCTGAAATATTTTTACCTTGACACACCATCTTAAACCTGCAATGCTCATAGTGTGAAACACAATGAAACAGCCAAATGCGTTGATTGTACATTCCTCCATACAGCAACAATCAGTCACTTATGTTGCGGCTTTTCTCAATTGTAAGTCTCTTTGGACAAAAACATTGGTTAAATGAATTAATATAATGATATGAGCCTATAGTTTGCCCCTTGCAAGTTATAAACCTAAAGCTTTTTTGTTACAAGCCCAGTTCTTTAACCACCACTCTGTACCATTTGGTAGAAATGGGATTTGAGCCCACACCTCTATCTAGAAACCAGGAAACTCCTCACCTGAGAAGGTTGAAGCACCTTATGGCTTATAACTCTTAAAGAAGCAGCCACTTTTTGTACTGCCTTGTTAAATTCTAAAGCACTCTGTGGTTGGTTTCTATTTCAAGAAGCACAAGACATTGTTTGTGAGTTTTATATATGCAACAGGCTGAATTCAGCAGCTGAATGCCGCAGTTTGACAGCAAATTATATGCATTTTGACATTGTTTGCCATCACAAAGGTTCACATTTGGTCATGCTCATGCTCTCTTTGGTTTTCTACAGGGCAAAACTACAAAAACCCTAAATGAATGGCAAAGAAAACGCAGGGAAAAAAGAAGGGTGGAGAAATGTTTTGTACTTGAGCGTGTAATGTTCAACATTTGTCAGCTGTTCTGTCAAGTATGACCAGTGTTAGTTTGGATGTTTGACACATCTTTTGTCATAAGAAGTATTTCTTTGTATTCTAGACCTCTGAAAATGCTTTTGTTTTTTGTTTTTCTTAAACGCATATATTGTTTTGTGTGTGTTTTTCTTCAAGCTTTTTTCTTAGTAACCTGAGGTTGTTTTTGGGCCTTTGCACAGACCTTTTTTAAAAGCAGCATTAGTTTTAATAAGCGATAGGACAACAGATTCATTTCCACATGCTATATATTGTGCGTAAAGAATGGTTTAAAATATAAATGTTTGTAATTTACAGCTGTAAAAACACATGCTTTAGGAGAGTATTTCTTGTCTTCAAGACCATTATGCTAATTTGTATATGAAAAATCAATGCTTAGAATCAGTGTTCATGGATTCCAAATCTCTTTGAGATGTTATTGCCAATCTCCTCTTTTTGCCACTTTATTTGTAAGCAGGAAGTGAAATTTGAGGAGTTAATGGAGCGTTTTCTGGCTGTCTTCTGCTGGAGTCTTAAGAGGGAGTCCACCCTAATCCCACAAATCATAAAAGCTTATGAATTTTAAATTGAAAAGCCCAAATTTCTTTTCTTTGTACTATTCATTTTGCCCCACCTGAGCTCCGAGTCTATGCTGCCCTACCCGCATTTCATATGGCTGGAAGCTTTGGACGGAAATTAGATTATCCTGACATGCTAAAGACAAAAGGAGAGACCCTGTCTTCTCAAAACAATAAAAAGCTGTGCCACTTCATATCTTCGTATTTCAGCGCAAACCCCGGCATCATATTCACCAACCACCTGCAATCTAGTTTAAACCGGTGCAAATAAATAGCACTGGGCCATATTTCAACTACAGTAATTTGCTGTCATTCTCTATGTATCATGTTCTATTCATTAAAGACAAAAAAAGTATATCACAATTTCCACAAAAATATTAAGCAGCACTGTTTTCAACATTGATATTAATAAGTATTGTTTCTTGTGCAGCAAATCAAAATATTAGAATGATTTCCGAAGGATCATGTGACGCTGAAGACTGGAGTGATGATGCTGAAAATTCAGCTTCGCATCACTGGAATAAATTACAATTTAAAACATTAGAATGGAAAACAGTTTTAATTTGTAATAATATTTCACAGTCTTATTGCTTTTACTGTATTTTGCCTCAGATGCAGCCTTGGTGAGCATAAGAGACTTAAACATAACAAAAATCTTATTGACCCCAAACTTTTGAACTGTAGTATGTGTATATACTACATACAGGGCTTGACATTAACACCCGCCAACCCGCCAAATACTGGTGGATTTGAGCAGTGGCGTGTAACGCAGTCATTCCTACTAGCTACTTTGGTGGGTTATATACATTTTTCAATTGTAGTCTTTTAAAAAGGCATCTGAAATAATAAACTAAGTACAATGTATTGTTGTCAAAATATCGATTTTTCGATACCAATACTGAAATATCTGAAACGTTCCCAATACTCATTTCCTTCAGAACAGATACACAATACCAGCTGTGCTTTCTCTCTCTCTCATTTCTTCAACAGTGAATTGACACACAAAACCGCCTCCCCTCACTCACTCATTTCATTTGCTCTGGATGAATTAGTTTTACAGGGCTTGAATTTCAGCATGGGATTGCGCATATTGCTCATAATTTTACTCATTCCAGCTGATTTTGTGCTCACATCCAAAATATGCGCACATAAACCACCTCTCAGTACTAAATTAAGTTCTTTTTCGCTGCTTTTTGAGCTTAAACAGTCAAATACACAAAATAATGTCAAAATGTCGGTCTTGGCGAGTATTCACGTAAACACAGTCAGTTACGTTTTAAGTGAACATAAACATTTGAGAAAGAAAACGCATGCGTAACAGTATAATGGACCCATGCATCAGGTCTTAAAGTGACAGCAGCCTAATATACCTGCTGCCAAATTATGAGATAATATTAAAAATATATATATGGCATTTTTTGCCTATGGTATCAATGTCAAAATTGTGGCCAATTGGAAAACCACTAGCCACAGTGGCTGGTGAGCAATGTCAAGCCCTTACTTTTTTTTTTTTTTTTTTTTTTCATTAGTTCAGTAATTTTCCAATACACTAATATAAAATGCAGGTCATGGTCTCTGATCCAATAAAAATACCCATGTTATTGTTCCAGAGCTTAGATTTGTTGGTAGGTCACAATCTTCTGAATGGAGATTCTGCTGTAAAGACTGCTGGTTATCTTAGGAAGGAAATTTATATTTTTCAAGTATTCTCTCGGGTGTGTTTTGTGCCCCTCGACTAAGGGAATAATGACACGAAACAATGAGATGAACCACAGCCCACTGAATCCTCTGTCTCTGTGGACCTGGGAAACAGAGTGAGGAAGGCAGCATTTGTTCCCTTACCAGCTCATAGTTATACATATAAATGAATTTGTTATTTTCTGAAAAAGTATGAAACACAGATCCAGATGAGACGTGACAACATACTCTAACTAGGAGACGCCAAATTTCCAACAGAAGCAAGTAGTTGCTCTGTCCTAACTTAGAGAAAATGTCGTTCCAAATGTTAAAATCCCAGACAAGTTGTACTGTATGTAGGATTTAAAGGCTAACTATTAGCTTTGCAGTTGCCACAGTTATGTTCACTTTGTTTTAGTTTTCATGGACTTTCAGTTTCTTTGTCTTTGTTTCCCGCCACTCATGAGTTTCTATGGTTACATATGATTAGTTCGTTCAGTTCAGCTGTGTTTGATTAATTATCTTCTTTGAGTCTGAACTTAGGTTCTGTTTTCTCCTCAGTTCACTGTCGGTTGTTATTTGTGTTAGTGCACGCTGTTACGCCTGCTGCCTTCTAGTTTAATAAATCTTGTTTATATTTTATAATTCTGTCGTCTGTCTTCATCTTCTTCAGAGCAGTTGTAACAGCAGTTGTTTGATTGACATTAAAGTCTCATAGAAAACTGTAGAGGATAATGCTATGCAATGCTAGCATGTATATACACTGATGAATATTTATGAAAGTTTATTCATAAATATGAAAAGATATAGATTAATATCATTCATGTATGTTTAAAGGAATACATTAAAACAAAATCTGATTTAAGTAGGTCATGTAATTAAATTTGAAGTAATTGTAATGTTATTACATACTTATCACAGTAAAGTTTGGTTTATATTAATGGCCACTTATGGACATCAGATTCATGGAGACATGGTGAGACCAGGGGCCAATTCCATAAACATAGCAATTATGTTAAGACAGTGTCTTAAGATCTAGTATGACCCACTAGCAGTTAGTCAAAGGGCATTCAATCTTACTTTTCTGTATCAAATTAGGCTAATCTTAGCGGTTTATGCAACTGGCCCCAGGACTAAACAGAATATTTGCCATTTAGTTTTGATGACTCTTCGTAACAGTTTGAGTAGAAATGCTTTCCTGATTAGTTGAGGGATTGGAGGATGTCTTAATTTTGCATAAACTCTCCTCACCAAAGCACAAATAATGGAAAAGAGTGTTGAATATTACAGTGCAATAACTGTCACAAGATGACAGATTGTAGAAAAGAACATTAAAAGTGCTTTTTCATATTTAAATGTTTTGAAGTTCTCTAAATATCATTAAGAGTTAATGGACAGGGTTTACTGGATAAGTTTCGGGAATTTTCATCAGGAAGTTGGGAACCACTGAAACTGCAGAAATTTCAAATAAATTGATTTTGAATAATAACCTTTTAAAACAGATTTACTGTGAACTACAAGGTTATTAATCTATGGTATAGGCCAGGGGTTCCCAACACTGCATGTTTTCCATGTCTCCTTAATCAAACCCACCTGATTCAGATCATCAGCTCATTAGTAGAGATTCCCAAGACCCGAAATGGGTGTGTCAGACAAAGGAGAGATACAATATATGCATTGTTGTGGGGCCTCCAGGAACGTGGTTGGGAACCACTGGTATTGGCTTTTGTCCTGGGGAAAACTACATTATCCATGACTCTGCAGAGAAACCTTCACTAATTAGAGAAGGACAAGCAAGTTGTGGCAAAAGAACTCTTTAGCACCCACCCATTCCTCATCTTTAAATCACTTACCTTTAAGTCAAATACCTTTGATTTTTGTACAATTTTCAAGTCCTTTTTTGCTTCAAATCAAAGTTCGTAACATAATTCACCCCGTAGCCGGTTGGTTTGGGTCATGGCTTATAAATCTTAAATTAAGAAAAATAATACTAAAATAATAATTAAAAAATACTTCCAGAACCAAGGCCGATGATACAATGGATGGGCACTGTTGCATTCTATTTATGACTTATCTCATTATTAATTAGCCATTGTTACATAAACGATGTATACATTTTTAAAGCTGCAGTCCACAACTTTTTTTGGTTAAAAATTATTCAAAATCAACTTTTGAACAAGTACATAACCAGCCAGTGTTCAAAACTATCTAATTATCTTGTCTCGATTCACAACAGTAAGCTTGGAATAATGTTTTATAATATGCTTTTTTTCCTCAGTTGGTCAAAACAAAAGTGGCAGACACGTTACTTACTTGTTCAGATGATATTTTCCATTGAAAATTCTTATATTGGTCATACTTTCAAGATGTAGAATCTGTGATTCTGAAGTTCAGTATCCACACCGGTGCGGTGACTGACAGCAAGCATTAGATTCATCCGCACTGACGAGCTGTGCCAAGGCACAACGCACGTACAGATAACTGTTCTGCATATGACTGCAATTGCATGTTTCAAACAGAGATGGCGACAAAGAGGAAAAACTGCGGACAGCAGCTTTAACTATAGAAGAACTGGTATATTGCAAAAATTGCTTCTGGTTGTTTGTTTGCATAAGATAAATCTTGCCGTTGATTAGCCAATTTAATCGTTGTACTGTCCAGATCATGTGGACTTTGATGTTGTATGTTTGATGGACGTTTTGATTTGATGAACCCACTCTGTCTCAATAATGCAACGTATCACGAGTACCCACAATGATGCTACGACCCACACACAAACAAGAACTCATTAATGTGACTAATATCCCAGCACCCCACTGTGTCCCACAACAACAAAGACTTTTGTGCGTGCTCGAAGAGCTCATTTACACACTTTAATGTCTAATCAGACGACGCTTGCCACACAGACAGAAATATCCTCCAATCACAGAAAAATGTCTATCAGATATGATTATAAGCACATCCAATTGAATTACAGCGTGACCAATGGAAGCTATTTCACAGTTCACTGATCAGTCAAAATACGCTTGGTACAAATGACATCGGGCAAATGGCAGGACTGTTACCTGGGCTTATCTGAACCTGAAATTCACTCTGATAACCTTTATTCTACCTAGATAATGTTTTGACTAACTTTCCCTATCTTTCTGTCTCAACAGAAATCGAAAAGATTCAAAAAGACGAAGACAAAGAGGATGAGAAGTTCATTGATGTGGTCATCAACAAGAACATGAAATTGGGACAGAAGGTTTTGATCCCTGTAAAACAGTTTCCCAAAGTGAGTACAACAAAAAGTTTTTTCAGTGTGTAGTATCATATAGGTTACACCCAACTAGTCACTTACACTAATGTTTACAAGTTTGTATACACACACAGACATATATATAATATATATAAAAATGTAATATATATATATATATATATATATACAGTACAGTCCAAAAGTTTGGAACCACTAAGATTTTTAATGTTTTTAAAAGAAGTTTCGTCTGCTCACCAAGGCTACATTTATTTAATTAAAAATACAGTAAAAACAGTAATATTGTGAAATATTATTACAATTTAAAATAACTGTTTTCTATTTGAATATATTTCACAAAGTAATTTTTTCCTGTGATGGCAAAGCTGAATTTTCAGCATAATTACTCCAGTCTTCAGTGTCACATGATCCTTCAGAAATCATTCTAATATGCTGATCTGCTGCTCAAGAAACATTTAATGTGTACAACTGTACAAAATATTTGTGTACAATATTTTTTTTCAGGATTATTTGATGAATAGAAAGTTCAAAAGAACAGTGTTTATCTGAAATCTAATCTTTTGTAACATTATAAATGTCTTTACTGTCACTTTTGATTGATTTAATGCATCCTTGCTGAATAAAAGTATTAATTTCTTTAATTTCTTTTCAAAAAAATAAAAATAAAAATTCTTACTGACCCCAAACTTTTGTATAATGCTACAGAAGCTTTGTATTTCAGATAAATGCTGTTCTTTTGAACTTTCTATTCATCAAGGAATCCTGAAAAAAAAAAAGTACACAACTGTTTTCAACATTGAAAATAATCATAAATGTTTATTGAGCAGCAAATCAGCATATTAGAATGATTTCTGAAGGATCATGTGACACTGAAGACTGGAGTAACGATGCTGAAAATTCAGCTTTGCATCACAGGAATAAATTACTTTGTGAAATATATTTAAATAGTACATAGTTATTTTAAATTGTAATAATATTTCACAATATTACTGTTTTTTACTGTATTTTTAATTAAATAAATGTAGCCTTGGTGAGCAGACGAAACTTCTTTTAAAAACATTAAAAATCTTAGTGGTTCCAAACTTTTGGAATGTACTGTATACACACACATACACACACACACACACACACACACACACACACACACACACACACACACACACACACACACACACACACACACACACACACACACACACACACACACACACACACACACACACATTATGTAAACAAACTTTTATGTTAGATGCGATTAATCGCAATTAATCAATTTGACAGCACTAATTGTAATATATTGAGAGTCTATTTCGAAACACAGACTAGTAGCGCATTACAATGGTCAATGTGGAAAAACACGGAGTACTACAGGACAAAACTGGACCTAAACATGCAATATTTCTGAGATGAAAGACGGATGACTTAACACCACTCTGTACATGGGGTTCGAACATCAAACATGAGTCAAACATGACTCCAAGATTCTTCAACTCTAAAACAGAACGATCAATAGATAACCTATTAGCACTAGCGCTATGCAAATATAGAAAATCATTTTGATTTTTAGCAAATCTATATTTATAAAAAAAATGATAAATCAATGATTTAGCCAGCACTGCAAAAATATTAAGTGTGAAATTCAGCAATATTTAAAGGGATAGTTCACCCAAAAATTATTTTATTGTACACAAAGGAAGGTATTTGGAAGAATTCCAGTCATTTTTTTCTTTTTTTTCTGTATGTAAATGTTTTACTTTTTTTTGATTATTTATGTATGGTCCTGTTATTGTCACTGTATGTCTGAGCCTCGTCACAAGCATTTCAATGCACAGTTTTTCCCCAGTGTTAACTATGCAAATGATAAAGAAATGCCTCTTGACTCTTGATTTCGCCCCCCATTTACTACTTAGGAACAATAAATACTATGCTAGTCAATGGGGGGTGAGATCTGTTTGGTTACTGACATTCTTCCAAATATCTTTCTTGGTGTTCGGCAAACTCATACAGGTTTGGAATTACTTGAGGGTGAGTAAATGATGACAGAATTTTCATTTTTGGGTGAACTATCCCTTTAACAGTCAAGTGCGCGCAGGATCCGAATCAGCAACAAGTCAGCTACAGCAATTCATTGGGTTACGGACTGGAATTTTACCAGAAAACTTCTATATCGCCGCTATGCGAATGAAGCAGCAATGGTAATGTTTTGAGTATATATAATATTAAGGCATAAAACGTGTATAATATTAAGGCATAACATGTATCATTCTGATACACTGACTTGTAGACGACCCTGTATACTTCACTCTTCCTATTCAGTTTCTGGTTCAAAATATGGCTGAAGTAAACCAATATTTCCACTTTCCATTGTGTAGTGTTTACTACAGTTGGCCGAGTGGATCAAGTAGTCCGACCTGGTGTGAATGAGTGGAGACGGGGACTAATTTGCATATTCATGCTTCTGAATATACTAAATGAGGCTAGGTGATCACATAACTCCTATTTTGAAATCTCTGAACTGGCTCCTGGTCAGGTACCAAGTTAATTTTAAAAAATCCTCATATTAACCTATAAAGCACTGCTCTATTTAGCTCTGCAGTATTTAGCATACCTTTTTATTCCTTATATGCCAAGGCATAATTTGCGTTCGTCTCAGAGTGGTCTATTGGCTGTCTCTAAACATGGCTTTGCTCTGTGGGTGACAGGGCTTTTGCTTTTCATGCCCCAAAATTGTGGAATTCTCTTTCAGCTGACATTTGGGAAGCTAAATCCCTTGGCATTTTCAAATCCCATCTTAAAATGTTTTATTTCAGGATGGCTTTTAATTGACTTTGTATATTATGGATGTTTTATTTTATTTGTGGTTATTGTTGATGTTTTTCTGTACAGCACTTTAAGAAATCTACTTGTAAAGGCACTTTATAAAATAAGTTATTATATGCAGTGTTATAGTGTAGAATTATTAGATTTTGTATAGAAATCCTTGACATTGGCATGCCTTTTTCACGGCTGATAACCTTTCATTTGTTTAACATGTTATCACACGACACAGCAGCACTTCACTTGATATATAGGCCACAGTCATTTCTAAGCATGAAAAGCACTTCACAGCGAGGCTACATGTTAATATGAACATGACTTTGATATTGAAGCATGCATGGGGCGATTCCAGCAAATGGTCCTAATTTCCATATTGTTGCCGTTGAGTGTGTTATTTGATGATTTTTTTTCCTCCTTCGCAGACATAGAGGCGATCGTGACCTTGACGGCAGACTATCACATTATCATACCACTGAGTGTGTGTGTGTGTTCATGTGACGTGTGCATATATTCCCGCGGTGTTCCCAGAAGACTCGCACATGAGGACCAATCCTTTCTGTACCTCATTTAGTTTGTGCTTTCGTAGTTCTCCAAACATAATTTAATGGGCTTCTTTGTTTGCCTGGTTTTTAATTCACACCGTTCCATCTTGAGAGGGTGAAAGAGCGACACACAGCAGGAGAATAGAGAGAAATAGAGAAATTGAGTGTAGGTGTAGATGTCTGACTCTCTTTTAGGACAGTGAAAGGGTTTTAGACAGATGATAATTGGAACAGAGTGCTTATTTGAGTGTTTGAGGAGGAGTTTTAGTGAAGAAAGAGAGCAAGAAATGAACAGGACATGTTTCACGTTTCTTTGTCTATCATAATTTTATGTATATATATATATATATATATATATATATATATATATATATATATATATATATATATATATATATATACATATATATATATATATATATATATATATATATATATATATATATATATATATATATATATATATATATATATATATATATATATACTAGGGCTGTCAAAATAACGCATTAATTTCGATTAATTAATCTGAGAAAAAATAACGCGTTAAAAAAAATAACGCAGATTAATCCATTCCGTATTGACCTTTGAACCTGGAGCCGTTCTAGCCACCATTCGATTGTAAAATGAAGGAGGGAGACGACTGCTGCGCTGACGGACATAACGAGCAGAGAGCTCCTCCCTCGTGCGCGCGAGCTCTCTTCTTCTTCAAAGTAAGCACCGTCTTTTCACTCTCTCTACCTCACACATAATAATCTAAATCAACTGATACAATGCTAAAAGTTTGTAAGACCGAATAAATGTTTCACGAGGCGCATTCGGAGAATGTTTTTCCTGAATAACCGCTGGGTGTGAATAGTGCTCAAAAGAACGTCACCTCAACTTCTCTGACAGGCGCCCTGCACGTGCAGCTGACATAAACCACACTTTCAGTAAACAAAAAGAAAATCCTATCCAGTGGTGAAGTGTTTTCTGTGTTGACAAATCTTTCGCGATGTCCTAATAACAGTCGCGATTCGCACGCAACGCGTCAACGTCCGCTAATGTCCAATTCGCGACCTAATGACTCATTTGAACAGATTTATTTTAATGAATCATGACAACAACTGATCTGTCCACATGGTCTATAATGAATCATTTACTCGAACAACTCTGAAATGAGAACATAAGTGTGCTTACCCCATTTAGCAAGAGTGGTTAGTAAAATTAGCCTTAATAATCCACAATATTTTCAGGTTATTTAAATGACAATGTGTAGTAAATTAGGCCTACCTATAAAATGACTGGAATGAGGTGAAACCAGAACAAAGCAAGTTGTTGTTAGCTAGGTGCATTCAATTGTATATGGTAGAAAATTATATTATTAGTTAATATAACTTCTAAATGCTACTTTTTAATACTTTTCAGGCTTAGCAAAAATGCATCTTCGCTTACAAAGCTATAAAATCACTTTTTTTTTTTTTTTAGCAAAGAGGGCAAGAAAGAATTACAGTGAGAGTGACGGGTACTTTATTCAGTATCGGGCTCGCAGATCACGTGGGTAGGGCACTTTTTACTGTTTGTGTGGATGACAATGTCTGTCACCACCGAAGACCATTTTTGACCCAGGAAAAACCCTGCATTGATTCATTTGAATTGAAATATTTAATACTTTCACAGCAAAAATTATGTATGCGATTAATTTAGATTAATTAATCACAGAGTATGTAATTAATTAGATTAAAATTTTTAATCGATTGACAACCCTAATATATATATATATATATATATATATATATATATATATATAAGTTGTAAGTCTCTTATGCTCTCATGTATTTGATCAAAAATACAGTAAAACAGTAATATTGTAAAATATTATTACAATTCCAAAGAGCAGTTTTCTTTTTTTAATATATTTTAAAATGTCATTTATTCCTGTGATCAAAGCATCGTTACTCCGGTCTTCAAGTTTCACATGATCCTTCAGAAATCATTGTAATATGCTGATTTGTGGCTTGAAAAATTTTCATCAATGTTGAAAACAGTTGTGCTGCTTCATATTTTTGTGGAAACCGTAATCAATTTTTTTCATGATTCCTTTTGATGAATATACAGTTCAAAAGAACAGCATTTACTTGAAATATAAATCTTTTGTAACACTATAAATGTAATCACTGCACTTTTGATCATCTTAATACATCCTTGCTGAATAAAAGCTCCAGATGAGTATATTAGAATGATTGAAATGGTTGCAAGCAATCAAATACCTACAACAAGTGAATTGGCCTCTTTTCATGATAAATGGACACTGGACAGATGAAAAATTCATGCTCCTAACATGAAAGCAGATGGGCCTTTGGCAGCTACATTTTGTGCACATATACATGGTATTCAAGCAGCCATGTGTGTGCACACACATTCAGAGAGTGATAATGTGTGTGTGTGAGCTATTTTTTGAAGAGGGTTTGTAAATGGGCTCTGGGATCCCAGAGGGAGTGTGCTGTGAGGGGTAACACATCTCTCTCTCTCTCTCACACACACACACACTACTCTCATTTTTACCTGCACTAGCGTCTGGTACATAACCTGAGCACAAACAAACCTGAAGTTTCAATCAGGACTGGATTTGTAATTGATGGAATAAATAAATTAATAAATAAAAATAAATTCATATTGTATATTTTATTTTATGTAACCCTTATTTTGCTCATGCAGGCACCAACAGACTGCTTTATGCCTGAGACAGAACACAATTTGTGCGTCTGGGTCTGTTTTTATATTTGTTTGAAGAAAATCTGAGCAAAACATACTGTATGGTTGCTAGGGTGTTGCTAGGTAGTCTAATTGGTCCAAGTCAAAACAGACATTCAAGTGTCAATTCACCTTCAAGTTTGTTCAAACCACTAACCCTAAGCCAATAATGATACATGCTTTTTATTTTATTTTATTTTATTTTATTTTTAATTTAATTTAATTTAATTTAATTTAATTTAATTTAATTTAATTTAATTTAATTTAATTTAATTTAATTTAATTTAATTTAATTTAATTTAATTTAATTTAATTTAATTTAATTTAATTTAATTTAATTTAATTTAGACTTCTGGTTGGGTTTGGTCTCAGGAGTTTTGTCAGGTCACAGGGTTTTGTTTACCGCAGCATTGTGCTTCAATTGAGTCTCCATCCAGAACTCTAGACTGTCTAAATGTTAATCAAACACAAATGTCAGCTTGTGTTAATAAACACAATTCCAGCTTTACTTGTGACACCGCCACCCACAGGAGCCCCCAGTCGCCCAGAGATGTTTGTGGATCATGGAGCATGTTGGCTCTGTGGTTCTATTATAGCTGGACATTATAATGACATTATTATCTATTCAGTATGAAATTCATCACAGTGCAGTGAGTCGAATGATCTAGTTGTATGATGCGTTTCCACGCTGCAGTGTTGTGAATATAATTGTCTTCTGTTCTGGAGTCTCTCGCTTTCATTGGATGAAGTGCCTGCCAAACTCGAACAAACTCTTACCACTGTCCATTATGGGCACAGAAGCGGCTTGCTGAGTTCTTTGGTATCTTTACTTAGTGGGCAGGCTACAATCTTTAGAAACAATACACAAAATGTCACATGGATGAGGCTGGTTTGAGTCCAGAATTCAACATTTCCTGAACCCATTTAACACTTCATCTAATAATAGGGGGGGAAGTAGCATTAGCATAATTATGTTTGCATTCATGTTAACAAATAGGTTTTACATGCACCATATAATCATGGTATTCAAATACCTTAGAGTACCTTATAAAAACCATAGTATGTGAATATGATTACCCTTACAAAAAAAGTAACATAGCATCATGGTATCAGATGTTAATACCTTGGTACATGCCCAAAATACCATGGTACCATGTCCGAAAAACCATGGTAGTACTCTTTCTAAGTGTAATAATTCATCACATTTACCCAAAAGTACCACAGTATTACCAAATGGTTTTTAGACATGTACCATGGTAAAAACCATGTTATTCTTTAAAGTACCTTAGAGTACTATATAAATACCTTGATCTTTGAATATGATTAACATTATAAAAGGTATGGTGGTAACATGATATTATCAGATGTTAATACTGTGGTACTTTAAAATATATAGTACCATGGTACCGAAATTCATTTTTCTTCTTTTTATGCTACTACCATCATATATGTCCAAAATACCATATTCAAAATCGTGGTTACTTTTTGTAAGTGTAATCATTCAGTGCATTTGCCATGGTTTTTAGACATGTGCCATGGTAAAATCATGGTATTCCTGGAAGAACCTGGGAGTATCATATTAATACCATGTATATGAATATGATTACCTTTACAAAAAGTACAATGACTGTAACACAATACCATGGTATCATATGTTAATACTGTAGTACTTTTAAATATGCTATGGTACTGAAATTCATGTACCGTGGTTTTTATATGCTACTACAGTACCATAGTACATTTCCGAAATACCATGGAATTACCATACGTATTGTAAGTGTCATGTAGTACATTTATCAAAAAGTACCACTTGTATTGTACTACCATGGTACCATCCCAAAATGCCATAATATCATGTCCAATAAACTTGGTTGTACCATACTTTTTGTGACTGTAATCGTTCAGTACATTTGCCGTGGTAAAATCGTGGTATTCTTGGAATTGTCTTGGAGTACCGTATAAATACCATAGTACAAGAATTTCAGTTTGTTCAAGTGAGCACAAAATTGGCCAACGCAACTCAAACCTGAGCACTACCTTTCAATGTTGAGTGGTTATTGTGGACTTCAGGTCTGTCATAGCAATGCGTTATAGGATGACTGCTGGGAAGAAAAAAGATCCGGATGTCAGGTCCTGTAAATGAAACTTCATCTCAGAGCTAAAAGGAATGTCAGGGTATGTGAGCCCTCAAAGTTAGAGCAGTAATGATCGGCCACTTCAAATAAAGCAATTATCAGCGACGGAGCGAGAGTGCCAGTGTAATGTCATACGGCGCGGCTATTCGCGTCTCCCGCGTCACGCTAAACAGATTGCCTTTGACAGCTCTGATGACTGTAGACACTAATGCGCTGTTTAGAGCTTCAGAGAGCTACTGGAGGAAGACAAATTCAATTTGTCCAGTCTGACAGGTGGATGTAGAGAAAGAGAGAACGCTTGAAGGGTGAGTGTGATGAATCTGATTGGAACAGTTTTCCTCCAGACCTCTAGCCTCATTTATGTTGCACATGTTTACAAGACAGGGACACTTTCTTGGCTAATTTCGTGTTGTGAGGTCATGGTGGCTTTTTTTTAGATTAAAGAGCAATCTTGTATTAGAGAGCAAGAAATGTGCATGTAAAATGTTTGTTAAGGGTGAAGTATGTCTTTTCTGTGCCGCCAGTCATGGATTTGTTAGAGTTTTCCCAAACCGTCTGCTATTGGTGAGTCAAACAGATAGTCTCGCCCCAAGCTCACGCTATTGGTTAAGCTGCAGTGTAGGACTAGTCAGGATGCTTGTCAAATGTTTTGATTTTGACTGTGCTTACACTAGTCATGGAAAAGGCAGTCAATGAAAATTTGTCATCATATGTTTTGTTAACAAAATTAAAATTAATTTGCAGATTTGATGCTCAACATTATAAATGTCTTTACTGTCATTTTTTTTAAAAACCAATTTATAAGTATTATATGGAAGCTTGTTTCCGCCACTGAATAAAAAAAAGGTAATTGCAACTTTTTTTTTTTTTTTTTTTTTGCAATTGTGGCTTTACATCTCAATTCTGACTTTTTTCTCAGAATTGCATGATATAAACTCACAATTGTGAGTTATAAAGTCAGAGTTGTGTGATATGAAGTCAGAAATGTGAGTTATAAAGTCACAATTGTGTGAAATGAACTTGCAATTGTGAGTTATAATGTCAGAGTTGTGTGATATGAAGTCAGAAATGTGAGTTATAAAGTCAGAATTGTTTGATTTGAAGTCAGAAATGTGAGTTATTAAGTCAGAATTGTGTGATATGAAGTCAGAAATGTGAGTTATAAAGTCAGAATTGTTTGATATGAAGTCAGAAATGTGAGTTATAATGTCAGAGTTGTGTGATATGAAGTCAGAAATGAGTTATGAAGTCAGAATTGTGTGATATGAAGTCAGAAATGAGTTATGAAGTCAGAGTTGTGTGATATGAAGTCAGAAATGTGAGTTATGAAGTCAGAGTTGTGTGATATGAAGTCAGAAATGTGAGTTATGAAGTCAGAGTTGTGTGATATGAAGTCAGAAATGTGAGTTATAAAGTCAGAATTGTGTGATATGAAGTCAAAAATGCGAGTTATAAAGTCACAATTGTGTGATATGAAGTCAGAAATGCGAGTTATAAAGTCACAATTGTGTGAAATGAACTTGCAATTGTGAGTTATAATGTCAGAGTTGTGTGATATGAAGTCAGAAATGTGAGTTATAAAGTCAGAATTGTGTGATATGAAGTCAGAAATGCGAGTTATAAAGTCACAATTGTGTGAAATGAACTTGCAATTGTGAGTTATAATGTCAGAGTTGTGTGATATGAAGTCAGAAATGAGTTATAAAGTCAGAGTTGTGTGATATGAAGTCAGAAATGTCAGTTATAAAGTCAGAATTGTGTGATATGAAGTCAGAAATATGAGTTATGAAGTCAGAATTGTGTGATATGAAGTCAGAATTGTGTGATATGAAGTCAGAATTGTGTGATATGAAGTCAGAATTGTGTGATATGAAGTCAGAAATGCGAGTTATAAAGTCAGAATTGTGTGATATGAAGTCAGAAATGTCAGTTATAAAGTCAGAATTGTGTGATATGAAGTCAGAAATATGAGTTATGAAGTCAGAATTGTGTGATATGAAGTCAGAATTGTGTGATATGAAGTCAGAAATGTCAGTTATAAAGTCAGAATTGTGTGATATGAAGTCAGAAATATGAGTTATGAAGTCAGAATTGTGTGATATGAAGTCAGAATTGTGTGATATGAAGTCAGAATTGTGTGATATGAAGTCAGAAATGCGAGTTATAAAGTCAGAGTTGTGTGATATGAAGTCAGAAATGTCAGTTATAAAGTCAGAATTGTGTGATATGAAGTCAGAAATATGAGTTATGAAGTCAGAATTGTGTGATATGAAGTCAGAATTGTGTGATATGAAGTCAGAAATGAGTTATAAAGTCACAATTGCATGATATAAAGTTACAATTGTGTGATATGAACTTGCAATTGCGAGTTATAAAGTTACAATTGTGAGTTATAAAGTCGCAATTGCAACTCATGATCTCGCAGTTGTGAGAAAAATGTCAGAATTGTGAGATAAAAAGTCGTAATTATCTTTTAAATGGTTTTATTCTGTGGCAGAAACAAGCTTCCATAGTATTAATTTATTTCAAACAAACAAACAAATAAATATATAAAAAATTCTTACCCCATACTTTTGAATGTTAGTTTATATTTCAAGTCATCCATAGCAATTTTTGTGAACAACGGGTTATGTATTGACAGTCTTCCCCTCTAAAGCTGTAATGTCTTGTTTGAGTCCGGTTCAGATTCAGAACGAGATGTGCCAGTTTTGAGAGCTGCAGAAGAGGGGAAAATTTTCAGTGAAATACTAGCTAAATATATATATATATATATATATATATATATATATATATATATATATATATATATATATATATATATATATATATATATATATATATATATATATATATATATATAAACTGCATACATTTTCTTCAGAAATCCTTTTTTTATTCTCTAGATAAAATAACAGCATACGGGTTCAGAATGACATGAGGGTGAGTAAATAAAAACACTATTAGGGCACTAATTAGGTTAATTATTCCTTTAAATTATAGTGTTATCAACTTTTTTTTTTTTTTTTGCCTTTTCACGTCTTTCTCACCAAACAGTAAACGTGTGTGCAGTCTCTGCAGTCATTGTGCCTGTCTCTGGCAGCTGTCTGTGAGGTCAGTCTTGTTGTGAAGGCTGTTTAGTTAGACCCAAAGTGTGCCGGCTGTTTCATCTGAAACAGAGAATGCAGCTTTCTTCTCAGTCGCGCCATTGTGTTTTCCAAACACACTGAGCTTTATGATCAAGACAGATATATCCATAAAAAGCAAACCAAGCTTAATAAGTGACACATGGATCTTTTTGAAAGCATTTGAGAAAAAATGGAGTGAATACTGTATGTAATTTAGCATCTGCGTCAGGACACTATCAGCTGAACGATCGGTAAATTGCCCTCATTACCTGATGTAATCTGCAATTAAAATGAATTCATAATGAATGTCATGGTGGGATATCAAAATTTTGCCTGTGAGCTATTATCCCATTTTGCCAGTGCCTTTCCTATAAGCCTACACACATTTTCCTAAAGCTGCACACATTTTGTGCATTTATATCAGATAACGGTTATGATCCTCCCCTAGTTTTTTGTCATGAGACAGTAATATTTTCAAGAAGCTGTGCAGATGAAAACTAATAAAAATGGCCAAGCCAAGCATCACTTTTAATACTGCTTATACTTAGTGTTGTAAGTAGGGATGCTAAAGATTAATCGACGATCGATTTTTTTTTTTTTTTTTTTTTTTTTTTTTTTATCGATAAGAATTTAATCGATAACGTAAAGGTCCCGTTTTTCGTGTTTTTTTTGAAGCTTTGATTGTGTTTATAGTGTGCAATATAATATGTGTTCATGTTTCGCGTGTAAAAAAAACACAGTATTTTTCACATAATTTACTTATCTGTATACCGCTGTTTCCACTGTCATAAAAACGGGCTGATGACTTCCTTGTTCTATGAAGTCCCTCCTTCAGAAATACGTAACGAGTTCTGATTGTGCCAGCGGTTCCTGTGTTGTGATTCGACAGCAGCTTAGCGCTCCTTGCCCGGAAAGGTCACGCCTCTTACCATAACGTGGAGATGCGTGCGCTCAGTGTTATTGTAAACATGTCTTTAATTTTACCCTATCAATTTGAGCCGGAATCAGACCCGGTGATTGGACTGCGGGATGAAAATAACAGCGTTTCGACGACATGGCGACAAACACACTCTACAAACGCAACTCTTGTGTATTCCTGTGGGCGGAGGTTAGTCAAAAAACTGTTTTAGTGACGTCATTAAAGAAGGAAGTAGAGGGATGTAGTCCAAACTGGCCGTTCGATGTAGGCGACTTCTGTTAAATAAAATATCTCGCTTGGCATTGAACTTTGAGCTTTAAAATTTTACAGATTTTATTTATACTCTAACAACAACATTACACACTAACTAAAGTTTGAAACATGGGATCACGAAGAATGGGACCTTTAACAATGGTCAATTAAGCAAGGTCATCATATTGCACTCTTGCTCAAAACACGTGCAGCAGACACATAAGGAAAAATGAAACGAGCACGACATATTATAAGTGTATTAAAGGTGCCCTAGAATTAAATATTGAATTTATATTGGCATAGTTGAATAACAAGAGTTTCAAACACCATTGTTTCCTCCTTCTTATATAAATCTCATTTGTTTAAAAGACCTCCGAAGAACAGGCGAATCTCAACATAACACTGACTGTTACGTAACAGTCGGGGTGTACGCCCCCAATATTTGCATATGCCAGCCCATGATCGAGGCATTACACAAGGGCAGAACGTCTGGATGTGCACAGCTGAATCATCAGACTAGGTAAGCAAGCAAGAACAATAGCGAAAAATGGCAGATGGAGCAATAATAACTGACATGATCCATGATAACATGAGATTTTTAGTGATATTTGTGAATTGTCTTTTTAAATGTTTCATTAGCATGTTGCTAATGTACTGTTAAATGTGGTTAAAGTTACCATCGTTTCTTACTGTATTCACGGAGACGAGAGCCATCGTTATTTTCATTTTTAAACACTTGCAGTCTGTATAATGCATAAACACAACTTCATTCTTTATAAATCTCAAACAGTGTGTAATGTTAGCTTTAGCCACGCAGCATAGCCGTCAAACTCATTTAGAATCAAATGTAATACATCCAAATAAATACAATACTCACATAATCCGACGTTTGCATGCAGTATGCATGACGAACATCTTGTAAAGATCCATTTTGAGGGTTATATTAGCTGTGTGAACTTTTATGCTGGCAAACGTGAGCTCCGGGGCGGGGGAGCGGGAGATTTAAAGGGGCCGCAACCTATATATCGGTGCATAGTTAATGATGCCCCAAAATAGGCAGTTAAAAAAATGAATTAAAAAAAATCTATGGGGTATTTTGAGCTGAAACTTCACAGACACATTCAGGGGACACCTTAGACTTATATTACATCTTTTAAAAAGAAGTTCTAGGGCACCTTTAAAAGTCTTCAAGCCATGCAATGGATTTGGTAGGCTAGCCCTTTATTTTGAAACATAATAAACCAAGGGTCCAAAAAAACCTCCAAACAAGTCATTTTATTGAACATACTTACAAGTAGTTAAAAAAAAAAAATAAAAGTACATAGAATACCAACAAGTAATAAGATCCTGCTGGATGAGTGATCTTCCAGTGTTGTTTCATCTGTGTGCTTCTATTCTATGGTGCATGGTAAATCAAGACCAGCCAAACTGAGCGATCAAACCAATCCAAGAGCGCTCCAGCTGTAAAGCAGTGACCGATTGGTTTTCGACACATCATCCCTAGCCAATATACCCACCCATCACACCCGAGATCCAGTTTCCATTGGTTGAACTTTCAAATGACATTGGAAAACACTGTGTCATGTTCACAATGCGATCAGATCCCAGAAATCCTATAGCTTTAGCCAAGCAGCATGTCATGTCACTCCGTGATCTACGCATTGTCTTATGTTGTGTTTGGGCTCATTCTGAACCAGCTCCTCTAAATAAAGATATGGAATCTACTATGGTTTACTAATGTTTCATGAAGTTACAAACAAAAACGTGGTGCAAAAATCATCATGTGTATACTGTTTACACGTGTGTCCGCGGCAGTTTTTCATTCAAATACTTGGTATAGTTTGGTCTGTAACTGAAACAAATATGCTTGTTGTATTCTGCTTGTTGAGACCTTTCAGCGATATATGACACAAGTATATCTGTTATGTACGATGGTTTTACAGATCACATTTTCATATAAAGCAGTTATAATATGTCAGCAAATTTAAAAGCACTTGTTAAGTGATTTTCATATTCCCTGTATTCACTATAAAGCCAAGCTTCTAAGCTTTAAAACAACACCTATTATGATTTCAAGGGTTAGTTCACCCAAAAATGTAAATTCTGTCATTAATTACTCACCCTCATGTCGTTCCAAACATGTAAGACCTTTGTTCATCTTCGGAACACAAATTAAGATATTTTTGATAAAATCCGATGGCTCAGTGAGGCCTGCATTGACAGCAAGATAATTAACACTTTCAATGCATATAAAACAGTTTATGTGACTACAGTGGTTCAACCTTAATATTATAAAGTGACGAGAATACTTTTTGTGCGCCAAAAAAACAAAATAACGACTTTATTCAACAATATCTAGTGATGGGTGATTTCAAAACACTGCTTCATGAAGCTTTGAAGCTTTACGAATCTTTTGTTTCGAATCAGTGGTTTAGAGCGTGTATTGCCCAAATCTCTCCAAATCGCCCATCACTAGATATTGATGAATAAAGTCGTTATTTTCATTTTTATTATTTTGGCTCACAAAAAGTATTAATATTATAATATTAAGGTTGAACCACTGTAGTCACATAAACTGTGAGTAATTAATGACAGAATTTTCATTTTTGGGTGAACTAACCCTTTAAGAGGGTTTAATTGATCATCAATTTAAACAACGATCGATTATGGGAATTTATGTAAACTGACATCCCTATTTGTAAGTATTAAACATTGGTATGTAACTCATTCCGCAACATTTGTGCTACAAAAACGACAAAAAAAGACACTATTGCTATTTGCTTGGTGGATAATATATCCTGCAAACTTTGAGAGACTAAAATTGACAACAGTTATGTATTTATTTTCTTTTCATAAGATGTGTTGTCAGTGGCAAACACACACAGCATGTCGATTTGAGCATTTCTATATTTGTGCATTTTGAAGAGAGGCCAGCGTGTGTGTTTTAATGTGTGTGTGTTGGGGTGCCTTTAAAAGCTTTAGAGCTTTCCGTAAATCTTCATGCAGCTCGGCGTTGTGTTTAATGTCCAGATTAAGGCCCACGCTGTCATTTACAAGCCTTAATATCATCAGATTACACCATTAAAGAGCAGCCAAACAAAACCCTCAGTAAATAACAGGAATCTAATGAAAGCATCTACACAAACAGCCATCAGCAGCAGAACAAACCATACTCTCAAAATCCCACACTTACTGACACTTAATGGGAGTATAAAGCAGATGTGTGATACACATATATAGCACAGTGTTTCTTATGAAATATATGGAAATATGGCATATTCAAAAGATCTTGCTTGCATCATAGATTCAGTAGTGGTTTGAATTAAAGGTCATGACCTCTTTACAGTGTCCCCAGTGACATCATAGTCATCAGCTCCATGCTAATTTGCATACTATCAGAGCTACAAAGTATGTGAGATTATTATGTCCCAAAGTATGAGAATTAGTGCGTCTCAAATCATAGTGCGTTCCCACTGGACTGAAAAATCACAAATGAGATCTTTTTAACATCTCAATCATTTCTTCTAGAGAGCAAGGAGATTATATGTAGAGCGAATAGAAATTTCATGGAAAGTTTCTCCTTTAGAGTTTCAGAAGAGATCTCAGTTGTGTCTTATGTGCTTAGATACCAGAGATTTGTCTAAATTTAGAGAATAGAGATGAATTCAAACATTTCTCATTAACCCTTATGTTGTGTTCGGGTCATTTTGACCCGGAGAGAATTTTCTTTTTCCTGAAAATGTTCATTATTGTCTTCGCATTGGACTAATACTGACTTGGTATAACTACTTCCCAAAATTACGATCAATCAGTTTCAAAAATAAATACAAAACCTGTCCTAAATGAAATAAATCAAGTTGACAAAAAGCTTGAATACAATATTTGGTGACAATATTGCATAACGAGAGATTTATAAGCTATTTTTTTAGGCCAGTCATTTTTGACTGTTACAAGGTTTTCAACACAGCGTAAGGGTTAAATTCTTCTAAATGCAAATGATCTGAGCTTCTGTATACATTTATTGTATAGTTCTGTATGGTAAAGTATGGCAACAATTGTCTCATTTGTGTCTATTTTTATCTCTTGAGTTGAGTTTTAGAAGAAAAATTTGGATACTTAAAGGGATAGTTGTTGATGTTTTGATCAAAAGATGATGTTTTGAAGAATATTTTTATATTAAATGTGCCCTAGAACCAGTTTTTACAAGATGTAATATCTATCTAAGGTGTCCCTTGAATGTGTCTGTGAAGTTTCAGCTCAAAATACCCCATATATTTTTTTTAATTAATTGTTTTAACTGCCTATTTTGGGGCATCATTAACTATGCACCGATTCAGCGTGCGGCCCCTTTAAATCGCGCACGTTTATGAATTATACAGACTGCAAGTGTTTAAAAATGAAAATAGCGACGGTTCTTGTCTCCGTGAGTACAGTAAGAAACGATGGTAACTTTAACCACATTTAACAGTACATTAGCAACATGCTAACAAAACATTTAGAAAGACAATTTACAAATATCACTAAAAATCTCATGTTATCATGGATCATGTCAGTTATTATTGCTCCATCTGCCATTTTTCGCTATTGTTCTTGCTTGCTTACCTAGTCTGATGATTCAGCTGTGCACATCCAGACGTTCTGCCCTTGTGTAATGCCTCGATCATGGGCTGGCATATGCAAATATTGGGGGCGTACATATTAATGATCCACGACTGTTACGTAACAGTCGGTGTTATGTTGAGATTCGCCTGTTTTTCAGAGGTCTTTTAAACAAATGAGATTTACATAAGAAGGAGGAAGCAAAGGTGTTTGAGGATAACAGGTTTGGAATAACTTGAGGGTGAGTAAATGATGACAGAATTTTCATTTTTGGGTGAACTATCCCTTTAAATAAAAGAGCAAACTCTGAGCAGTAAAAGTTTCTTCTGGGTTGAAAGTAGTATGCCAGAGATGATCAGATAGTAAAGTTTAGTAAAAAATTTAAAAGTATGCATCCATCCAAAGTCTCTTTAAGACAAGTCATTTCACTCGGCGGCCATCTTTGAAACGTCTCTCGATCATTCAAGAGCAGCTCCTATCTCTCTGAATAGGGAAACATCAAATTCTCCAAAGCTGTTCACCAATCTTTCGATTTAAATTTCATATTTGAAATAACCAATGAAATCTGACAACGAATGTCTCATAACTTTTGTTTCTAAACGCCCAAATGACAAAAAACAACATTTTTCAGGCTGTATCAAGCTAATGCGCATACGCAGTCCTAAGCGCGCATCTCTATAGGAAGCGTGCGTCTGACTGTTTCTACAGGAACCGGAGCTTCTACTTTACTATTCAGCAATTGGCTCTTATTTAGAAGGCAGGACTTATTCCGCCATATTGCGTGTTGCACTTTCTCCAAATCATAATAATACGAGTGCACCATCTTTCTATATATATAAAGTCTTTGATCCATCCTTCAGCAGCAGTTGTTTGAAACTAATAGTTCATGAAACAATGCATTTTAATTTTAACACTCATTTTAACACTCAACTTAGTGCATGTTTTTAGTATGTAATAAGTACAGATTCTGTCAAGCCTTTGTGTTGCTGTGAATGTCACCAGACATTCTCCGAGGTCTTCATGGGTGGCAGGGTTTGATCTTCCACTCCGGGTTCAGCGGTGAGATCGCTAACAAGCCTGGACAGCAGGCGCAGCTGAAGCGGTTTAACAAGAACAGTCAAGAAACCGTCTCACTCCGTCAGCCTATACGCTTCTTCTTTCTTTTGTCATTCTTTGGTCTCTCTGGGACGTTTCTTTTTCCTTTCTTTCTTTTTCTTCTCTGTCGTGTTTCTTTGATCCTTGCCACCTGTTTCCATCTGAATGGGACACAAAGCTGTGTGTTTTAGATCTTGAGTCTCTTGTGATTCAGTAAAGCGTCTTTCACAGATGCAGTTCTGTCATGAGAAACTTTGTGGTTTTGTCCCTTTGCAAGCACAAAACAATTTGACACTATTAATTATAAAGAAGTAATGAAATAAAAAATTAAACTGTTGCTCCCTAACTCGTACATATTGTATAATATTTTTCTACTATTGAAGTTCCACCTTCATTTTTTGGGGACCTCAGTGATTAGATTATATTCAGTTATATGGAAATAAAGCAAACAATATAGTGGCTTTTATCATTTAATCATTTAATAGCCTTAATAAAATTATTATAAAAATAATTATAAATAAATCAAGGTGTGTGTGTGTGTTTTGACTGAATATTGTATATATATTTTATTAAAAAAGTATCGTATGTATTATTAGTGTATTACATTTGTAACTAGCTAATTATAAAAAATAAAAAGTACATTGTGTTAGATAAATATTTGGTCATTAAAACAGAACAACGAGTAAAAAAGAGGATCATGGGTAATGGAAATGAAAGCTGTGCTGTTTAATTGGTTGATGTGGGCAATAAAAATACCATGTTCAATATACCAGTGTGTGGGTTTGATAAATGTTTAACTACTTTTGCAGAGGAAATATTTAGCATGCAATTCTGCATAACTGATATAGTAAGGAATAGTAATTAGAAGACAGTACTGTGAAGTGTAAGTAAAACTCTGTTTTTTTCCTCTTTATTAGTTTAATTTTGTGGGTAAACTCCTGGGCCCTCGAGGGAACTCATTAAAGAGACTGCAAGAGGACACGCTGACCAAGATGTCCATCCTCGGCAAGGGATCCATGAGAGACAAAGAAAAGGTATTCTTTTTTCCCCCTTATTATCAGTATTTTTCCTTTGGGCCGTTAATCAGAGTGTACGACACCGGAGCTGGTGCTTTTTTATGTCCCGTTTTTCACCGCATCGTCTCATTGTCTCCGCTGTCACGGGTGAGAAGCGTTCTGAACGATCTCCACTGCGTCTGTCGCTTTTCTGCGTGCTGCGCCGCTGATTGAATCAATCGATAGTTGCTGATGGGCCGCCCTCCCTCCCCACCTCACCTGGAAAGAGGGATACGATGTCATAAAGAAATGCTAACCTCAGCGTCCTGTCAGAGAGAGAAAGAACACAAGAGACAAAGGGAAAGAGAGATATATTCTGACAGGTTTTTGGGGTTATTGGCAAACAACAGAGTAGTTCTTCCAGCAGTTCTCTCAATTGACTTCAGCTGTTCAAATAATTCAGAAGCATTCTCATTCTCAAAGAGGTTGTTTTGTACTATTTAGTTGTTTTTCCTTATAATGCAAGTCAAGGTTTCTTGCACCAAAAAGTCTTTTTCATTTTAGATGATCCATTCGGTTCAGGTCTAAAAGTGTCTACACGGATAGATATAGTTGGAAAATTGGATTCCTAATGTCCAAAGTATTTTAACCCTGTGGGGTCTGAGGTGTTTTATGGGCCCTGGAGGTGTTTTGACATGCCCTGACATTTGTGCTTATTTTAGTTACTTATAACATTTTTATGACTTAATGCACTTTAGGTTGTACAGTAGGGTGCATTGCATTTGCAATCTGAATTAAATAAAATAACAAGTAATTGTGTGCTTTAACACTCTGAGGTCTGAGGGTATCGCCGGCGATACCACCGCGGTTTTTTTCTTACCAGTGTGAAAGAGACTCAAAATACTCCGTTAATGTTGCACATACAATTAAGAGTTATACACCATTTTAATCTGTGGAATATCTTCTTTTATTTGTGTACACTCAGAGTAAAAACAAAATGTTGTGCTTTTTGTAAAATAAAGAAAACTAACATGATGCGTGATCTCTCGTCTCCCTCTGAAGGAAGTCCAATCTGATAGTTCTCAGAAAATGAACTGTAACTTAGTGAATACTAATCACAAAAAAATTAGACTTGTGTCTAAAAAAACGTTGAAATGTCAGGTTTTAAATCGTGTAAGTCAAATCGAAAACAAACATTCTGTGTTTATGTAATCTGTATGAAAAGAGAGCCATGTCAGAAATCCGTGATTCAGCTCATTATCCGCTAATGCGGCCACGCCCACGGAGGGAGCGCTATTCAGACGCAAATTCTGAGTCGATACATGCATTCGTCATCTCAATCGTGTATTTATTGTCTTGAAAAGTGTTTTGAATAGCCATAGTTAGCGATCTCTGTCCTCTGTTAGTTCGGTTAGTTCCTGGATTGCCTATTCTTCTTTAGTGCTCAGGCATTTGTGGACCAAAGGTGTACAGAGCGCCCTCCGGCTGCAAGTATGAATTGTTGAGTATAAATAAATGTATAAAGTATAAAGTATGAAATAAATATTACTCTTCTATATAGAAAATTGACAAACATATGAGAATCCATCAATATTTCTCCAAATGTGCATGCTTTTAAGCTAAAAGCCTATATGAAATGCCATAGAGGTAACATAATTGTTCAGACACTTTGCATCACAGAAATACATTATATTTTAAAGAATATAATAGAATACCATTATTTTAAATTGTAATAATATTTCACAGTATTGCTGTTTTTTCTGTATGTTTGATTTACACCATGATGAGATTTGAATCATGATCACAGAGGGTTTTTTCACAGCCTACCTGACTGAAAGGCCTCATTAATATGCAAGTCTTTTCAGGTCATTATTATGTGATTCTTTTGTCTTCTCAGGTGAGAATCACCCATTATACATGAGGATTCACGCCTCCACGCATACTGCGTTTCTTGACCAAAGATGTTTTAGAAAATTTAAATCTCTCTATTGTTTTATATGAACAAGCAGGCAGCATAATTTTTACCTCATTTTGAAGCAAAAACTCTAGTCTACAACCTCCAATACCCAGAAGTCTTGTGAACAAAGATTTAATTTTTTTTTTTTTTTTGGCTTTATTTCAGTGACTTAAGTTTTTTGTTTTTTCAATAACCACGCATAAACGTTATTCCTTCAAAAACACAAACATGTACATACATGTTCCTCACATATTATTGTAGCCTAGTTTGTGCTGAATACAGTGTAATGACACTTTTTCCATTAATATGTTTATGAACAACTGAAAAAAGCACAAATGTCAGGGCATGTCAAAACTTCTCCAGGGTCCCAAAAATCCTCAGACCCCTGAGGGTTAAAGGATTAGTTAATTAGAAAATTACCCCAAGCTTTACTCACCCTCAAGTCATGCTAAGTGTATATGACTTTCTTCTTTCTGATGAACACAATCAGAGTTATATTGATAAAAATCCTGACGCATCTGAGTTTTATGATGGCAGTGAACGGGACCAACGATTATAAAGCTGAAGAAAGTTCATCCATCCATAATAAACATACTCCAGGCCTTCTGAAGCAAAGCAATGTGTTTGTGTAAGAAAAATATCCATATTTAACAAGTTATTAAGTAAAATATCTAGCTTCCGCCACAACGCCTTCCGTATTCAACTTACGAAAAAAAGCTTTTTTCGTAAGTTGAATACAGAAGGCGTAGGACGTAGCGTAAGCATTTTGAACTGCGAAAGGTGTTACACTTTCTTCGTAAGTTGAATATGGAAGGCAGTCTGGCGGAAGCTGGATATTCACTTCCCTTTAGAAGGCTTTTATTAACCCCCCGGAGCCGTGTGGAGTACATTTTGCTTTGGATGGATGCACTTTCTTGAGCTTTAAACTCGTTGCCCCTGTTCACTGCCATTATAAAGCTCAGATGTGTCAGGATATTTAGTAATATAACTCTGATTGTGTTCATCAGAAACATCACCCCACAGTGATTGGCTGCCATCCTGCATTTTTGCACTTCTCATTTGCATAAAGTTTTCGATGCTTCATTGTCAATCCCACGATCCCCACACTCAGCTCCCATAGAGAATAAAGTGAAAACATACACTACTTTTTAAAAGGGTCAGTGAGATTTTTTTTTATGTTGTTGAGCATAAGTCTTTTATGCTCACAATGACTGCATTTATTTGAACAAAAATGCAATAAAACAATGTTTTGAAATATTATTATAACTTTCTAGAATTCCTGTAATACACAGCTGAATTTCTCCAGTCTTCAGTGTCACATGATCATTCAGAAATCATTCTAATATGCTGATTTGCTGCTTAAGAAAGTATTATTATTTGTAAATAAACAAAAAAAAAATTCCACCATAAACTTTTAGAACAGGCTGTACCTTTAAGAGTGTTCTAAATGACATAGCTGTAATTGACTAAAATTTTTTTATGTGTATCCTCTAAATTATCGACATTTCCCCCACGGCATATTTCTCACAGATTTGTGCGTGTCATGTTGGTTTTGGGCCATTTCTGAATAGCTGAACCGCAGGTAATTTTGATGTGTGCATGTATAAGCGTGCTTGCAATTACATTCCCTGTTCACACGAGCAATCTTCTCCCTTCAGACAGCTGTTACAGAGCTCAGGGTGTTCTGGAAGGGTTTATCTACTAATTGGGCGTGTTGTTATTGACTGCTGCACTCCTCCGGTCCTGTCAGATTTTGGTGAACAAGCTCTCCATGGAGAAAAGCGAGAGAGGGAGAATTGTGCGGCGCAAATTGGACGGTTTGGATCTGGAACGCTCACCTGCACGGTTTTAAGCCGTTTGGAGATTCTCCTGCAGTGCCGTCTCACAGCAGAGAGGAGAGATTTGCTTAAAGCTCATAATTCTCTTTGATGTTCTAGAATTCGCAGAAACAAATTTCACAGAATTTACCGAACGATGTTGATAGTAAACATACACGCCCCAAACCCCACAAGAGGTTGTTTTTTGGAAGCAGTTTAGAAAACTTAAAAACGTATATATGTGTGTTCACTGATAAATATGTAAAATATGTTCTCACAAAGTTGTAGACCATACAAATATAACATAATTATTTTTATAATCAAAACTGATACTTTACATCCTTAAAGGTGCAGTAAGCAATTTCTGAGAAATCAAGCAAAAACAAACACACCCCTTCATTCATCGCTCCGCCCCCAAAATGCACGAACACACAATGTCTCTTTATCATAGCCGAAGGTAAGCAAAATAATGCTTTGTGAAAAATAGAACGAAACTGACAAATGAACGACAAGGAAGAACAAAACATTAGCATACAGTACACAAGAGTATATATAAGCAAGAGTTTGTTGTTAGTCTCCAGCAGCACAGCAGCTCCAGACAAACAATGACACTCAAAACTGTCATGTTACTATAGCTAACATTACAACAAAAGCTTGTCTTGGTTCTGTTAACCAAACATCAAATCCAATGTTACTCACATATGGAGCAAAAACAACACAACCTCGGCATCCATTTTCAGGCCTTCCCGCTTCTGTCTCTCCGATGCTGGAAAGCTTTTCTAATATTAACGTGGATCCTAAAGCTCTTCCCTGATCATAACCCTTCATTTTCCAGTGATATTCCTCTGATCTTTTCTTTTTTGTAATGTCTCTCAGCCATTTCTCTTTCAACAGACTTTCTTCAAATCTCCCTCTTGTTCACTTTCTCTCCTCCCCCATCATGAGTGGACACGCCCCCTACTGCTGATTGGCTACAAGTGTGTTGTGCTGCTGAATGATCCACATTCAACAGCGTTTCTCAGAAATCGCTTACTTCACCTTTAATACAGGTTCCTGGTCTTATTTTGAAAAAAATCATCAGTGCATGTTATTTAAAAGGATAAAAAATATCGATTTTAATAATCTTTCATCAAAAAGCAACAACTTGCTCTACCTCTGAAATAAATATTTAATAAATAAATTGTTAAATTAAATGGGTTTTTTTTAATGCAAGATGCATTTTAACAGGGAAACCTTTAATTTGCTCCTTAAAGTGTGATTACCATGCCAATGCTTTAAAGAGTAAGTCTAAAGGCCCGTTCACACCAAGAACGATAACTATAACGATAACTGTATTTGCGTCCACACCAACGAATGATAATGTTTATTTTAAGCTCACTCTCTGCGGTTTCAAAGTGTGTACAACATGTTTTTGCTGTTCTTATTGCATTTACACGGCTTTAACCAGCAGATGTCCTCAGCATGCTATGTTTCAAGTGAATAGCTAGTGTAATCGATCTAATCTAACAGTGAATTTAGTTGGCAAAGTCAATATAGTGGAATTAAAACAACACCAAGTCAACTTTAAAAGAAGTAAGACAATGTTGTCGAAACTAGCGCTGGATAGCTAAAGTCATTTTATGTTACACTCACTCAAAAAAATTAACTTTCACTGTTGTTAGTTTCACTCAAACCACCCTTGTTTATATTACTTAAAAAACTCATGTAACTACATGAATGTAATTTAACTGCGTTGTTTCTACTAAAATTGAGTATTGTCAGCTTTACTTATTAAGTGTTTGTTCATTCAACTTAACATTGCTGTGTGAAATGCACACATTATTGTTGACATAACTAACTATGCAGTGCATCCGTAGTTCCCAGCATGCTTTGCAAGGGACTGCATTAGGAGAGTAAATTTAGGGATTAAAGTGTTATTTTATGTGTTTTTCAGTAAAGGTAAAGATGTTTTTAGTTTATGTTAGTGTTTAATGTTCAGTTATGTTGGACATTTAGAGTAGTTTCTGTGGTTACCATCATGCAGAAGAGTGTCGCTTGTGTTTAGGCTGTGCGCATGCTTATAGGATGAAATTCCTGCTCTCAATTCAATTGAGTTTGTTCAATTAGTTATTTTTTGAGTGCATTTTGGGGTGAGGGGCTGCATTCTGATATGTTGTATCCTTTTTATTTAAATGATTATTCAAAAAAAAAAAAAAAAAATGTGTTCACCTTACGTAATCAACATAACATTATTAAGTAAACTGCACATATAAATATTATGTAACAGTGACATTCAAATGATTTGTATTTACTCAAAGAAATTTTGTCAGCTTTACTTGAATTTCTTTTGTTTATTCAACTAAATAGTTTTTTTGTACAAATTACTCAATATTGTTGCGTGGAACCACTTATTTACTTTTACTTATTTTTTAAGTAAATCCAACAATTAATTTTTTGAGTGCTGTTTGCTAGCCAGGCATAATGATCACATTGTTAATAGTTCTCACCATTTATTCTGAGGGTATGACCGATTGTTTATCCACTTTCTTTAAAGTATTCTTGAAAAACTTTTCTTGTCAAACGGTGGTGAATTTTTCTAGACCTCGGCGATTAACTTCTCCGCAATATCGTCTGCCATTTTAAATGCGCGAGCCCTTAAATTAGAATGGATTCTGATTGGCTGTCAGTGTTTTATCGTTCAACAGCTGGAAAAAATCATTCTGAAAGTGATCCCAACGGTATTGTTTCTCCATATTGACATCAGTTGTGATATGGACAGTGGTATTCTTTTGTATTTAGAATGATTTTTAGAACCATATCTTTATTGTTATCTTCATAGTTATCGTTCTTGGTGTGAACAGGCCTTTAGGCCGTGTGTCCACCTAAGCGTTTTTTCCAGCTGCTAGCGTACTTTTTCAATTGTTTTCAATGGGAGCGCCGCGTTTTTTAAACGCCAGGAGCGTAACGAGCCGCTGAGCGTCTTTTTTACGCTCAAGCGCTGAGAGCTCGGCGTTTTTTACTGGTCGCCTCGAGTTGAAGAATGTTCAACTTTGAGGAAAACGCTGCGCTCATCACTGTCACTTTTTAGCCAGCCGTCCAATCAGAGTGGAGGAGGGGCGGGACAAATACTACACCGGCCAACCGTCACAACATTCTTGCTGTACAACAACATCAACAAACAGAGAACGGAACAAAATGGATGAGAATTTAATATTACTGCTCTCCGAAAATACATAGCAAAGTAATTTCACATTGTGTGAACATTTTTAGTCTGAAACAAATTACCTGCAAAATCAGTTATAAGTAACAGTGCCGCGGATATTCCGTATCATAGCAACAAAGCGTCTCAACGGAAAAAAACGCTGCGTTGCAGAAGCGCTCTCAAGCGCTCAAAGACGGGCATTTTAAGCAGAGCGCCTAGCGTTTTCAGCTGGCTAAAAACGCTCTGGTGGACACACGGCTTAAACTAGTCAACCTCACTAGTTGATTTTTTGGACAACTAGTTGACTAGTCTCCAATCATGACCCATCCCTACTGCCATTGCACGCACACACACGCTCTGTTACCTCACCATATCAGCACTAAGCTGACCTTTTTCAGTAAACAGCAGATTTGAGGATGGAATTAGCATCTTATTTGCATAACAGCGACTGTCTTAAAGACACCAGATTAACTGCATTACATCAGAGGAAGCATAGCAGACAGACACACACGCGCTTAACAGCACGTTTTGCTCTCCGATGAAACACCATGTTAAATAAAGGAATCTCACCCTGCTTTTGAAATAAAGCAGCGTCATCTGTGCATCTGACGGGTGGGCTGATGTAATTCTTTGCCATGTTTTTGTCTCACGGTTCCTGTTAAATTGCTCTTTTGCTTTGCGCCAGCTCACAGTGCTGGATACAAGCCCCCCCTTCACTTGCTGCCCAGTGTTAATGGATTTGCATATGGAATTTCCATTTTAATTGAATTGAATATGCATGGCATAATTACTATGTGCAGTTTATTAATTCCACTTATTTATTTATTTATTTACATCCTCAATATCCAGAACGTGACATTCCGAAGGTGAAAAAGGGGATTTTCCTTCTTGCGTCTTCTATTTCTAAATTATTATTTACATTATTTTATTTTTTTATTTATCCTTATTTTATTTAAATTCGTAACTTCTTTGATGAATAGAAAGTTCATTTAAAAATAGCAATCTTCTGTAACAAAAAATGTCATTAGTGTCACTTTTCATCAAATTTAATGTGTCCTTGCTGAATAAAAGTATTCATTTCTTTTGATAAACTTTTTGAACGTAAACTTTTTGAACAGGCTGTTTTTGCTACTGTACTTTTTTATTCATTTTTATTTAAAGGATTTGTTCACTTTAAAATGAAAATTACCCCAAGCTTTACTCACCTTCAAGCCATCCTAGGTGTATATGACTTTCATTTTTCTGATGAACACAATCTGAGTTATATTAATAAATATCCTGACGCGTCCAAGCTTTATAATGGCAGTGAACGGGAAACAATGAGTAAAAAGCTCAAGAAAGTGCTTCCATCCACATCCATCCATCATAAACGTACTCCACACGGCTCCAGAGGGTTAATAAAGGCCTTCTGAAGCGAAGCAATGTGTTTGTGTAAGAAAAATATCCATATTTAACAAGAACGATCATGTGACACTGAAGACTGGAGAAATTATGCTGAAAATTCAAAAATTCAAAATGGCAGCCAATCACATTCTGATGAAAACAATCGGAGTTATATTACTAAATATCCTGACGCATCTGAGCTTTATAATGGCAGTGAACAGGGGCAACGAGTATGAAGCTCAAGAAAGTGCATCCATCCAAAGCAAAACGTAATCCACACGGCTCCGCAGGGTTAATAAAGGCCTTCTAAAGCGAAGCGATGCATTACGCATTTACGAAAAATATCCATATTTAACATTTTATAAAGTAAAATATCTAGCTTACACCAGACCGCCTTCCATATTCAACTTACAAAGAAAGTTGAATTCGGAAGGCGTTCTGGCGGTAGCTAGATATTTTACTTCATAACTTGTTAAATATGGATATTTTTCGTACACAAACACATCGCTTTGCTTCAGAAGGCCTTTATTAACCCCCCGGAGCCGTGTGGAGTATGTTTATAATGTATGGATGCACTTTCTTGAGCTTCATACTCGTTGTTTCCTGTGGATTACGTTTTGCTTTGGATGCATGCACTTTCTTGAGCTTTAAACTCGTTGCCCCTGTTCACTGCCATTATAAAGCTCGGATGCATCATGATATTTATTAATATAACTCCAAATGTGAAGAAAGAAGAAAGTCATATACACCTAGGATGGCTTGAGGGTGGGTAAATTTCATTTGAAAGTGAACTAATCCTTTAACTTTTTCAATAAGTAAAATAAAAACAGTTGACAGTTAATTTATACTATTTTTAGTTCCTGTAGCAGAGAACGGTGCTGGCAAATGTGTCCAAATGCATAAATGTTTCTTTTTTTGTACGCTTATACCTTAACAGGAAGAAGAGCTGCGAAAGAGCGGAGAGGCAAAGTATCATCACCTTAACGAAGATCTCCACGTGCTGATCGAGGTGTTCGCTCCCCCCGCCGAAGCGTATGCGAGAATGGGTCACGCTCTGGAAGAGATAAAAAAATTCCTTATTCCGGTACGTCTGTGCATACAGGTGTGAGTGCAATCTGCATCAGCATTCATGTTTGCTGTTACCTGATTGCAGTTTTTATTACCTTCAGACAAAAAGTAAATATTCTCTTATACCAGACACTATGCATAATATGTACACGTGTGTGCGCAGTACTGACTTTATATATATATAACATCTCACAGTCACATCTGTTATGCTAATAAAAAGCTAGATTAAATGTTACTATTTATATACAGAATGCTTCCTCTTGGGGAAAAACACATGTTGGTGCGTGTTTGGGGTTGCAGGGGGCATATATTTCCCCTTAAAAAACATTATTGCACGTTACAGCTCATTAACTTGCGCCCATATGTGTGTGTCGTACAGGACTATAATGATGAGATCAGACAGGCACAGCTACAGGAGCTGACGTATCTGAACGGCGGCTCGGAGGACGCGAAAGTCCCAGCGGCGAGAGGCAAAACCAGCACACGAGGCAGAGGAACACCAGCGCCGGGACCGCACAGGTACGGCTGCGTACGATCGAGTTTGATTGTAATCACTAGCTATGTTTCCATCCACCTATTTTTGTGCGCATTTTGGGATATTGCATTAAAAACTCTGGATGGAATTTCCAAGATGTGCATACATTTGCATAAAAAACATATGTGCTCAATTGAGGTGGATACATTTTAATCCGATAAGAAGAGGCATAAACTACGATGGAAACACATTTACAGAATAAATCCCTCGATGCGCAACAAAACACTCACGTGACTGTGCCTTAACAGAGGATGTGATTGGTTAACTTAACTAACCAGCGGACTAATTTCATAGCTCATATCTCATAACTCCTTAATTTCACCTTCTCTGTTCATTCTTTTTTTTTCTGTTGTTTATTGAGCAAAGAATTTTAAACTCCACTGAGAGTTTAATGCGGTATAACTGACAAATTTATTCTCACATGGACTGATGCTAATGTCATTTTCCTCAAATCAGTCTCATTTTCATTATAGTTGGAGAGGAAAATTCAATCAAACCATCAAAGTAATCTTCCATTAGAGGATAGAATATAATCAGTGGTGTATTGGTTTTTTTTTTTTTTTTTTTTCGTAAATGATAGCCAGAAACTAGACTAGATCTGTCCAGATTTTAAAGTGGATTTTTTTATGTACTCTACAAGATTTTTTGTGATTTTTTTTTGTTGTTGTTGTTTTTGCAAGATGTTTTATGCTCACCAGCATTTATTTGATCAAAAATACAAAAATATTTGATCATTAAAAACAGCAATATTGTAAAATATTCTTGCAATTTAAAATAACTGCTTTCTATTTTAATATATTTTAAAATATAATTTATTCCTGTGATGGCAAAGCTCCAGTCTTCAGTGTCACAGAAAGTTCAACATAACATTTATTTGAAATATAATTTTTTATGACAATGTAAAAGGCTTTGCTGTCACTTTTGATCAATTTAATGCATCCCTGCTGAATAAAGGAATTTCATCTTTTAAAAAATCTTTTTAAAAATAAAGTCCTTAAACTGTTGAACCTAGTGTACTCTATAGTCAAAAATTTGGACACATGTCTGTTTTTACTATACTATTTTCCATGCCTTGTATTAATATTAAAGTCATCAAATCTGTGGAATTATGGAAATTACATGGGGACCAGCAAAATAAGTTAAATATATTATGACTTATACTTTAGCTTCTACTTAGTTTAGTCTTTAAAACATATTTTAACATCTAAGCACATATTATTAGTTGGTAACTTTTTTTAAAGGGTTAGTTCACCCAAAAATGAAAATTATGTCATTAATTACTCACCCTCATGTCTTCCGCAAGGCCTTCGTTCATCTTCAGAACACAAATTAAGATATTTTTGATGAAATCTGATGGCTCAGTGAGACCTCTATTGCCAGCAGTGTCACCGAACCTCTCAAAACCCAGTTTTATAATATTAAGGTAGAACCACTGTAGTCACATGAACTGTTGAGGAACGGGTGTGGAACGACATGAGGGTGAGTAATAAATGACAGAATTTTCATTTTTGGGTGAACTAACCCTTTAACATCACTAGTTTAGTTCGTTTATACCCAGATTTTTCACTTACAGTGTATATGACTTTTTTCTTTACACTAGTTTGTGTTGATCATTGTTCCTGTTGTAATGTCTCACATATGATTTCTTCACAATATGAATTGATTTACATATGAAATGATATTGATATAATTCATGAGGTGTTTGTTCTGCAGGTGTAGAGGGGGTGTTCCTCCGCCTCAGGCTGCAGTTCCGCGGGGTGTGGCGCCCAGAGGAGCTCCGCCCAGCAGGGTTCCATCCAGCAGAGGAAGGGGCGTTCCTTCACAGAGAGCACGAGGAGCTCCGCCCCCACCTGGATACAGACCTCCCCCTCCAGCCGTGCAGGATACCTACGGTGAATATGTAAGTAACCGTAAGATCCATTACTGCAGACGTCACTCTCGTCAGGGAGCCTAACAAAGGGTATTTAGTATGCAAGGTCAGAATGGTGGCTGGATGACGTACTATTTCTGCTGGATTTTGGAAATATGCATTCATGTATGCTTTTAAAGCTAATTTTGCTCACAGCAACTTTTACAACGCAACATGAATTTCTAATGGTTATTCTTACTTGATTGTGTACACTGGTGCAGATCTACGTACTTTAAAGGGGTCATGAACTGCATTGTTTTATAATGTTTCCTGGGGTGCGCTTATAATGTTAGTATGCTTTTTACATCAAAAAATGTCATAATTTTTCGTACCCTGATTTTAGCCCTCTTATTTGAACGCTCTGTTTTAAGGGGCATTTCTGGTGTGATACTTCAGTGTAAATGCCCACTACTGTGATTGGCTAACATCTTTGCATATGAAATAGCTAAGTCTTACATGTGGAACTCTCTTGAAAACTTTTAGCATGTTTTTAATATCACAGCACTCAAGGTTAACTGATCATAAAAATGTTGATTATAGCATTATATTTAGATATGGCATGAAAGGTTGCAGTGATGAGCATGTAGCTGATCACAGACATGTTGTTGAGCGCATGAATGCAGCGATCTCAACATTGTAACTCGATTTCTGCACACTAATTAATGATTTCATCATAACTAACAGTGCAAACACAATGTAAATAAGAGATTCGTTGATTTTAGCAAGAGTTTTGGCGAGAGTCAAGAACTCAGTCACTGATAAACACCTCCGCTATTTGATTGACAGCTCCAGTGATTGTAAAGAGAACGTTTCCTATATATAATTTAATCACAGTTTAAATAACAGATTATTTTCATCCTACTAAGAGAAACAACGTGAAGTTGACCGTTTAGTCACTGGTTTGATTTACTGACACACAGACAAAGAACATCTGACTCTACATGAATCATTACATATCAGATCAGGCATTAGAATTATCACAGTTACTTACATGTTGTTGCATTACTGTCGAGTCCATATCGTAAAAGTCTTTTCGCAAAGCCTGTGCCGGAATTGCGATTGATTTACCAAAGAATCCACAGTGAAATGTACAGATTACAAATAAATAAAGCTCAACTGAAACATTCACATTGTTGAAAATAAATAACCACATTCCTAGCATTAGGATCCTTGGGAAGGTAATGCTATTTTTAGTCCAGTGATGCTGTATTGCTCTTATCTCCTCTTCATCTCACTAACAAGCCAGTGGGCGGGGCCAAATTTACAATGATGAAGTAGGCGGTTCTTCTGCAGAGGTGATCTTTTTCTCTCTGTCTCTCTCCCTCTCTCTCTATATAAATAGCTTTAATCTATTTAATTTCAGTTTAATTTTAAGTACTTAAACATTGCCAATGTAACAATAAAGATACAATTTTTGTTTTTAATTTTTAAGCTTGTCATCTAATATTTATATTTTGTTTTATTTCTGATTTATTTAAATGAACAAAAGTGATTTGTAATAGTTTTATTTTTAATGAACAATAACAACAATGGTAGATGGAACTTAAAAGTCAAGTATGTAATTTCTTTGGGGTTTCATTATTTTTACAGTTTCATTTTTGTGCAGAAGCAGCAAAATTCAGCTTGAATAAGCGAGCTACTTACTCTACTCTGTGTCGTTACAGTAATTTTAGTACTCTGTCTAGACAGTAAGTGTGATCTATGATATATGTCTATAATAGCTAGTGTTTTATTGTTGACATTTCTCGTATCAATAAATTATATAAAACAAACTCAATAGCTTGTCAAGGCTCTCACAGAAATGAATGTTTTCCGACACTGATCTCATTTGTCAGTCGTAATAGAACCGTACATGGTACAGCCGTCTACAGGAGACATCCTAAATCATTTCATCTGCTTGATTTACTTGTTTTTGTTTGCGATTATGTGGAAAAATGGTCTTATTTGCTCGCCTGCTTCTGACACCATTATAGATTTCCACTGCTTTGAGTTTTAATTTATCAGAGAGAGTTGCAAAATAACCAGTTCAAATACATTGGAGCTTATTTGAATGTTCGCCAGCCCCTCTCGATGTTGCAAGTCTCAGAGGTCTTCTGGCTCGCGTGTGGCATATTTAACAGATGGCGGGCCCGGAGAGGTGGGTGGAGTTGGCACACCGCCCCACAGTGCCCGTATCTAACCACATCTGACAGGTTTATTTAGGGGGCGCCGTTCGAATGCGCTGGGGTCAGAGGAAACGACTCAGTCGCCAGCTGTTCCCTATCGTTTCGAGGGCCTCGAAACACGCGTCTGTGCAAGAGCCTGAAACACTGGGAACGATCCGAACATCTGTGGGATGATAAATCTGAAGTTGTCACTACGAATTACTGTTTAGATGTTCCTCGTCAGGATTGAACTGGAAAAAGATCTTTTGACTGTCCTGAGAGTTTTGACAAATCATGAGAAATTAACAAGACGTCTTTGTAGAGGAATAGTGGAAACGGATGAATGAAAATGCTATCGTTATTTTCTCACCCTCATGCCGTTACAAACAAGTATGGTCCTGTTTTTTTCAGTGGAATACAAAAGGAGAATTTAAAGTATCTTGGGACAAATATATTTTATGTACAATGACAGAAATCAGATTTAACAAGAATCTGTAGATGGACTATTTTTACAGTGTGTTTGTCCTTTTTGGTGCTTGATAGACGTGTTTACGATGAACTGTCATTGTGTTTAAAATATACATGTAAAACGTGTTCCAAGGGAAAAAATAACAACATGGGGATTGGAACGACACAAAGCTGAGTAAATAACTATCCCTTTAAGAAGATCTCTTAATCGGTTGATCTTTTATTGAGAAGCCTCCATGTTTTATGAAAGCTTTGGCTGTGTTGATCACATTGTGCCCAAGGTGTTGTATCTATTGTGACAGCTTTAGACTCAAGAGTGTCTTTTAGTACCCATATTGTTGGAAATGACATCTGGGTTGAACAAAAGAGTGTGTCTTGAAGATTTATATTGTGATCATATTTTTGTTGGCTTTCAAAATGACACTTCATAATATTTATTCTTCAACATTCATTCTTCATCTCTTGCATTTACCAGTTCAGGCCTATGTATGCCACTCTATAATCATTTGAGAAAGAAATATATTAAGTGTATTAAATATATCTTTAAAATATTTTTGTATTCATTAAGAATGCATTAAATGGATAAAAAATGACAGTAAAAACATTAATAATATTACAAAATATTTTTATTTAAAAAAAAATGCTGCTCAAGTTTTCAACATTGAAAATGCAAAAGCATCTTGAGCAGAAAATCAGTTTATTAGAATTATTTCTGAAGGATAATGTGACACTGAAGGGTGAAGTAATTCACTTTTGCCATTACAGGAATAAATTCTATTTTAATATATATATATATATATATATATATATATATATATATATATATATATATATATATATATATATATATAAAAATTAAAATGATAATAATATTTCACAATTTTACTGTTTTTACTCTATTTATGATCAAATAAATTCAGCCTTGATGAGCAGAAGAGACTTCTTTCAAAAATGTTTCCGAACCCACATGAATGGTTATATAACTATTTTTTCCCATTTATTTTAATACTATAAATGGTGAACATTGTATTTTCAGTATTTTTATAGCATGAAATTATTTTTAAATGACCAAATTCAAATTCTTAATTATCTTAACCCCCATGTTAACATGTTTATTAATTGAGATTTGATTCATTTTATTTTTTTTATTTATTTATCTGTTGATTATTAAGTAAGACATTTGGTTCCCCATATACTTGATCTCTCGTTTTTTTTTTTTTTTTTTTCATTTCTCCCAATTTGCTTTTTTTTTTATTATTATTATTTTTTTTTTTTACATCAACCTTTTTTACTTCTTACCTTGCAGTTTGTGTTTTCATCTCCACCCCATATGGCATCCCATTTCATCAGCCAATCACATCTAATCTTACCATTTAGATTTACAGGGATCATATCCGCTATTAGCATATGGGTTTACACGAATCAGCTAATCACATTTGCTTTCCCAAGTCTGGAAAGAAAAGATGTATCATATCAAAAACCTGCATGATTAATACATCTGACCCAAACATGGTCCCATATCATTATCTTCATCAAGCTCCGGGAACCGAGGTCAGCATGAACACGTCTCTTATTCGATTTGAAAACATTTTGATCAGATTACCGCAAATCAATAAGCAAAAAAAAAAAAAAAAACATTTTAAAGGCACTGAATCTGATTCCAAACATGTTTGGGGGTGGATCTGCTCACCCTGTGTAAGTTATTAATAGGAAGTAATTGCATTGGCTGTTGGCTCCCTCTCAGGGGCCGTTCTGATACCTGAGTCACTCTCTGCGGAGGGTTGCAATAATACCATTACAGCATGTATTATCCCGGTCTGTATCTCAGAACCTCTGTTTCCACAATCAAAACCGCTTGTCACTTTGGTTTAGCCTCATAATTACCGAGCCGGTTGCAATACTATCTCTCCTTTGGTCGAGTGCTGAAATGGCTTCCATTGTCACCAGTGTTGTGTTATGAATGCCCGTGTCCAGCATGATGTTTCTTGAACCAACACAAATCACAAGTTTGATTTTCAATAGGGCTGTATGGCGAGACATATGGGTTCACCTCCGGGCTCCTCGGATTCCTCTGTTGAGCCGTTTCATTCAGTCCTCGCCACTTTTTATCACGCTAAAGTACTTTACTGACATGCAGACCCGTGTGAGAGTTGTTATTGAGTAAGTGCTGAAACTTTAAAACATATTCCTGAGCCTCAGGTCTTCAACTTTAAAAGTCTCTGTTTTTAGGGGGTGTTTGGCATTTTTTTGTTACAAGTGTATTAGCGATGTAGCGAATTAACTCAAAGGGGAAATATTAATAATTATTCATAACTCATTATGATTATTAATTATGATTAATTATAAATATGTGAATCAATGTTAATCAGATTAACTTGATGTAGCTACATTAAAATTAATATTACAATCAATTAACCTGTTCGTCCAGTGAACACTCTGTGTTAATTGTTTATTAATTCTAAGAAATGTTCATTTCCAGGTTATGGAAAAACAACATTCTTATTGTACAGTACTACTCAGAGCATGTAGTCAAGATCTAAATCATTTAAGAGGCAATTTATTAGCAGACGGAGTCAGAACCAAACATGTATTGTGCACAATCTTTATTAACTAACTCACAAACACATAACTAAACTAACAAACACATAACATACACGTAGGTCACACACATACGTAGGTAAAAATGTAAAAACCAGAAGTGGGACTGGAAATGGAGCTATGGGAAAAGGTCAAAGACAATCTGGAAAAGAATCATCAGTTTCCTCAGTAATAAAACACCTTTGCTGACACAGGTGGTTTACAAATTTATACTAAATGCTGTTTAGTGTTCAAATGTACGATACTTGCAAGATGCCTTTAGGCTTAGGAGCATCAGATCTGCAGGCTGAGGAGAAATCTTGATGATTCAGTCCAGTATCGTCTGCGTTGGATAAAGTAATATGAAACAACTTAAGCTGTTAATTTGACTCTTAGTGGGGAAAAAGTTCTTTCTCTCTCTCATAGATGAGCACAAGGCTGGGTTGCAGGCCTAGGCCTACAGGCCTTGCAGGTCCACAGGCCTTGGCCTGAAGAAGCCTGCAGCAAAAAGGGGTCTCTTCAGTCGTCCAAGAAGCAAGAAAAAGAGAGGGAGGGGCATTGTGCACTGGCTTTTAACCTTTGGTCAAAGTCACACCTCTTAGGGTTGACCTGACCAATGAAGATCTATCTATCTATCTGTATGTCTGTCTGTCTGTCTGTCTGTCTGTCTGTCTGTCTATCTATCTATCTATCTATCTATCTATCTATCTATCTATCTATCTATCTATCTATCTATCTATCTATCTATCTATCTATCTGTCTGTCTGTCTGTCTGTCTGTCTGTCTGTCTGTCTGTCTGTCTGTCTGTCTGTCTGTCTGTCTGTCTGTCTGTCTGTCTGTCTGTCTGTCTGTCTGTCTGTCTGTCTGTCTGTCTGCCTGCCTGCCTGCCTGCCTGCCTGCCTGCCTGCCTGCCTGCCTGCCTGCCTGCCTGCCTGCCTGTCTGTCCATCTATTGGTCTGTCTATCTCTGTCTGTCTGCCTGTCTGTCTATCTGTCTATCTGTATGTCTGTCTGCCTGTCTGCCTGTCTGTCTATCTGTCTATCTGTATGTCTGTCTGTCTGTCTGTCTGTCTGTCCTTCTATTGGTCTGTCTATCTCTGTCTGTCTGTCTGTCTGTCTGTCTATCTATCTATCTATCTATCTATCTATCTATCTATCTATCTATCTATCTATCTATCTGTCTATCTGTCTATCTGTCTGCCTGTCTGTCTATCTGTCTATCTGTCTGACTGTCTATGAAAGCCTCCCTCAAATGCACACATTAAATTATACAAGTACATGTACTGTTTTACGAGCTTACAATACAATCCACAAATACGTACAGGTCATTTTTTAAATTTATTTTTTTATCTGTAATTAAATGTGCAAATAAATTCCAATTGTTTGCCTTGAAATTATGTGTTTACTGTGTAAGTTGTAAGTGCCGTATTGCATTTGTCGATACCTTTGTGACATGTAAATGGATCACATTTATTTGTGCTTTTGTGCCAACCTGTTGTACAATTTGGTGTGATTGGAGCTTGTGTAACCTCTGGTCCCTGCCTCTGAAACTTTCAGAATGCTCATAGTGAGTATTATATCTAATGAGAGAAACATTTCTTATCATATAACAAGCAAGAGACAGAGCATGAAATTCCATTAAACGGATAATGTCATGCATGCTTCTGCCTCATAGTTTCAGTCTGACTACCCGAATACCCATAAATCAGTTCTGTTTATGCAAATTTGGCCAGAGTTCCATGATAGCTCAGCGTTTATGACTTCCATCCTCTCTCAGTTTGATCACCATGGCAGAAGCCTTGCGGTAATTGCAGTTGACACTAGTGTAGTTTAGTTCTGTGTGACCAACGCAAGTTTATTTGTCCAGCAGAGCAGGATGATCTTGAGTTCTTTGGCATCTGTCTACTTCATGAGCTGCGTTAAACCGCCTGGAATAGTTTGAGTTTTATGTATGGTTTTAAAAGTGAGACGGATGGAGTGAAGTGCGCTCATCAATTTTTGAGTTCATTAGTGCTCTTGTTGCTACAAAAAAACATGTTTTTCCTCCATAGTCTAATGGGTATGTTTACCATACATATAATAAATATTACTGACTGTACCCAAACATACCCAAAATATGTTGACCCAGGAACGTCTTACTTGCTTGTGTAAGTTCAAATGCGGCTCATGTCACTTCCCTAATCCATTCTCTTTTCTCCTCCCAGTGATTTTCTTCTCTCTGTCAATACTACGGATAAAAATGGCAACAAGGCAAAAATATCCCTTCATACTGTTGTTGTGCTGTAAATTGCATGCTCATATTTGTTAGGTGTTCAGTATTCCGAGAGAGTGAAGCCGCTCGGAGCATCTTGGCAGTCATGAAGCTCTTGTTCTGAGCTGTGAAACTAAGAAATGTTCCAGAAAACCCAGCGACTGGAGCAGAAATGAGCAAGTGTGACGGAGTTAGTCAGACAAGCCATGCGTGAGTGTCAGTCTGTGTGTGTTTTTTGATCCTCTTCAGGTAATGTGTGTTGTGGTTTTGTGTACATTACAACAAACACTCAAAGTGTTTCATTTTGTCACTTTATTGTTAGTTTAGCTGTATTTTAAGCAGAAGAATCCTTAGTATGTCTTCATGTAGATAACTTGTTAAAATGTGATTGAGGTCTTGTGGCCTTTAAGGGCAGCTCTTATCTTCTAACAACCTGTCTTTCAGCCGATTGTGTTCGTTCTACCAGAACACTCACCTAGGGAGCTGCCTGTCTCTCATTCAGGCTGTGGTGTGTGTGTGTGTGTCTGTGTTTCTTAAGCGTGTCGATGTTCTCATTATGTCTGATGTAACGTGTGTGTTCTTGCGACCCTCAAACCCTGTTGCAAATCTCTGACAATAGTGAGAGATCAAAGACTTCCCTCGCAGAAGATGGTGTTATCACAGCAATTCCACAGCAATGTCTATTCCAGAACTATTCCAGCAATGCTTCCGCCTGAAGGACCTTGTGTGATAGTGGAGGCAAGGAACGTCATGTTATTGATGGTTGCTAGGGTGTTCTGGGAGGTTGCTAGGTCATTGCTAGGTGTTTTCTAGCTGGTTGCAGGCTGTGTTCTAACTGGACCAAGTTATTTGATCAAACTTATTACGTCAAAACATTTAAGTAAACAAACTCATTGTTTTTAAGTTAGTAGAACTTAAAAATATTTGTAACAAGTGGGGCGGGGCTGAGAGCCGCGGAAGCAGAGCAAGGCTAATGTGATGCACAGGTGTCTCTCGTTAATAATCATATCATTGGCATACAGTACGTATGGCATACAATACAGTAAACAACATACAGTATATGTGATGTTAAAATTTTTGCAGCCCATCATCAATCTAACCACAGGCTCTACTCTTCACCACAGTGGTAACCCTACAAAACTAACATAGCAGAACCCCCTGTAAATCCCAACATAACACAACATTAAACACTATCTTATGTCTCGCTATGTTAATCTTGTGCAAAAACACACAAAATAACATTTAATTTCAATATTTATTTATACAGTCTGATGCAAAGCATGCTGGGAATTAGAAATCTGCTGCAACTCAACTCAATCATATTAAGTTCAGCTTACTACAATGAAATTTTGAGTTCACGCAACTTTTTTTCAATTAAGTACAATGAACTCATTATTATTTGAGTGAAACAATCTCATTTAATTTAATTAATTTCACTGTTTGGTTTTACAGTAGTTGTGAATATATAAATGTAAATCTGAATATAAAGATATAAATCCAAATATATATTTATAAGCCTGAATATATAAAGGTCTGAATAAAAAAATATATAAAAGTCTGAATATATAGATACAAATCTGACTACATATTTATAAGCATGAGTATATAAATGTAAATCTGTACACTCACTACTTTACATTGTAGCAAAGTGTCATTTCTTCAGTGTTGTCACATGAAAAGATATAATAAAATATTTACAAAAATGTGAGGGGTGTACTCACTTCTGTGAGATACTGTATAGGTATACGTCTGAATATATAGTTTCAAATCTGAATATATAAACGTAAATCTGAATATATAGTTATAAGTTTGAATATATAAATGTAATTACTGAATATGTAGTTATAACTCTGAACATATAAATATAAATGTATAAATGTAAATCCTGAATACTGTATGTAGTTATAAGTCTGAATATATATTTATAAACTATGAACATTTAAATGCATATATTATCTACTTAGGGCCTGAATTTTAGTGCAAGATTGTGGGTATTGCACATAATTTTACTCATTCCCACAAGTTTTCATGCTTATAATGTGCTAAATTCCTCCAAACAATTGTAAAGAATATGCTTATATTTTTAGGCTTATAAATATATATTCAGATTTCCGTTTATATATTCACGACTTATTTTTGTCATTACTGTACTTATTTTTCTTTTTATTTATTGCTAAGTGATTATAATAATTATCTTTGATATCTAAAAAAAATTGTATGTTCCCCCTTATTGAGATAGCAATGTAAACACATTCTGTGTGTGCGCAAGAGAGAGGCTAAACATGATTGAGTTTGTCTGGGTCTCTCCATGTCTCTAATGTGGCTTTGCGTTTCTGGCACTGGGCTGAAGGAGGCAAATGTAATGTGATTACATGGCTTTACTCCGCTCTAATAGAGCTCTCTCCAGCACACCGCTTACCTGAGCTCCGGCCAACAGCGCTCTGATATACTCACCACTGAGACCCCAGCTGGCAGCTTGAATAAAGATCCATACTCTCACAGGCCACGGATCGCAGCCGCAATGTCAATCGCATGCTCAAAATTAGAGCGTGCGCAGGTGAGACTGAAAACAGGTCATCTTCTGCTGTTACAGAAACCTTTGAAACCTTTCTGCTGTTGTAATCATGGAGAAAAATATATTAACCAACTCAAGAGCTTCACTTTGTTTAAAAAAAAGTTGTGGGGAAACTTTTCTGGGTCGACAGGTATGGTGGTTTTTGATGTCACAGATAACTTGTGAATATTAGCTAAGTAATGCGTGAAAAATTTAATATGTTTTGATAATTATGATGTGGGGCAGCTGTGGCCTAATGGTTAGAGATTCAGACTGGTAACCGAAGGTTGCGAGTTCGATTGTCAATATGACTGAGGTGCCCTTGAGCAAGGCACCTAACTCCCCCAATCACTCCCCGGGTGCCACAGCAAAATGGCTACCCACTGCTCCAGGCACAAACCTGTGTGTCCATGGTTTGCTGTGTGTGTGTTCACTAATGTGTGTGCACTAACTTTGATGGGTTAAATGCAGAGGGCAAATTCCGAGTACGGGTTACCATACTTGGCCTTCACATGTCACTTTCACTTTATAATTAGTCTATGTCTGCAGGAGAGTATTTGTTCATTTTCAAGTCAAAAATTAAATCTAAGCAATAGTATATGTCCAATAATGCTAGAAAAGTATTCAGCAATGGAACTGCTATTTTATGAGTGGCTATTTTAAAAAATAAGCAATTTGGCTGCTGCTTGATCTTGAAAGTTTGGTTACACTTTATTTGGTAACATTTTATTTTACAGCATCCTTGTTACATATGTTACATATGCTTACTACAGTAATAACAGTAAATTATGCATAATTACATGCAGCTAACCCTAAACCAAACCCTAACCCTATGTAAGTACATGTTGTTAATTAGTATTACTCAGTACTTAAATGTGTGATTACACTGTGAAAAGGACACCTTAAAGAGTAACACTTTATTTTAAGGTGATGTATTTACATTGTACTTACTCAAATAAGTACTGAGTACCATTACTTAACTACATGTACTTACTATAGAGTTATATGTAGGGTTAGGGTTTGGTTTAGGGTTAGTTACTTGTAATTATGCAAAATTTACTGTTATTACTATAGTAATTACATAGTAATTATGTAGTAACATGTAACTACGTCAAGTGTTACCAAAATATATATATTTTTAATGTTTTTAAAAGAATAAATGGCTGCATTTGGTCACAAATACAGTAAAACAAGTAATATTAATTAAAAAAACAAGCAATATTAATTTGTGAAATATTATTACTAAAATAACTGTTTTCTGGTTTTATTTTTATAAAACTGTTACCACACAATACCGATATTAAAGCCAAAAAATATGTATCAATGCAACTTTCATGAAGTAAAATCACTAAAAGCCTTCCTTCCGCCGGAAAAAAATAGTCCCTGACCGTGAAGAGCAACAGAAGTTACATTATTACGCCATTAGATGGTGTTAAAGACTGTCTTTATGAGTGTATCAGTCAGTAGTGATGACTTTTACATTGAAAAGACTGAATTGTTGTGAACACGGAACAAGACACAACTGACAAATGCTTTGATTAGCGCCGTCAGTCACGGGAAAACCCCTTAACTGTTAAAAGGATATTGCAGCGAACATTTAAACATATTATTTTATTATGAACATAGGACTGACCTGAAGGAAAATGCTAAATCTGAATGCAGGTAATCTTCTTCTACATAATACAGTAAGCATCAATGGACAATATAAATTGAGATCAAACAGCTTACGTTGCTAAGAGTGCTTGCTAAGGGTGTTGTGTAGTGATACGCAGAACCGTTGGGTGAAGCGGTCATAGCCGTGTTTTATCATGAATCAGCTTAGTGAGAAGTTTACCAAACAATCTGCGATCTGTCTCTCATCCCAGAGACCACAGCGCTCATCGCAATGGCAACAGCAGAGATCTGTTTTCCTCTTTCATACAAAGCTGAGACGTTGTAAGTACAACCAAATTTGAAAAGATTTGACATGCCGTGCGAACAGAGTTTTCGTTTTCTGTTTTCCCTGCTTGGTGTGTGATGTGTACATGTCTAATTTCAGCAGCTTGTGCAATGTTGACAGACTCGATCAAACCTGAGCTGATCAAAATGGCACAGTGACTGTCAGCGGCTTTCAACTTCTTTACAGCAACTTGGAAATGAGTTTTTCCGTTTTTGAAGGAAAGTCTAATTTTCTCTCTCACACCTGACCTGGTTTTGTTTTCACATTCAACCAGACTAATTTATTTGATCAGTATGCAAAGTCGTGCATAACTAATCCGCCAAGGTAACAGAGTTTCGCTCTTCAGAATACGAGAGGTTTTTACCTTATGATATATTCATAGTGCTGCAGATAGAGATCACTGTCAGCCGAGATGGCACAATGGAAATATCTTCAGTTATAAATAGCTGAGTGAGTCTAGTCTTGTTTCAGCTCGGAAGGAAGATGAGTTGCTCACCGTTGAGCGTTTTTATTTAAAGGTTCAATTGCTGAATATCTCCATTTGGCTTTGATTTCAACCCTTTTCCTTTTGGATAGAGAAGGAAATTAAACTGTTTGGCTTCTCATCAAATATTTGAGCTGCTGTTATTTGTCAGTAACCAGCGTAGAGTAGTAGGTCTCCAGACGCCAGCCTGGCAGAGGTGACCTATGGAGAGGCACTGAAATCCCTGCGAAACATTGTGGAGCTCCAGGTTTTCCAGGAGGATCAATTCTTGTATCCTTTCTTCAAATTCCTCCAAATTACCTCATTTATTTTTTTTTGGGGGGTTGAGGTTGTTTTTATTGATAGACAATAAATTATTGGTGGAAGGAGAAGGGTGTATCAGGGTTATGTTTAGTGTCATTGTGTTTTAGTTTGGTTCTACATTGTATTCTGTTCACGATTGTCTGTGTTTCCTTTGCTAGATATTCTCCATGGTTGTTCATAGAGTTACACCTTTTCCCTGTTCTGTTAATGATCTCCCTTGTGTATTTAAGCCTTTACTTTGCTCTCTTATTGGTCCTGCAATAACGTTATGTTGTATGTAGGGTTGAGCATCATTTGAATTTTAACAATTCCAATTTCAATTCTGCTTATCGATTCCGATTCTTAGCGATTCCTAATTTCGATTCCAATAAGGTAAAAAAAAAAGAAGTTTACATAAACCCTGCCCCCAGTAATACACAACAAAGGGGGTGAGGCCATGTTGAGCTGCTTTAGAAAAGAGGAAGAGTTGTTGTAGTAGAGTATTGTTTCCATGCCATTATTTTACGCCGCACTGCTTCACAAACGAGGGTCAATTGACCCTTCGCAAAGACCCGCCCCCCTTAGTTACTGTTGCTTTGTCCGACAAGCCGTGGCGCTGTCAAGCCACACGCAGTGAAAAATACATCGAGGAGCAAAGAGGATACTGACAACACGTTGACAGACAAGACAGAGCAGGAAAGATGTCAATACACACCATTTTTCAAGTTCAAGTCCACCAAGGTTAATCTTCTAAATCCTGACTGCTTTGTCGGACAAAATGACGGATTCAGCATTCTGATTGGTTAGATCGCTTGTTAATCAAACTCCCAGTCAATTCAACACTGGATTTGCACAAAAGATTAACATGACGTCACATGGTAGTTGATGAGTTGAATCAACTCCACAGCAACTACATAAATTTATCCGCTAACCGTTCAGAAATGTCCAGATGCATTCTAAAAGTTGTAACTTCTTCCTGAGTCTCTCCATCAGTGTCGACTCCAGTTTGAACAATGCAAGGCTGAACACCGTTACTGACAATCCTCATTTTGGCTGCGTGAGATTCTCCACCTTTGTTGTTGTTGAGCAACCGAAGCACGAGCTGTTAAAGCTCCGCCCTCTTTTGTAAAATGGGCCGGGAGCAGCAGCTCATTTGCATTTAAAGGGACACGCGTGTTTTTGCTCGCACCCAAATCTGGGGAAATTTGACAAGCTATAATAAATGATCTGTGAGGAATTTTGAGCTGAAACTTCACAGACACATTCTGGGGACACCAGAGACTTATACATCTTGTAAAAGGGGCATTTACAGTAGGTCCCCTTTAAAATGGAATCGATAAGACGAATCCCTGGTTTTTCGAATTTTGGAATCGGTTCTCGATACCCAACCCTAGCTGTAAGTGTGTAGTGCTTCTGTGTTCCTAGTGTTAAAAGTTAATTTGTTCATCATGCTTCAAAACAAGTTGAAGAAGACTAGAGGGTGTACAAACCTGGTAGTGCATGGTGCTTGCAACATCAGAATCATGGGTTTAATTCCCATGGAATGCATACATAAAAGCTGTATATCTTAAATGTACTCTGCATTAGATTAGAAAGTGTCTCCCTAAATAATAAATGTAAATTATTATGATAATGCAGACTTTTTGCCAATGCTAATGCCATCAGCAGCAAAACTTCTCTCTTTATTTTTACTTTATTATAAAACTCAGTTTAAATGTCACTTTGCTTGTGGATTAAAGATGAAACAGTGAACAGTGTGCTTTGGCAGCGGCGTGCCTCTGATCGGACAGTAATGCCGCTCTAAGACTGCGGGGTGTGTGATGAGAGGGGTTTTGTCTTTGTTTTCGTAGTTGAGGAGGATTTTACGAATGTGAATTGGGGGCAGATGGATTTGGAACTGAGCTGGGCTCGGATATGTTGGAGCAGTCACAAGGGGTCGGAGCCTTTTTGTGGAGGATGTTTATTCGAAATTAGTAGGAGAACAGCAGAACTAGGCTTTGATGTTTGACTTCTGTGAGAATATTTGAGAGAATTTGACAACGTAGGTGTGTTGAGTTTTGCTTGAAGTCAACATTTGTAATCTGCTATGTGACATACTGCTGAATGAAACATGATATTCAAAAGAAATGTGATGTGGGACTTGATTTTATGCGTCAGGAATTGATTGGATGGAGAAAAGTGCTGGTGGTTAGAGGGGAAGGGCTTGATGACATCATCTGGAAAGCGAATTTGTTTCAGAGGCAGAAGTTTTTTTATGAAAAATTACGAAAACATGCAAAATATTGTTCACAACAAGACCAGTTACATGTACACTACCATTCAAAAGTTTTTTAAAGAAATGTATTAACACAGAAAATAGTGTCAAGGTTTATTTCATGTTGATTTCAAATTATGGCCTTTGTCTGATAAAGTTTACATGCATTTACATGACTTTAAGCTTAGTTTTGTAGGATCGTCTATATTAACACATTTAATAATCCAAGTTTTCCCCCACAATTAGCACAGTAATTGGAAAAGAAACAGTGCAAAGTATGTGTTGGCCTACATATAACTCAATTTCTGAAAAGTTCCATCTTGTTCATTTGACCTCTCCTGACACTTCATTAGAGTCTTCATAAACATATCAAACAGGGCATCTGACAACAGGCCACAAAGCCACGTGTGTCATAAAGCAATCTGTGATATGTCACAATAATAGCTATATTAGATATTTACCCCCATGAAGTTTCATTATCCACTCTTAAAGGGTTATTATGCGATGTTAATTACAGTGTCAAAATCATATCAGCCCTCGACTTAATGAAGCACTTTCACAACCTTTCATTTAAGTGAAGAGCTGCTTTTCAGTTTTCATGCGTGGCTCTCTGCTAATTCTGCTAGATATTATGGAGTATTAATGTCGACTGGGGTTCAGCAGAGTAGATTAACCTCTAAGCAGAGTTTGGGAGTGTGTGTGGATCCAGGATGGCTTGAAATGCCTCATCATTAGAGCCGATCTCTTGACCCTGATGAAATGTAGTATGTCCTGGAGGCTGTCCGCCGCTCCAGACTCTGGCCTGCAGTGCTGCATTATACATGCATTTATCTCTTCAAGGGTTCATATCAAGTAAAACAGGATTTTTCTTGCTCTTTTAAAATAGGAGTTTGATATACTATGTAGACATACTCGAACGTTCGCAATACATATCTCTCTCCCCAGACCATTTTTGAACTGAAACTCCACAGAAATTAAGTCAAAATCATTGTTTTCATTGTACAAAATTGCATCGTTAGCATAAGTGAATATCTTTACGAGTAAGTTATTGAATCATTCAATCAACTGATTTGTTCAAAATTTTTATTGAGTGCTGTTGTGAAAATACTGAATAGCTATACTGAAAACTATTATGAAACTATTCACTGTACTGTCTTTATGAAAGTCTTTGAAATCATTAATTCAACCGGTTCGTTCAGGAATTAAACTATTTACTGTCTGTATGAGTGAGTCATAGAATCTTTCAATCAACTGATTTGTTAAAAAAAACTATTCATTCATGGGCAAAACAAGTGAATCTCTTTATGAGTGAGTCATAGAATCTTTCAATCAACCGATTTGTTAAAAAAAAAAGATTCATGAGCAAAAAAAGTGACTTTCTTTATGAGTGAGTCTTTGAATCTTTCAGTCAACCAATTTGTTCAAAACAGTGATTCATTCATAAACACAACAAGTGACTCTCTTAATGAGTGAGTCTTTGACTGTTTCAGTTAAGTGATTCATTCAAGACACTGATTCATTTGGAAAATTAACTATTTTTGTTGCATTTTATGCAATGATAATAAAAGAGAGTTTAATTGAATTGAATGAAAATATTTACTGTCTTTATAAATGAGTCATAGAATCTATTTACTGTACTGTATTTATGAAAGTCTTTGAAATAATTAATTCAACTGATTCGTTCATTCAGGATTGAAACTATTTACTGTCTTAATGAATGAGTCATAGAATTTTTCAATCAACCGATTTGTTGAAAACACTGATTCATTCATCAACAAAACCAGTGACTCTCTTTATGAGTGAGTCATAGAATCTTTCATTCAACCGATTTGTTCAAAAAACGGATTCATTCATGAGCAAAACAAGTGCCTTTCTTTATGAGTGAGTCTTTGGATCTTTAAGTCAACCGATTCGTTCAAAGCACTGATTCATTCAGAAATGAAACTATTTACTGTCTTTATGAGTGTCATATAATATTTTAATCAACCGATTTGTTCAAAACACTGATTCATTCGTGAACAAAGCAAGTGAATGTCTTTATGAGTGAGTCTTTGAATCATTTAGTCAACCAATTAATTTAAAAAAAAAACTGATTCATTCAGGAACAAAACAAATTACTGTATTTCTGAATGAATCATTGTATCATTTATTCAAATGATTCAACTAAAACTCTGATTCAGTCAGGAATGAAATAAGCAACAGATTTTGAGTCTTTAAATCATTCACAACTGATTTGTTCAAAAACACTGATTTATTTCTGGAACATTTTTTTTTTTCTGTTCTTTTAAAAAAGCTTCATATTGCAAAAAAAATAAAATAAAATAAAATAAAAAATTAGATATTTACAGCATATATATTCTTCCCCGTAGGAATACGATGATGGATATGGAACGGCCTACGATGACCAGGGATATGACTCGTATGACAACAACTACAGCAATCAGGCACAGAAGTAAGTGCGTGTGTGTGTGTGTGTGTGTGTGTGTGTGTGTGTGTGTGTGTGTGTGTGTGTGTGTGTGTGTGTGTGTTTTGTCTGCTGTCAGTGTAAAGGGCATTTCTCAGAGTGCCTTTGTGTGTCTATCTGAACGAGAGAGCTTATTCACAATGTAGGTCAGTGCTCACCTCTCTGTATCGAACCAAAGAGTTTGTGTAGGTCCGCACAGAGCTGGACATGGAGCTTTGCTGCATTGGAAATCGTTCAGGCTAATGTAGGGGGCAGCTTTGAAAGTCCAAAAGAGAGAAGCGGGCCATCTCACTAATGAATCACTCTTTTATCTCACCCTTTTCTCTGCAAGGAAACATTTAGTGTTGTATGAGAGGGTCAGTTGTCACTGTGTACCAGAGAAGAACTTATAAACACCACAATCTTGTGAAGGACATTTTGACTCATAATCAGTGGGTGTTAACATATGACATGTTCTTGTTTTCTAAAACAGCTAATCAGAATGCAGTAGAATAGAATTTGTGTCTCAAGTTAGACTACAAACTTAACACTTAAATTAAGATTTTTTGAGTTCCATCAAAGTCCCTTTAAGACAAGTCCTTTCACTTAGCGGCCATCTTTGAAACGCCTCTCAGGCATGCAAGTGCAGCTCCTATCTCTTTGAATGGAGAAACATCAAATTCTCCAAAGATGTTCACTAATCTTTCGATTAAATCACCAATTAATCACCAATTAAATCTGACAACAACTGTCTCATAAATTTTGTTTCTAAACGCTCGAATCATGACAAACAATGGCAGAATCAAACTAATGCGCATGCAAAATCCTAAGTGCGCGTCTCTATAGGAAGCTCGCGTCTGACTGTTTTCATAGGAACCGGAGCTTCTAATAGCAGAAGCAGTGATGCGATGACTTTCCCAATCGGCGATTGGCTCTTATTTAGAAGGCGGGACTTATTCCGCCAATTTGCAAGTGATTTGTTTTTACATATATATCCTTTATTTTGTGTATATTTATTAATATATGTATTACAATATTGGGCTAGATGATGAAAATAAAGTAGGATTTTATAATAATTCAATTCTTGATAGGTTTCATATAATATTTTATGATAAGTATAATATATTTTGTTACATTTTTAAATTTTTAAATCAGTTGTAATTATATTTGAATGATTTGTTTTATTGTTTTTATTAATATATGTATTAAATTATTGGGCTAGATGATGACAATAAAGTTTGATTTTATAATTAATTTCTCAATATTAGTTTTTGATTTAAAGATATAATAAATTTTTATTAATTTTAAATCAACTGTAATATATTTAATTCATATTATATATTATAGTATGTATATATATAAACTATTATAAACTATACATTGTTCATTTTTAATTGTTGTATTTTTAAATAATTATATATTTTTCATTAAGAATGAATTATACAAAAATTATTTTAAATTCTGATTATTAGGTTTAATTTAATGACAATATAATACATTAAAAAATTTTTTTTTTTTTCATTTATTTTAGCATGTATATTGCAAATATTGAACAATATGATTTAAAGTACAATTTAAATTCTGCAAATTTCTTCAATTTCTTCTGACTACTGTTTTTGATATGGACCACATTTTAAAAATCACATGAATAATCTGACAAAAAAAACAAAACAAAACCAAACAAACAAAAACAATTTGGAACAGAAAATGAGCAATGGCACTTGACACTTGACTTGTGGTGTGAAGAGAGCAAAAAGACATGATGCTGGATTTATGGCAGTGATTGCATGTCACAGTAATCTTCAGGTGGACTTCATCATACTCTAACCAGCACTGATCTGTATCTGTGTCAGTCAACGGCTTCTTCCTGAGCTCAAACACTTTTTTAGGAGCTCAGATGACAGTTAAACTGATTCATTTTTACTAATTAATGAGGAGTCTTTCCACAAGCCTCCATGTACTTCATTATACGGCAGGTTTCTAGGCTCTTTGATTCATAAAACATCGTCTGTGTGTTACTGAGCTATGGTAGATTTCCTCACACCTCATCCTGGTGCGTCTTTGATCTTGTAACATGTAATCCAGGGATATGTAAACCAGCATTTATTTTAATCATAGAATATACAGTGATCCAGAGGTGGTTTACCCTGTGTATACTATATCAAAGACACAACAGGCCTGGTCTCAGATCAGCATTTGGAACTCATTTAAGATTAATCTTAGTGAATATATATATATGTGAATTTTACTATATAGCTGTATATGATGATATATAATTGTTATTATATTGGCCTAACCATGGTAGAATGATTCATTGATGTTTCTGGTTGAGGATAATATAACTGTAATTGCTCGTATTTAAATTAGTAATTTAAACAAATGCTTAACCTTTGGTATGCAACACCAAAAACATATTGACCACTCAGAACACCTTAGAAACCCCATAGCAACACCCTAGCATTGTGGTAGCACTCACTTAAAAAAAAAAATTCTAAATATAAAAAAGTTTTTTTTTCTTTTTTTCTTTTTTTTATTTAGAAAGTGTCATGACTTTAGAATTTTGTCAGATGTATCGGTCATCATGACATTTCGATGCTAGAAATAGGCCACCGTTACCTGTGTTAGAGGAAGAGGAGAGCTCAGAGATTAAATGTTCACCAAGGTGGCAGGTTTATCTCACAGGAGCATTAAAATGGTCAGAGGTCAAATGTTATGACTTTTTATGAAAAAGCCTTTGCTGTGTGATTCTCCCAGGTGAGTCACCTTCTTGTGTAGTGGTCCGGATACTCCACACGTGTGCACTCGCAGTGTTGCAGTGTTGCAGTCGTGCTCCCTGTGGAAGTGCTCAGGGGTGCGCAAGTGTGTCTGACAGCATTTAAACTGCTAGTCACCTTCTTCAGAGTGCTATAGAGCGCCATATGGCCCACATAACACACACACACGCTGAATGTCAGAGCGGCTATAGGCCTCCACAGAGCAGTTTGTTTTGGAAAATGTCAGTGCTGTGAGTTCAGAGACTGCTGCTTTTCAAAGGTTAGAACTGCTTCAGAAGACACTCTGAGAGTTGAGATTTAGAGGGGAAAAGAGCAATTATAGCAGCAACTGATTAGAAATTCCCTCTTAGGATTGATTGATTGGGAGGTTTTCCTCGCCACTGTCGCCTTTGGCTTGATCTCTGAGGGATTGTAAGGCCACTGTTCTTCGTAAGCTGCTTCGGGAACGGTATGTGCTGTACAAATAAACCAAATTGAATAATTGATGTTTGCAAACACTTTCCAATTCATTTAATTCCTGCTATAGTGATAGCAGCTAGGCAAGTATTGGACCACTTTGAGGGCGTGTTCACACTTGGCATGTTCAGTTCGATTAAAACGAACTCTGATGCGATTGCTATGTGAGTGCGCTTCATTTGAATAAAGGCACGATATACTTACGGTGATGTTCTTTTTCGATCTTCGTTTAGGGGTAAAACGAAGTTCGAAACGTGAGCAGCGAAATACTGTTATCAAATATCCGACGCCACCCACACTGCTGAGAGCTGTGCGCTTTCCTCTCAATAACAAAATAAACACAACAAAAATGAGAAAACAGCAAACATTTTGGATAGAAATGGGCTCAACTTGACTCAAAATGAGTCAGAGAAGAGTTCTGCGTGAAAGAAGGCGGAGCCTCAGCGCACACCTCCTATTATGTTATTTTCACGGACCGATGGTAGTACGAAGGTGTTTTGCAGCTGAAGCAAACTTTTCCTGAGAGTTCGCTTTGGCAAGCCGTTTCGAACTCCCAAAACGAACCTCATTTTGTTCGAAATGACGTCACATCGGTTTGTTCTTTGATTTTGTTTGAAGTATATCGGGGCTTTAAGTGTGAATGCTGCCATCCGAACCCTGGTGCGTACCAAACAAGTGGGCTGAGACCCCTGAAAAGATTTGTCTCGGTCCACTTCCAAGTGAACTCTGGTGCGGTTTGAATAAAATATGAATGCGTCATGAACCAAATACATGTAAACGAACCAAAAACAGGACATGATGTCACAAGATGCGACTCTAAAAAGGACGGAATGCTCCAGCATACCTGTTTTTTTTCCATCATAGTCGCGATGTTGCCCATCACAGTTTGGTACAGGCATCAGACCACGTCTCTTCGCAGGAGACATGGATCTTTGCATGTGTGTGTGACGGAGGGATTCCTGATGCTGTTTTGACTCCTTTACACATTTTATAAGCTCTTCACAAGATCTCAGCTGGTCAAAATACCATCATATGTAGGCTACGCACATACATCGAGCACATTTAGCCCAGCACACAACATTGTTTTGGATGTTCGGTAGGTTCCATTGCGAAATATATGTCGTAAATGCCGACCAGTTGGGTTGTGAACATACAGTGGGTACGGAAAGTATTCAGACCCCCTTAAATTTTTCACCCTTTGTTATATTGCAGCCATTTGCTAAAATCTTTTAAGTTCTTTTTTTTTTCCTCATTAATGTACACACAGCACCCCATATTGACAGAAAAACATAGAATTGTTGACATTGATTTATTAAAAAAGAAAAACTGAAATATCACATGGTCCTAAGTATTCAGACCCTTTGCTGTGATACTCATATATTTAACGTAGGTGCTGTCCATTTCTTCTGATCATCCTTGAGATGGTTCTACACCTTCATTTGAGTCCAGCTGTGTTTTATTATACTGATTGGACTTGATTAGGAAAGCCACACACCTGTCTATATAAGACCTTACAGCTCACAGTGCATGTCAGAGCAAATGAGAATCATGAGGTCAAAGGAACTGCCTGAAGAGCTCAGAGACAGAATTGTGGCAAGGCACAGATCTGGCCAAGGTTACAAAAAAAATTCTGCTGCACTTAAGGTTCCTAAGAGCACAGTGACCTCCATAATCCTTAAATGGAAGATGTTTAGGATGACCAGAACCCTTCCTAGTGCTGGCCGTCCGGCCAAACTGAGCTATCGGGGGAGAAGAGCCTTGGTGAGAGAGGTAAAGAAGAACCCAAAGATCACTGTGGCTGAGCTCCAGAGATGCAGTCGGGAGATGGGAGAAAGTTGTAGAAAGTCAACCATCACTGCAGCCCTCCACCAGTTGGGGCTTTATGGCAGAGTGGCCCGACGGAAGCCTCTCCTCAGTGCAAGACACTTGAAAGCCCGCCTGAAGGACACCAAGATGGTGAGAAATAAGATTCTCTGGTCTGATGAGACCAAGATAGAACTTTTTGGCCTTAATTCTAAGCGGTATGTGTGGAGAAAACCAGGCACTGCTCATCACCTGTCCAATACAGTCCCAACAGTGAAGCATGGTGGTGGCAGCATCATGCTGTGGGGGTGTTTTTCAGCTGCAGGGATAGGACGACTGGTTGCAATCGAGGGAAAGATGAATGCGGCCAAGTACAGGGATATCCTGGACAAAAACCTTCTCCAGAGTGCTAAGGACCTCAGACTGGGCCGAAGGTTTACCTTCCAACAACACAATGACCCTTAGCACACAGCTAAAATAACGAAGGAGTGGCTTCACAACAACTCTGTGACTGTTCTTGAATGGCCCAGCCAGAGCCCTGACTTAAACCCAATTGAGCATCTCTGGAGAGACCTAAAAATGGCTGTCCACCAACGTTTACCATCCAACCTGACAGAACTGGAGAGGATCTGCAAGGAGGAATGGCAGAGGATCCCCAAATCCAGGTGTGAAAAACTTGTTGCATCTTTCCCAAAAAGACCCATGGCTGTATTAGATCAAAAGGGTACTTCTACTAAATACTGAGCAAAGGGTCTGAATACTTAGGACCATGTGATATTTCAGTTTTTCTTTTTTAATAAATCTGCAAAAATGTCAACAATTCTGTGTTTTTCTGTCAATATGGGGTGCTGTGTGTACATTAATGAGGAAAAAAATGAACTTAAATGATTTTAGCAAATGGCTGCAATATAACAAAGAGTGAAAAATTTAAGGGGGTCTGAATACTTTCTGTACCCACTGTATCTCTATGCCTTTAGGTTCGGTATCTTTAGGTTCGGTGTTAAAAATACCAATGCGAATGCAAAGCGGACCAGGACTAAATGTTTTCTTTTTTTAATTTGTATTTTGGTCCGGACCAAACGAACCAAGCGAACCGAACTACAAGTGTGATCACACCCTGAGATTATTAGCATTCATTAGCATGTTTAGCATTAGCATGTTCATTAGAAAACATTAATTGCGTTTTTATTCACCCTTTTGTAAGTTTGAAAATCTATCAAATGTTATTGATAATCCAGTTTTAAGGCTATGCAGAGTTGTAGACAGACAGTCACCGAGCACCACAAACAAACAGCAACCGCCTTTTGCAGTTCCTCTGAACCAAAACAACGAGCTTTTGCTGCGTTCACGCCATGACATGACCGTAATTACGAGATGGCAACCTGTGACGTTCTAATAATAATAAAAAATATAATAAATATAATTAATATAATAAAAAAAAAGATTGATTTATTATTTTTGGATGATTCATTTAAATTGTTTTTAATAATTGTATGTATTTTGACTCAATACATGAGTATGTATTATAAATTTGATTAATTTAATTTATTTGTATAAATTTAAATTATTATTTTATTCATTTTTTTTTAAATTAATAAATATACTTCTTCTAGTTCTCTATAATGGAAGGCTCTTTTATCAGCGGAAAACTCTAGAAATCTAGATCTCTTACTTTGTTTTTCCGGGTCTTTTGATCCTGTACATACAGAAAAAAAAAACGTTCCACACCCGATGAAGAGGAACATTACAGAGTTCAGCTCTGCAGGTCGCGATTACCACGATTGATTACTCCTCCGTTCAAAGCATCAGACTCGGCGGGTTTCTCTCTCTTCTACACCTGTCTTCCTCTCTGTTCCTTTACTCACACGTTCTGTCCCCTGTCCCACTTTCTCTGAGCTTCCTCAGACAGACGCGCTGATATTTTTAACTTGTTTCGGCTCTATTTTAGCGGTTTGGTGTCTTGGTTCTTGTCTCTGTGGACCTTTGGTTCTGTTCAGTTCTGTTAGCAAGACAAGAAGATTGTCACAAACTAAAAATAGATTCATGTACATCTGAGAAAAGAACAGAGTGAATTCTCTTCCTTGTCTGTCGCAAAGTCCACAAGCATATGCGAACCATGATTTTGCCTGTAGCTTGTTTGAACAGACAGAGACATACAGTAATTTATGATGAAAAGGATGTTACGTTTAGATTTGGGTCTAGAAAATTGCATGAGGAGGCCATAAAATGGGACGCAAACATACATATTTACACATGGCTTATGGTGTGTACAAAACATGCTAGCCATAATAAATGCACATTGAATGCTTTGGAAATTAAGCTTTGAATTGGTGCAGGAGGCTCAATAGAGGACAAAGGCTTGTGGTTTTCCATGGGTCCATTTTTTGACTCTATAAATTGATTTCATTCAGTCTCATCTTGAATGAACATTAATGACTCAGTTTGGAAAGAGCATTTAAAACATGCCTTACATGCGTGTTCGCTCAAAGTAGCATTCGATTTGCATTTTGGCTGAACTGTTCCTTTAAGGAAACTTTGCGACCCATGTATGGAAAACATAATTAGCGTTGTGTGATGTTTATTCACCTTTCTGCCCTCTAAACCTCTTCCAAACTCTTTCTCTTTGAGTGCGAGAGAATGAAGCAGTAATTAGTGATTAGTGATAAGCCTCTCACAGTAGATTAGACCAGCGAGACTCCTCACAGACGCCCCACTGCTAATTTACCAGCTGTGAAAACAAGACGAGAGAACGAGGAAACACAGAGATCACCTGGGACATGTAGTACATCATTCAGATTTAACCCCACCATCTGTTTAACCACACGAGAGTGAGAGAAAGAGCAAGGCCCTTAAGTCAACTAGGGCCCTTCCTGTGGAAAAGCTCTCAGTTTGTCAAACATCTGGGATCTGCTTAATGTGTGATATTCTTTATTTTATTTTATTTTATTTTTGCACCATTTTATTAAGTTTAGCTTTGTTCATGTACTTTTAGTTTGCATTTCTTCAGTTCCTGTGTTCTTTTGTTTGATTTTCCCACCACTCATCTGTTATCACAGCTGTTCGTCATTTAGTTCATCACCATTGTGTATTTAAGTTCCTCCTGTTCACTTACTGTTTGTCTGGTCTCGATTATGTTAAGGTGTGATTACTCTGCCTTTGTTGGATTACTTTGCCTGTTTGGATTAAACTTCGTATTGGATTTTTATTTATTTTATTTTATTTTATTTTATTATTATTTTAATTTTGTATTTATTTATTTATTTATTGATTGATTGATTTATTTCAATTTATATTATTATTATTATTTTTTTTTTGTATTTTATTTTAATGTATTTTATTATTTTATTTTATTTTATGTTTATTATTATTATTATTATTATTATTATTGTTATTATTTATTTGGTATTTTGCCTGAATATAGACTTTAAAAAATATATAAAAATATTTTATTTTAATTTTATGAATGTATTTTTATTTTAATAGACTTACTTCTTTGATTTAAATATTTTTTAATGATTATTAAAATAAAAATATTTATAAATATTTATAATTCTTGCTCACTATAAATTCAACTAGTAAGTTGTACAAAAACTTGTAGAAAAACAGATGGTCAAATGTCCTTGCTTCCACTGAAGTGCAAAATATAAAAAAGCAAAACAAGAAATTGTTGTAATTTTATGGTTACTTGTAATAAAACTCCCAGCAAACACCTGTGCGGTACTTCATGGTTTATGTGAAAGAGTTACTCAACAGTTGCCAGCAGATCACTGAGAGATTGAAGTGCTTCTATACGCCTTAGTGAAAATCTGATGCCAGTTTAAACAAGCCAATCTGTTATTTAATCTGTTCAGATAACATCAGATACACATTGAGTGCTGAGTCGGTTTTAGCTGGGTAAACATGGCTGTCTGAGAGAAAAAAAACATGTAAATAATGTTTCTTATTTCACAAGAAATCAGACATTGTATGTTTACTATATATATATATATATATATATATATATATATATGTGTGTGTGTGTGTGTGTGTGTGTGTGTGTGTGTTTGCGTGTTGCATTAAATTGATCGAAAGTGACAGTAAAGACATTTAAAATGTTACAAAATTTCAAATAATTGCTGTTCTTTGTCATTTCTATTCATCAAATAATTATGAAAAAAAAATGTATCACGGTTTCCACAAAAAAAATATGAAGCAGCACAACTGTTTTCAACACTGATGATAATAAATGTTTCTTGAGCAGCAAATTAGCATATTAGAATGATTTCTGAAGGATCATGTGACACTGAAAGACCAGTGTTGTGGTTAACGCATACAAGTAACGTGAGTTACGTAATCAGATTACTTTTTCAGATTACTTTTTTTATTCCTCCAAAGCATTTTTGATACTTGAAGTTAATAGTTTTATGCAGCGTACCTGATAACTCCATTAAGTCTCCTCAGAAGAGTGAATTGTTCCTCTGGGTGATTGTAGTTTATTCGACAGCATGTTTGCAGTGTTTACACGTGTGTGTTGCTAATTGGAGGAATTGGACTGTGTGTGACTTAAATGCATCATCATTTCTGCTAACGCTCTACCTCGACTGGAGCGAGCTGAACAGGGTAATTGAGTAGAACAGAACAAACTCGGCACTGGAGGAGAGGGAGAGAGCCGAATTAAGGGAAGAAGGAATATTGACGATGTGTCAGGGAAGAAATTAAAGGTGTCTAACTAGGTTTGAACCCAGGCTTGTGTTCAGATTGGGGAGAAGAGGTTCTTTGTGGTGTGAAACAGCGGAGAGAGATGCATCTGGCAGCAGGTTGTGAAGTTGACTGATGCATTACTGAACACAAAAGCTTTAGGTCTCTTCAATTTCACCTTCATGCACGGTGGAAATGGGGAATTTCATCACACATATGATATAAAGCCTCCTCCCAGCCTTCACGAGGTTCTTGAGCTTGTGTGTGTGAATCTGAGGAGAATAGTGACCGTAGTTGTGCTCCATAGGTCCCACACTGCAATCCCAGCACAATTCCTCTCTCTCGTTCTCATCCTATCTTCTTCTCCCTGGTGTGCAGACACATTTTAAGCGTGAAACTAGCAGTAACAGCAGGCTAGCTATAGGCACCTCTGCGTGAGCTTTGACACGGGATTTCCTCTCTGCATAACAATTTATGAAAATCCAAGACACTCTTTTCTCAGCCACTGACAGTGGATTGTTGTGTGTGTGAGTATCTCTTGTGAATGAGGGGAGGAGTTAATATTATGATTTGAGTAAAGGGGGGTTTAATAGTATGATTAGAATTAGGGAAGGAGTTATAGTGTTATGATTGGAATGAAGGAGCGGTTATGATATTAAAGGGGAGGAGTTATTAGTGTTTCCCACCACAGGTTTTTGTGAGACTATGATGGATGATGCATTTTTTTTTTTTTTTTGTACATTAAAATTAAATGCATCAACCTGGTGTACTTTGAGGGCAAAATTAAGAGCTCCAACTCTTATCCAATCCAAAAAACGTCCACACTGGCGAGCTAACTTTATTGGAGTGCAGGTGTCTTGTCTGTCATATCTGATTACATGCATTTACGTGGCAGTAGCAGCTGCGCGGTGTTACTGCTTGTGTTTTATGACTGGTGGCAGTCAGCGTTTAGGTGCAATACTGACACCTACTGTGTATTGTTGGGATATCAACAAGATACTGGCGCTGGATAATTTACGTGCCATATTATCATGTATGTACTATTCATTTGAAATATTATTGCCAATACCGGTAGCCTAGATTGTGTCACCCCTAATTATCACGATAACAATATTAATTTTTTTAAATATCGCGGTTATCGTTAATACCGATATATTGCCACACCCCTACTCCAACCCACTTTCCATAAACTGACCAAACTGCTGAAAACACCAGATAATGAGCTGCTCACATGAATGCAGTGTAATATCATAGAATGTATCGATAGTCGTATCATAGAATGTATCAAGCTGGTTCTGAAATTTAAAAAATGTGACGCTTTGAGCGCTGTTGAGATGATTCGTAAACACCCCTGATTGGCCAGTGTGTTCACGCGCTCCACATATATCTGTGATTGGCTACAATGATCAATGCACGGGAGCATTTGAAAGCACACGAAAGTGTTTTTAAAGTAGGAGTGGGAGCATTTGAAAGCAGGCGTTTATCAGTGGACCGGTCTATCAAATGCACCCATGTGTATCCATGTAAGGACTCGGTGAAGAGCGTCATTGATGTCTATTTACAACATGTTTTTGAAGCGTTGGTCTTTGTAGCCAAACACAGACATATCCGCTCAACAGCGCTCTAAAGAGTCACATTTTTAAAATTTCAGTACCAACTTGGTACCGAAGTCGGTACTTTTTACAACACTAACGCAGTATCACGCTTCGCTTTAAAACTCGCAGCATGACAGACTAAATGCTTATTTAATAAAATTGCAACCTTTTGCTACTTGATAAGCATTTTGCGATTTTGGTTTTAATGTGATTGACAGATGCTTCGCCAAAGCAATGGCGCAAAACACAATGTTAGAGACCTTTTATGTTATTATAAGAAGGTTAAAAATATTTTTGGTTTATTGGTTTAGTGAAACTGTAGTCAACTGGCGGGCCACCACAGGGAAACACTGAGTTACAATACATATGAAAGCAGTTCTTATTATAGAAATGGTATGAGCAGTTATGGAAATTAAGAAAGCAAATACAAAATATGTAGTTTCTATAGAATCATGGGACGAATAACAATTAATTCTGCCAATGTAAACACTAAATCTGAAGAATCCTCACTGGTGGAAGCTTTTTATTTTCCAGTAATGCTTCTATTTCTTTTGCGCCAATCGTCCTGATGGGAGGCCTATGGAATTATGGGAGCATGAACATCAGGATATGGTTAGCAGTCAGCTATGATTGGCACTGGACAGCTCAGCTGAGGGGCCTATGGGAGAAAAACTCAATTTGGAAGCAGAAAGGAAACAGAGACCCAGGAGCAAAACTTCTGAGATGCAGCAACGAAAGGCAGGCGCACCGCAAATCTGCTCGGAAAATAGCTTCTCCGATGGGTTATTCTGCTTCATGTGCCTGCTGAGATGTTGCTTTGTCAATTTAAATAGGGAGCAAACAATGTCAAACAAGCAGACACATAACTTGAACTCTCACCACCTTTCTCTCACTGTCGTTCTCTCTGTCTTTAGTTAGTTAGTTTTATTTGAAGTTTGACAAGGCAGCATATTGAAGCAGAAAAAAAGAATAATTTTCTTCTTAGCAGCACAAATGAAATGTGTCAAACATAACACACAATCAAACATCATATATAGGTACAATTATTGTTAGTTCTCTCTGTCTATATATGAATGCATAAACACATACAGTGACAAAAGAAGTATGTTTTTCTTGAAAATGTATCATTAAAATGCATCAGCCAGTCAGCAAGCATTACATTTATTTTGCTCAATAAATGTCTCTCATTTCTTTCCACAGCTCAGATGATTATTATGAATACAGCCATGGTATCAGCAGAGAATCATATGACTCTTACGGTAAGTGTATGTGTGTGTGTGTGTTTTTTTTTTTTTTTTTTTTCAATGCAGTTTTATAATCACATGAAATTACTGCAGTAGTTTGTCAACATGTTTTGCTCCACAATTCTAGTGCATTAAAGCAGTAAGCTGCCTTTTTTTATAATAACTCCAGTTAGTACATGAACCTTGAGTCTGTCACTCTCTTCTTTTGCCTGTAGCACGCTCAGCTCCTGCTGTTATAAATACCGCTGGTATTGCAAGCCTTTGGTCGCAGTATCTATAGAACAGCATTGTATTTACATGAACAGACATTTACAATTGAATGTAAACAGGAGACGGGTTTGGATGCAGCAAAAGAATCAAAATGCTGTCGGGCAAATGTTCCGTGGAAGGCAAATAAGTTTGCGCTTACGAACAATGTAGGTACAAAAAAGAATAAATATGGCAGAGATATCTAGAAAAGAATTGCAATGCTCTGAAATTGCTGATGTAGCAGTTGTAAGCTCATTGTCCCAGCCAAACAGATGAGATATGTTTCTGAGCAGCTAGAATATTAAAGTGTGTGTGCTTTTAGTATGTAGATACAGATGCATTGGTGGAAACAATTGTATTATTAACAAAATATATTGTAACAGAATCAACAGTTTTGTTTGCCATATAGTTTTAAAAATTATTTTTTTTTTAGCTTTGGGCACTAGAATTTGATTTTTCTTTAAAAAGATTTCTTTGTGTGTGTGTTATATGAAGGTCACATTGGAAACCTTTACCATATCATTTTTTTTTTTTTTTTGCTACTTTCCAAATTCCTTTCAATGTATAGATTTTTATTTTATTTCATTTTGTTACGCCAGACAAGACAAACTTTATGTTGGTTTGAGAAAGCCTGACAAGACAGTAGAATTAATAGTTGGGTTTCCATGTTTTATGGGGACTTTCCATTTTTACATTGTAAAAACTATATATTATTTCCCCTAACCCTAAACCTACCCATCACAGAAAACTTTCTGCATTTTTACATTTTCAAAAAACATCCCAAAATTGTCCCCACAAGTACAAGGATTTCGGATATTTGTCCCCATAACGTAGGGTTTACCAGGACCACACATACACACACACAAGCAATCCATAACACTCAAGTTAACACTTTCCAGGTGCTACAAAACATAGACAGCTTGACAGTTCAAAGGAGAACTTTCTATTATCCGGCTGATACACATCCTTATTCTTTCTAAACGCAAGGACAGTGCCCATAAACCCTTTCCTTGAAGCTAGCGCGGGCTAACCTGAGATTGACAGCTCTCTAATTAAAGATTATTGGCTATGGCTCCTAGTCTGCAAAACTTTAGACTTAAGAGAAACGGCCTTTGTGCCTTTCTGTCCCTAAGAAGAGCTGAAAACGAGCAAGATCACACAAAAGGTGCTGTCGATACCGCTCACGTTCATTGACACGGATGCTCGTGAATGAGCTCTGCTGTTACGCTAATGGCGGCAGTAACCTCTCGCCTGAGGGCACTCGACTAAACCCCTTTCAAGTGGCTATTTGATCCTCTGGTGCAATTAAAGTTGTTTTGTTCTTTCTAAGGTGAAGGACAAAAGGAGGATGGTTTGGGGACATTTCTCTCTGATTGTCAGTGTTAGTTGGGCTAAATTATCAGAGGTGCCATGAGGTCAGAGAGGAAGATAGTGGATTTTGCTGTGACTCTTGGGATTTGTTACTTTAAAGATTGGTGGTGTTGTGTAAAAGTCGCTTTTGAAGGTGCATGTTCCACAACTACAAATCAGTGTCAGCGTCCCAGTCGGTCCCCGTTTAACACACACTTACAAAGAAAGTACACTTTATTGGCATCTTGGTGAATCTCACAGAAACATGCTCAAGGTCACAATTCATCCCAGAAATTATGTATAAAATGTTGTTTAAAGAAAATGAAGCTCATTTTTAGGATCGAGGTTGTTGATTGTGACCTGTGGAATGTTGGTCCACTCCTCTTCAATGGCTGTGCGAAGTTGCTGGATATTGGCAGGAACTGGAACACGCTGTCGTATACGCCGATCCAGAGCATCCCAAACATGCTCAATGGGTGACATGTCTGGTGATTATGCTGGCCATGCAAGAACTGGGATGTTTTCAGCTTCCAGGAATTGTGTACAGATCCTTGCAACATGGGGCCGTGCTTTATCATGCTGCAATATGAGGTGATGGCCGTGGATGAATGGCACAACAATGGGCCTCAGGATCTCGTCACGGTATCTCTAACCCTAACTCTAACCCTAACCCTAACCCTAACCCTAACCCTAACCTGTGTTCGTTGTCCATAACATACGCCTGCCCATACCATAACCCCACCGCCACCATGGGCCACTCGATCCACAACACTGACATCACCCACACAACGCCATACACGCTGTCTGCCATCTGCCCTGTATAGTGAAAACTGGGATTCATCTGTGAAGAGAACACCTCTCCAAAGTGCCAGACGCCATCGAATGTGAACTGCACTCAGGTCGAGACCCCGATGAGGACGACGAGCATGCAGATTAGCTTCCCTGAGACGGTTTCTGGCAGTTTTTGCAGAAATTCTTTGGTTATGCAAACCGATTGTTGCAGCAGCAGTCCGGGTGGCTGGTCTCAGACGATCTTGGAGGTGAAGATGCTGGATGTGGAGGTCCTGGGCTGGTGTGGTTACACATTGTCTGCGGTTGTGAGGCCGGTTGGATGTACTGCCAAATTCTCTGAAATGCTTTTGGAGACGGCTTATGGTAGAGAAATGAACATTCAATTCATGGGCAACAGCTCTGGTGGACATTCCTGCAGTCAGCATGCCAATTGCACGCTCCCTCAAAACTTGCAACATCTGTGGTATTGTGCTGTGTGATAAAACTGCACATTTTAGAGTGGCCTTTTATTGTGGTAATAATCATATAGTGCGTAGTGCTAGTGCAATAATCATGCTGTCTAATCAGCATCTTGATATGCCACACCTGTGAGATGGATGGATTATCTCGGCAAAGGAGAAGTGCTCACTAACACAGATTTAGACAGATTTGTGAACAATATTTGAGAGAAATAGGCCTTTTGTGTACATAGAAAAAGTCTTAGATCTTTGAGTTCAGCTAATGAAAAATGGGGGCAAAAACAAAAGTGTTGCATTTATAATTTTGTTCAGTGTGTATATATATATATATATATATATATATATATATATATATATATATATATATATATATTTCTGGTTCTCAAATCTGAGAGGTCTTTCCAGCCATGCAATATTTCTACCAGTATCGCCATAGGAACAAGTTTCACCATTTGAATCACTCCGCTGTCAGCATTCTCTGTTCAGAGCTCAAGTACCCGCAGAGAACAGCTTCATCTCGGCCAGACCTTTGGGAATTTGCTACTGGCTCTTATGTGGATAGTGTTTAAACATGAGGTATAATTCGTTTTGGGTATATCAAATGGGCAATCTTTGGTCTTAATAATCTATTACTTGTTCCAGAGCTAATAGATTTGGCTTAAGGGTTATATTAAGTTTCATAACTTTATATTTACATCGAAATTAAATTCTGTACTAACTAGAGCACTGCTTTTGTATGTTTGACTGAACTGTTTGCTTGTGTTTATTTTCTTATTTTACTTCTGTCATAATGGCTATTGTTGTTCATTCATTTAAATATTATTGTTCAATAAGAAATATTTTATATAAATAACATGCCATTTTTTGGTATTGAGAAAGAGTCTGTTAGTGATTTTGACTTCAGTGAAAGTTACATTAATACGCCATTAGATGCCGGCAAAGATAGTCTTTATGAGTAAGCGAGTCAGTTGCAAAGACTTTTCTATTAAAATGGTCTGAAACAAGGAAACAAGGATGTTGTTTTTAGTTTAAACAACATCTTACAAGACGCAACTGACAAATGCGCTGTCATGGGAAATCCTCTTAAATGTTAAAAGGACAAAGACAAAGATATTGCTTTCCTTAGCAGACATTCAAACTGATTTTGTGGTTATGAATATAAGATTGACCTGAATAATTTCAGCTAGATGCAGGTAATACACTCAGGTGATCTTTCTCTCATAATACTCTACATATTTCAGTGAGTTTCAATGAAGCGACTCAACGTTCCTTCATTACTAGTTCTAAAGTGATGTTTTAGAATTAGTAACGGAGGTTTGGGCTCAACTGTTAAACTGTCAACTTGAGATTTGAATCTGTGGCGGAAGGAAATAGTTCCTCACAAAAGAGGGTTTTTAAAGGCAATCCGTTATTGTTTCTTATTTGTTTAAACACTTGTGCCATTGAACTGTTGTATAAAAACAATATCACACTCGTAGCCATGCGATATGGATCTATATCAGCACGGTTGCGATTACCTACGGCACTCGGCCTCTAGATTCATAAATTATGAAGGGGAAGGTTAAAAAAAGTACTAAAGAAATAATAATAAAAATAAGGATATAAAAAAGTAAAATAAAACCGGGCATCTTCTTGACAGGTCGGCCATTTTTCGGCATACCTCTAAAACGTGACACTGGTAATATTTTCACTTGTACAACCTTTTTCACGTTGTAGTTGGAAATTAAAGTAGTCCATTAAAATGTTTTTATATGACTTTTGATGCGTGTCATCATGTCAGTATTATTTTTCTTTATGCACACGTTTCATTGTGCTGTATTTGACCATGCAGTGTAAACAATCATCACACAAACTGATTTAATTCACCAAAATACATTTGCGTGTTTACGCAAACATGTCAATGTTAGTCTGTGACGCACACAGCAACATGTCTTACAAATGTTGTTCAGTGTTTTTTGAGCATGTTTCAATACAGAATGCTTGAATTGAAGCATTCTAACAAGTCCTAAAGGACTGTGTTTCACTAATGAACTTCCTGACCTCTGCTCTTTGTCTCCCTCTTCAGGCCCGGAGGAATGGACAAACAACCGCAACAAGGCGCCACCAGCAAGGACAAGCAAAGGAGTGTACAGAGAGCAGCCGTATTCCCGGTTCTGACCTGCTACAGTCCTTCGTGTGCCCTCCCAAGTAATGGATTTTCTATGGACTCTATTTCCTTTTTTGCAAATAAAATCAACCAAAACGACAAAAATAGAAAGAGGTTGATGGGTAAAATTATGTCTGTTGAACTGACATGGACGATCCCCGCAAATGGAATATTACGGATCACTGGATTATGTAGTTTAAATCAGAGAACCAATTAGAATTCAAATAGACTCACTTATGTCGGAGGGAGGCGGGCACTAGCAATTAGGGGCGGAGTTATATCAGGTGTACGATGTTTAGATTTAGCAGGTCAGTTTTTGTAGATACTTTTTTTTTTTGATGGGTGATCAGCTTCAATGTGTCCCTTGTAAATTTGACCTTTAATGAAAATTAAGTAGAAAAAAAGTCAGTGCAACTGTTGTTTTTCTTCTTTTCTCTTTTCTAAATGGAAAGTTCTTCAGCGTTAAAGGGCTTATAGGAGCATGTCGTAAAAAACTGTGTGCAGTTTCAGTTGCGATGAGAAGCCTGCGTAGTTTTGTCTGGTTTTTGTGTTGAGCGTTTAAACCCTTTAACGAGCTCTGTGGTGATAGGTGTTTTCTCCTAGTGAGCGATCTACTTTTAGACCTTCTCAGGAGCGTCTAAATCGACAGTTTTTGACTATTAATCCAATTGAAATTCACAGTAAACATGATTGTGGCTAAAATCCCCAATTCAGTTCGATATATATAATAGATTACTTCAAGAAATACATCAAGGTAATGACGTTTCTGCACACTTTCCTGTGCAATTCTAATCCATTATAGCACATATAATCCGTTAGTCCGTTAGTATGTTATATAGCGTGGATGGGTTCGAAATAGTGACGGCATTTAAAAACAAAAGAAAAGCATCACTTGTGATAGTCTATGAGATTGAAAGGGAATCCAGCAGTTTTTGGCACATTGTGTAATCCTTTAAACCTTGTTGTAATGCATTTCAAGTGCACAGCAAAGTGTTACTGGTCATTTCTAAACCAAATACTGTTGACTAAAGTTTAACTACTACTGTTTTATAAAACTATTAAAAGTCTAATCAAATGTATGCTGAAGTTTAAAAGGTGATAGTAATGAAAATTATTGTGGTACTGGTGGTGGCAGTTTAATACTTTTCTGTTAAGAGCTATAATATTTGTAAGCTTGTGTAAGCCCTTTAATTCTCGTCTCAGTTGATTATAAAATAAACTTTTTGAAAGCAAAATGATCACTGTGTTTGAGAGCACATTTTGTCCTTGTTTACTTTGGTAAAACTTCATAATCTAAACTAACATCTGATGTGTATTATCATCAAAAGTTATGTAGTGTACGTTATGAGAACAAAAACCTTTAAGCCCACATAAAAGTGAAAATAAACCAAAAAGTTTTGTTCTAGTAGTTTTTTTTTTTCTCCCCAAATTAATCTGATGCATGTAACTATTTTGACAAGACTTACCTCTGTAGAATTAAATTTAATTGCAACCAGCACAATTAAATTCATCTGTAATATACCGTACCCAGCAGCTTGAAATAAATTTGCAATTATAAACCAACCTTATTATCTGTTATAATTCTTTCTACTTGAAAACACATGAGGCTCTTCTGTGGTAAAGCATATGAAAGCAACTTCCTCATAGAAGTTAATTATTCACTAATATATATTTAATCATACTCCTTTACTTAATTTTTGTAAGACGGTACTATTGCATCAGTTGCACATGGAAAGTAATTCCACATATTGTCTTTCATATTCTAAGATTCAATAATGTAAGCAGTGGCTTTTTGACCTTGGTTCTTTTTGGGGATTTCTGCTTGCTGTTTTTGCTCTTTCTTCCCCCCTCTGGTCACATGACCGTCTCTATAGTCCACTAAACAGCCCGCCCCCACATGACCTCTAAATGACCCCAGCTGACCTCAGAGCTGATGAGGATGGCGGTAGCTGTATTTACAGGCCTTCGTTCTACAAGGTAAACAACCCGTCACAATCTAATCTCATCTAAACTAGCCCTTAAACTGGATAAAACAAAAACAAACCTGTTCATTTAAAGCTTTTCTTGGCTTACGTTTTGCTGAGGAACTTAAATTAGAAGTAAAATTGTAAAAAGATTAATAAATAGCTGTAATATTGCTTTAACAAATCATTATTATCACCAATTATTTTTAAGAAGGAGCTAAACTTATATATTTGTATGTGTGCTATAGCTTTAAATAAATGAATGTTTAATATTATCATACTATAAGCTTTGTAAACCATTGCAGATTTATGATAAACTTGTGTTTGTTTGTGTCTTTTTTTTTTTTTTTTTTTTTTTTTAATCAGTACAGCTTCAGTTTTAATGTTTTTATTTTCTTTTTCAGATTGCGATAGCTGAGCCTGAAGCCATGGAACGCCACTGAAGCTCTTCTCTGATTGTTTGGGGTGAGCTTGATATTTTGAAAAATTCATATTTTAACTGTTAAATGAATATAAATGAAATGCATATATATATATATATATATATATATATATATATATATATATATATATATATATATATATATATATATATATATATATATATTTAACAGTTTGAATAGAGTGTGTGTGTGTGTGTATGTGTATATATATATATATATATATATATATATATATATATATATATATATATATATATATATATATATATATATATATATATATATATATATATATATATATATACACACACACTATTGGGTATTATTTGAACTGTTAAATTAATATAAATGAAATGAATGTAATATACAGTACCGGTCAAAAGTTACTATTTTTAATGTTTTTGAAAGAAGTCTCTCATCAAGCCTACATTTATTTGATCAAAAAAAAAAAAAAACAGTAATATTGTGAAATATTATTACAATTTAAAATAATGTTTTTTTTTATATTAATATACTTTAAAATATAATTTATTTCTGTGATGCAAAGCTGAATTTTCAGCATCATTACTCTAGTCTTCAGTCTCACACGATCCTTCAGAAATCAGTCTAATACGATGATTTTTTGGATACTGTGATAGATTTTTCAGGATTCACTGATGAATAAAAAGTTAAAAAGAACAGCATTTATATAAAATAGAAATATTCTCTAACAATATAACTCTTGCTGAATAAAAGTATTAATTTCTTCCAAAAAAAAAGAAAGAAAAAAATATACTGACCCCAAACTTTTGAACAGTAGTGTATATTGTTAAAAAATATTTATTTTAAATAAATGCTGCTTTTTTTCTTTTCTTCTTCTTCTTTTTTTTTTTTTTTACTTTTTATTCATCAAAGAATCCTGAAAAAAGTATCTCAGGTTATAAAACAAAATATATATATATATTTATATATAAATATATCAGCATAAATCAGCATATTAGAATGATTTCTGAAGGATCATGTGACACTGACAACTGGAGTAATGATGCTGAAAATTCAGCTTTGATCACAGGAATAAATGATATTTTAAAGTCTATTATAATAGGAAACAAATATTTTAGATTGTAATAATACTTCACAATATTACTGTTTTTATTTCAAATAAATGCAGGCTTGCGTATGTATGTGTGTGTGTATATATATATATATATATATATATATATATATATATATATATATATATATATATATATATATACACACATTTATGTTAATTTTTTTCACAGTTTCAATTGTGTGTGTTTTCTATTTAAACAGCTAAATATATAATTTTAATTTATTTATTTATTGACTGATTGATTGACTGAACTTTATTATCCACTGATGTGGAAATTTTGCTTTGGCTTCTCATAAAACACAAAAGTTATACACATACACAATTTAAACACAAACAATAATCATGCAACAAATTAAAAACAACCACCTAAGGTGCTTACATTTAATTAATTCCATTTAAAATTCTAATTGCCACTGGTATAAAAGAGTGTTTGTAAGTTCAAATAATAGCAAAATAATTAATTAATTAATTTACATTGTTTTATACTTTGGCAATTAAAAAAGGGAAAAAAAATAAATAAATGCAAAAAATTAAAAATGAATTCCAAATCATTCCCTTATGAGGCACCATTTTAGTTAGGATGCTCTTTTTAATCTTGCTGTACTGGGTTGGAAACAGATTTATGTAAACACCCTTACAACAAATAACGACACTCTTTTGCAGGAATATCTAGCGTAATCTGCCTTTCAGGGAACGCAAACACTTATTCCTTCCCTTTAAATACTCTCTAGGTGGTTTCCAGTATTATTATGATATTATGAGGCATTTAACCACAAATGAGGGGTTTAATGTGTACACTAACTGAAGTCGCCTGACAGTGATGCGAAAAGCAAGAGTTCTATTAAGTGCTTCTGCTGTTAAATCCCTGCCTCGAGAGAGCAGACATGCTTTCCTCCAGCGACTGTCAAACAAGAGCTTCCACGGCATGAGAGGATAAAGAGCTGAGCCGTCGAGAGAGGAGAGACGGGGAGAGATCTCATAGAGTAATCCTATCAGTGCGACTGCTCTCCGTGGCTGATTACTGCACTGAGTGCCACCTTCTGCCACGACGCCCTGCCACTCGTGATCTAGTCTCGCGTAACCAGACCTTCAGACTGACGGCAGAAGGTCTGGACTCCATCGCAGCTTTCATGGCCAAAGACCGCCTGGAGGCAGTCTGACCGACATGTAAAGCAACCAATCACAGTTCTTTGTCATGTTTAGGGTTGTGAAAATATAAAGTTGATGGGTGCAGGTACAATTAGAGCGTGTCCAAATCCACTTTTGCTAGTTTAACAATGGAAAAAATAATTGTAACTAGTCTCTTAATGAGTAATGGGTGTGTTTTGGGAGTGCACTAAACCAATCAGAGTGTCATCTCCCATTCCCTTTAAAAGCCAGGTGCACTTGCACCATGGCGGATTCCCTTTTACGTGGGGGAATATAGACACCCTCAACCTGACGAGTCACTTTAAATACATGTGTGTTTTGCCACAATTAGTCAAACATAGGGATGCACCAATATAAAAAAGTTTGGCCGATACCGATAACCGACAATTTTATATATTTGAAAGCCGATAACCGATATATTGGCCGATAAATCTAAATCAAAATTTTAATATAATTTTTGAGGGCCTGATTACAAAAACAAAAGTTTTACCATTAAAAGCCATGTCCCAAGCACACAATTCTAATGTTCTCATTATAATATTATGTAGCCTATATGACAGACTTGTGCTATACTTAACTGTATTTTCCTTTTTGAAGTGATTTCAATATTTCAAGCTATTCAAAATCATAATGGCGGACAGTGTGCATCTGAAGTGTCTCAGCTGAAGAAAATAATCCATTATTTATCGGCTTTAATATTTCAGCCAAATTTAGTTATCGGGCCGATAAATATAGCATTAAAAATGAACATATATCGGCCAATACCCATAAATCATGCATCCCTAGTTAAATAATTAGCCAATTTCATTCGTCATTACTGCAGATAGGTAATTCTGATAGATGCAATGACTATCCATTATGACATGTAGGCATTTTTTTCTTTATATATCTTTATTAACATTTGGCATGTTTGTGTGCTGCTGCGCGTCCCTGTGTGTGTAACAAGCAGAGTGTATACGTGTTGTGCACCCACCTATAGGCGCATATTACTAACGCGCCCTTTAAATAACAAAAAAAATAAATAAAAATACTGTGCTATTGACTTTAAACCAGGTTTTTGTTGGTCAATGGCGCAGCTGTTTTCAGTTGCCTCAAAATAGCAACACGCCAACAATGCGCCTGAACACACCTCGTTTTCCGACCAGCACGCCTATGGGCGAACAGATGGGTGTGAGTGCATTTGCTATTTAAACAATGCGGGCACTGGATGTGAAAATGATAACTGCGTCGGGCCGAAACACTTGTGTCACGCCTATTGTCGCATTACGCCAGGTGTACGATAAGGCCCAATGTGCCTACAATAGCAGACCACCGTCTCATTCAAGAATGTTGTTGCAAGTTTACTGCAATAATGGCACCACAAACTTCACATACATTTACCAAGACTTTCTTCTTCCATGAGGGGGTTTGGCGTCACAACGGCTTTGTTTCCAGGTGGACCGTTAAAGAATGCGACACACGCGTCTCCCAGAAATCCTGTAGAATTAAATCAGATAATGACTTTGAAACTCCCAAAGTCAGTATTTTCCATTTTGTGCCTTATGTGGTGTGTGGCTGTGACGTCTGAGGCTAAGACTTACCGTGTATAGCGAAACACTTTATACATATTTTCAACATAAAATGATTTGGGATGCACTAATCCATGCACTGTCCTATGCAAGTACGGGTGCATCTATTCTCAGCTGAAACTGATCAGTTCAGTAAATTAACAGAAAAGCTGCAGGTCACGTATGGGTGTTTTATGTTATTACTTTTGTCCAAAAGTAAGGTTCTTTAGAGTTTCACATTCAGCCAAGAACTATTTCATTTTTTTCAAGGGTATCTCAAACTTTTTTGGTTCCCACTTCCCCCCCCCTCACCACCACAAATGTAGCATGCTAGAGAAATGATGAAACGGCAGTGTTTATCTCCATATAAAAGAAGATAGACCAGAGAAACAGCTGCATAAATTGGTTTTCCCAGATTACATCCTGGTACACAAGAAATGAGCAAACAAAAATCACAAAGAAAAATACCTATGCACTTTTTGATAGCATACTCAGACGCTTAAAACCCGACACATTTTCTCCATAAAGAAATTGATTTTTAGCATCGTAAACCTTTCAAGACAGGCCTACCATGAATTCCGAGGGTGTTAGTCAGTGGTATGTGCTGCTGTACAGGCCATATCAGTCTGTTTTGCTTTGAAATGAACTTTAATACAATGTATTAAAGTACACTCTAAAAAATGCTGGGTTAAAAACATCCCAGGTTGGGTTGAAAATGGACAAACCAAGCGGTTGGGTTAAATGTTTGTCCAACCTGCTGGGTAGTTTTATTTAAACCAACTATTGTTTAAAAATTGCTATATGGCTAGCTTAAAATGAACCCAAAATAGTTGGGAAATTAAAAACCAGATGCAATTAGAGGCAACAATAATAGACAAAAGGTGAATGTTTATTAATAAGCTTTAATATTTTATTAATATAAATTTAATAGTTTAATAGTTTATTAATATAAATTTATTAATAAGCAATTTAATAAATGTTTATTGTTTAATAATTATTCATTGAACATTAATAAATGTTCATTTCCAACATATTTTGGGTTAATTTTAATTAAGCAATACAGTAATTTTTAAACAATAGTTGAGTTAAATAAAACTACCACCCAACTAGGGTTGTTTTTAACCCAGCATTTTTTAGAGTGTAGTTTGTGTTATTATTAAATTGTATTTATTTTTAATTTGTAACATTTTTAAATAATTTTTAATGTTTGTAATTAATTTTTAATATTTGAATATGTTTTTTCTGTTTTAGCTACATTTTGTTAGAAACGATTTATTTATTTTAATTTTATTTATTTTAATATTTATATTTTTATTTTTTAAATAACTAATATTTTAAAAAATTGTTGGATAAATTTTGTTTGAAATACATTTTAATAAAACAATTTTAATTGCTGAATTAATTTTATTGGAATTTTCTTATTTATTTGATTTATTTTATTTATTTTATTGGTAACACTTTACTATAAGGTTCATTAGTAAACATTAGTTAACTACATTAGTTAACATCAACTAATAATGAACTGCACTTCTACAGCATTTATTAATCTTTGTTAATGTTAATTTCAACATTTACTAATGCATTATTAAAATCTTGTTAAAGGTGCCCTAGAATTAAAAATTGAATTTATCTTGGCATAGTTAAATAACAAGTGTTCAGTACATGGAAATGACATACAGTGAGTCTCAAACACCATTGTTTCCTCCTCCTTATATAAATCTGCTCTGTGTAAAAACACAACTTCATTCTTTATAAATCTCTCCAACAGTGTGTAATGTTAGCTTTAGCCACGCAGCTTAGCCTCAAACTCATTCAGAATCAAATGTAAACATCCAAATAAATACTATACTCACATGATCCGATGTATGCATGCAACATGCATGACGAACATCTTGTAAAGATCCATTTTGAGGGTTATATTAGCTGTGTGAACTGTGTTTATGCTGTTCAAGGCAAGCGCGAGCTCCGGGGCGGGGGAGCATGAGAATTAAAGGGGCCGCAACCTATATATCGGTGCATAGTTAATGATGCCCCAAAATAGGCAGTTAAAAAACTGAATTAAAAAAAAATCTATGGGGTATTTTGAGCTGAAACTTCACAGACACATTCAGGGGACACCTTAGACTTATATTACATCTTTTAAAAAAACGTTCTACGGCACCTTTAACATTAGTTACCATTGCAGCTACAGTCTTTTTTCAAAAATTGGTATATTTTCAGATGCTACTTTTTTCTAATATAATTTAAGACTGAGATCTCCATACTGAAGATGCTTAAATAGAAAACGAATGTAAAATATGCTTATGAAATCTAGGCCAATGGAAAAGTAAGTGTAAAAATCCATCATCTTAGGAACCCCCTGGCTATATGAGACGGAACCCCAGAGAACCCCGGTTTATGATGTTACATTATGGGCTCTCCAGATCAGCGTATTGGTTTCTGGAGTCTTGTGGGTGTACTCTTTTACATGGGTCAAAAGCCCTATTAGGACGGGACTAGTTTCCTAAACGATGTTTGAGTTTCAATTCTTATTACTTGATGTCTGTGATTTCATCACAGATGGGACGAGACTGTGTTTATTACAGAGGTGTGAGTGTAGATGGTAGGTCGAAAAACACATGAGGAGAAGCAGATAAAAGAACATCAACAATCACAGACATTCTCATTTAGACGGGGATTAGATTTCTCAGAGGACCATTGAGTTTGCCAAAGAACAGTAGGTAATGTGAGAAAAACACACTTGGTGGACACAAAGTACATCTGTGAAACACAAATTTCTCTAACGTCCCCCTGAAAAACTATTCCCATTCAAATAGGGCTAAAGAGTGTACTCACCATTTGGTTTTGTTTGTTTGATTTAACTTTGATGTGTGTCTTGTTTTTCTCTTGTTTTAGGGAGGTTTGGCCGTATCATCTATTCGTGAAGACTAAAACTGCACGGACGCTACCGTAGAGAGCTTGTACTCAGCAAGAAAACCACAATGAGCAGACTCGAAAAGTCCCTTGCGGCCCACAGAGGAGCATGACACTCCTCGGGGAAGACTCAATTTCTACTGGAACTTTCTTGAAAAGGCTTCTGAACCTCTACGAGGTCACAAAGCACCACACTAAGAGCGTTAATGTGCCAATAACCACCAGACGAGCGGTCCAGCCTTCTCTCGCTCAGGAAATGGTGCTCTCCGTTCCTCAAGGGAGGCAGTGCTGGGGAAATGGTGCTTTCACAGCTGGCTCAGAGACGCTCTATACGCTCCTGCATGCATTTTGCAGCAGGCTGCACTGAGGGTGAACCCACTTCTGTCTGCAGACAGACTTATGGTTAATGGGGGCATGTGTCATGTGCTAACACATTAAGACAAGAATTTACTCTTCTCACAGGAGCCAGAGAGAGAAAGACAGTCTACGGTATGTGAATGGGAGAGACAGAGTGAATATATAGGCTACGTTTATCACACAAAAATGGGAAATGAGATAGTATAGTACATAGTATAATAGTGTAATAGACTTTTTTGTGTTAAGTTCATTATGAGGATGTCAAGTGAATTCATCCTAATAAAGGGATCTTAATCAGCATCTGGCTCCCATTAGCTTGTGTACTATTTATCAGGGCTCTGCAGCAAGGATTTTTTGCTGCTGGCCCAGTCAAGCCACTAGTTATGATTTTTATATATATATATATATATATATATATATATATATAGTTGTTGTTGTTGTTGTTATAAATGTCATTATATTATTATTATATGTAATTTTTTTTTGCAATAAAATTATTTATTTATTTATTTATTTTCCTTCACAAGAAGAACATTTGCAACTATGTTGAAATTATACAGCTGTCAATTTCATTAGGGCGATGCGAAGAAATAAAAATAAAGTGAAGACAAAATTTTGTGTCACTTTCTTGCCACAGTTGCAGCTTCAAGTTTTATGACTGTCATGCTTTCTAGGGTTGTAGATGACAAGTAGGGTATTTTCGTATATATATAACATAAAAAAAAAAAACCTGGATGGAAACGCCAAAATGTGCATAAATTCTAAAAATGTATAAAAAACGTATGCGCTCAATTAAATCAAATAAACTTTTTACCCAATAAGAAAACCTGTGCATAAACTACAATGGAAACAAATTTACAGAATAAAACCCTTGATGTGCATCAAAAAACATGTGACTTTGCATTGGGACAGCATAACTGGACCAACCAGCTTACCGATCTCGCTGCACAGCATCTGAAATGCTGTTTTGGTCGTTCTGAAATGCCTGAGCAAAATCTGTCGTCAAAATATTTCAGTATAATTACACGTCTGTGTTCCCAAAACAGCAGACATCTATGTATTTATCGTCTGCGCACTCTGAGGCGCAAGTAATTTATTATATAGAAAATTATTATACAGTGTAGTGCTGTCAATTGTAATAAATTCACATGAATGTAGAAACAACATAAAGACAATATATTTTAAATATTTGATCTAACAGGTAGGAAATATACAGAAATTAAATAAACACTTAACAATCCTCACTGCATAAATTATAAATTAAATATAGATTAAGTCAAGAGCAATGAGTGATTTTCTCTTTGTCTTTTGTTCTTTGATTAACATTGATGACAGACATCACAGCAGCAGGTTTATTAGGCTGCCGTCACTTTAAGGTCTGATGCACATGACGTGGATTTGACACACATCCGATGTCCAACTCTTTACGGACTTTATTTAACTCATTTAAGACTGTGCTTGCGAGGTGTACTCGACAAAGAGGGCATTTTGGCATACTTTTTTGTGTTTTTGTCCATTCAAGTGCAGAAGATAACTCAAGGCGGACGGTGTGCTGTCTGAAGCAGCTTTCTGTGTGTAAGAATCGTGTGTGTCACACAGACAGGAGATTCACAGACAGCGCGCCAGTGCAGATTTAATTTCTTTTTTGCATATTATCGGGTTTGAATGGTTTAATAGCACTTTAATGCATGACAGCATGATCATGTAACACTAGCTCAAGGATGACAGAAAAAAGTTTTTCCTGTGTTAATTGGTTACTTATTTTCACCTGTGTATACATAGCCCTTTGTTTGTCCCAGTCCTTGGTGTTGATTGTGTTCATTTCTTGGGGTGCTTTCTTATTTGTGCACCCTTTTCCTTTCCTTGCTTCCTTTCCTCGCATCTTAGCTCCACCCCTTTAAGATGCAAGGGAAGAATAGAATAGAATAGAATAGAATAGAATAGAATAGAATAGAATAGAATAGAATAGAATAGAATAGAATAGAATCCCTCGTTCCTTGCCTCTTCACGGTGCAATTCGAGAATTGAGATGCCCTTCCAGATGGCTGAGTTCGATCAGTTTCCGGTTCACGGGCTGGAGGACGAAGGAGCGAGGAAGCATCAATTTGAGTATTGAGAAGCATTCTCAATACTCTGTCTTATTTTTTGGTACCCACACTCTTGTAGTTGCACAGAGCACATCCACATGCCAACAGCTCTAACAGCTGTAACATCCTGCAGTTAAAGTCAAAATTGACCCTATTTACATTCACCATCCAATCAGTTCCTGCCAGGTAAAATCAAGTCCACACAACTTATTTTCATGTTCAGTGTTGTCCTGCTGTACAGTCTCAGTCTTTCAGCACCACGGACAGCGACCGACTCTCCACTGATCTTCAGCTCAGTGGACTGAATTCATTACTGTTGACAATGTAAATGTAACCCATACCTGTCCTAGTCTGATTATACATTATTCTCTGTGTTTTGGGAAATTGATTAATATTTTTTTGCTCACTGTAAATAAAATCTACACTTCTGGATTTCTTTGAAGGGCATATTCATAGAATCGTCATGATACACATTAGATATTCTAATTGAATTTAAAACACTTGTTGTTATGGTATCTGCATCATATAAGCAAATGGCATGTTTTATGTATATGATGGGCATTCAAGGATTTTTTGCTGAGCTCCATTTATTGAATCATTCAGAATTGTGTTTTTTTCTTTAGTTTGGAGCTGGACCCGCATATGAAACATATACTGTACACTCTATAAAGATCATATTGATCAGATTCACTTAAGCGTTGTTGGTGATGATCACATGGGGAATCTATAGTATGTTTTACTTCATGTTCACGTATAACCATAAACATGGGCTCGTTTTACTCTTCCTCTGGTTTCCATTGATCAGTGTGGATGTTCTTTACTTCTTCCGAAACCGATACTGTGGATGTGTACACCTCTCAACCTGTTAATGGTTATATGTGGTCTCATAAAACATTGAAAAGTGAATTTGAGAATCTTTGGGTGCACAGAGCACACATCCACATGCCAACAGCCCACATACAGTATAACATCCCGAAGATAAAGTCTACATGATATCAAAAGTGACTCTATTTACCTTCATCCAATCAATTCCCGCTGGATAAAATAAAGTCCCATCCAAACTTATTTTCTTGTTCAGTGTTTTGGGTCACTTAGAATTATGTCACATTATGCAAGTGAGATTTGTTGTAAATGCTGTTTCATGCTGACTTTAAGTGGATATGATCTTCCAGGTTTATTTCAACATAGGGGGAATTCAGGTTGATTGGGACACTTTTTCCCAGTCATCTCAATGGCAAAAAGTGTCCTAATCAATCAAATATTTATCAGGAAACAACTCTGAAGATCTCATTCTATTCTATTCTATTCTATTCTATTCTATTCTATTCTATTCTATTCTATTCTTCTAGTTACACACATGGTGTTCTTGAACTTCCATGAAGATTGGGTGTAATTTAAAGGTGCTCTAAGTGATCCTGGGTGGAGTAACTTCCTGTTGACGTTCAAAGTGTTGTCAAACAAAAGAGAGGCTAGCTAGACCCTCCCTCCTCCTCCTCCTCCTCCTCCTCCTCCTCCCCCTTCCCTCCATGCTTCCTGAAACAGTCATGAACGCGCATTTAAAATCATTCTTGTCGGTTATTGGCTGGGGCATGTTTATTATGTTTCGTGGTCCAGACTGCACCAGTTTGTTTTTATTGCCGTTTTCGGAGCTTGTGGCGACTACAGAGGCCGCGTTTTTTTACAGTGTGTTCAGGGGACAGGCAGCTAGGGGATAGTGAGGAGATGTTTGCTGTATGTGACAAAAAATGTTTTGGCCTAAAAACGCGTGACATCACTTAGAGCACCTTTAAAAGGACTAAATCTATATGTATAATTCAGAAACCCTTGTTATTAGCGACACCAGTGACCATTAAGTGAACAGCAGCCAGCAACTTATCACTCATGTTTGCACTTGTGCGCAGGTAACATACATTAGCCTCCTTGTTAGAGTGCACTGGTTTTGGGTCCCACTTACAGCAGGTGGTTTGAACAGGAGAGGTTACATGCGCGCCGAGTCTCGGACAGCGCGTGGACACAGAATTGGACGCTCTTTCACATCTTCTTGCACTTAAAAATGCCAGTATTGGTGAGCATCCTCATAAACATAGTCAGTTATGTCTTAAGTGAACATAAGCAGTTGAGAAAGAAGATGCATGTGTATCAGTATATTGGATCTGTGCATCTCTTAAAGTGACAGAAGCCTAATAAACCTGCTGTCCTTAATGTTAATCAAACAACAAAAGACAAAGAAAAATCACTCACTGCTCTTGACTGAATAACTTTTGTGACTTTAATAAGGATTATTCTATGTTTAATTTATACAGTAAAGCCTATGCAGTGTTATTTTAGAATATACTATACTCAGGATATACTATCATAACTGTCTGTTTTTGCAGAAAATGTTTCATGGCTGGTAAAAAAAAATATTTATGGCCGGTAAATTTTCTTAAGTCACCAGCCATTGGCAGATGTGGCAAAAAGTTAGTTTTAGGCCCTGGGTGCAACAGGTTCTTTGGCATATTTCATGTTTTTCTGCTTTGTCTTATGTACAAGACTTGTACATTATGTTCATGTTGTCATGCGTATGTTCTGTTTACCTCAGTTCTGTCTTGTCCGCATTAGTCCTCATTAGTTACTATGGTTTCTAATTAAGTCTTGTCAGCTGTTCCCGTTTAGTAGTAATTATCTGTGTATTTCAGTTCCTGCCTGTTCTTTGTTCTTTGTCAGTCATTGTTGGTGTAACCCGTAATGTTCTCCTATTGGATTACAGACTGTGTTTTCGGTACGATTACATTCATCGTGAGTTTTCTAAGCCACCAGATCCGTAACACATGTACATATGGCACTAATTCACCTGTGGATCTCAAAAGTTTATTTGAAATGACATTGATGAGTCTATTTTTTTATGTGGCTGAAACTAAATTAATTTTCTATGCAGTGCAATAGTATGCACAGCTTTTTTAAATTACCTAGCCAGCTTTTTCATTACATTTATGTATCTCGCACTTGACTTTTATTTGATAATTAACTCAAAGTGTCTCTTGCTTTTCTTCTTTATTAAACCTATGTGATTACTTTAAAACTTTCTTTATGTCCCTAAGAGGCTGCAATCCGCAAAGATCAATAAACCTTTAGTCTTGTGTTTGAAGTTGGTTTCCTGGCAGAGAGCCTATTTTTCACAGGGTTTTAGGGCAGGTGCAGTGGTGCATACGCACATTTAGCTAGTGGCCCGTCCTCTGTTTCAGTCAGAGGTCAGGATCAGGGCTGAGTCATGGCCTTGTCATCTGTAATACCACCGGTTTTAGTCATTGCATAATTAGCCTTGTGTTTGGTAAGGCCTAAACACGCAGCTTTTAAAAGGTGTCGCAATTATGGAGATGGGACTTCATAAGAATAATTATGATCATTTGCATAATTCAGTTAAATCATGTTATAGACCTTTTCCCCCTAGCCTTTTTTTTAATGTCTTGTCCTGTTGAGGGGATGACATTTGGTCAAGTCAAATATGTACTATATAGATAAACACAGAAAAACAAACAGTGGCCAAAATATTTGTTTTTTAATGACTCAACAAGTTTGATTAAACCATCAAAATATGAGGAAAATGTGAAATATTTAAATATGAAGAGAGCAAAACACTAAACTTGGTTTATTTATTTACCAGCCAAAATTATTTGGCAAAAAATGCATAGAGAGGAAAAAACTCATACATTTGCTATATCATAATCGGTTATTAATATCTATCTATCTATCTATCTATCTATCTATCTATCTATCTATCTATCTATCTATCTATCTATCTATCTATCTATCTATCTATCTATCTATCTCTGTCTAAGAATTACAAAAGACTATATTTCACCACACTGTAAATCCAAATAAGTTCGCAAAATTCCAAAAAATTGAGGCACTTGGTTACATCAAAATTTTTAAGTTAAGAAATTCAAAGTTTAAGTAAGCAAGACTGGCAGATTTTTATTTTGTACTCAAACATTTTAATTGTTCCTAAATTGAAATATTTGAGTACATTAATTAATTAACTTAAAATTATCATGTAATCTCAACGTAAACATTTGTATTAGTGGAAATTTAGCTATAACTAGATAATACAGATTATGCTATCATGTCAACAATAGCATGGTATAGCACTTGCTAAATGAGTTCAGCAATACAAAACATTTAACATTCTGCTCTCAAACCAAGCCACACGCAACACTTGTCACCATGATGGTAACTCTCCAAAAAACCCACATTAACAGAAACTCTTCAAAATTAGCATAACAAAACATTAATCACTACTAAATCTCCCACTTAACATTAATCATGCACAAAAAAACATTATATAACACTTAATTTCAGCATTTGCTCTCCCTTTTTTCCATGGGCAAGCTTGCTGGGAAACAGAAATCCCAGCCCAGTTTCAGTTAAACTTAAGTTTGTCTAAATGAAAAGAAATGAGTTCATAAAACTTAAAGCAATGAAACAGTTCAGTTTACTTAAAATATGCCAGTTCTGTGAACTCGAAAGAAAATGAAAGTGCTAAATTCTCATAAAAGTTAATTTGACTGAACTTATTTGTTTAATTTAAGTTTGTCCTACTCAAACCAATTAATTATTTTGTGTGTTAGGGTTTATGCATAAAATCAAAAGGAAAAAATATCTGGACATTATTTTCATGACACATTATTTTGAACGTCTATATTATGAGTCCCTGAATATTTTTTTATCACCACAGACAGCGGCCATCTCTTCACAGATATTCAGCTCAAAGGAGTAGCATACAGGAGTCACTATTTTCCATCATGTTCAATATTGCATGTTTCTCTGCTGCTTCTGTACATGCTAATATTTATTTCTGTCCGTGAAATTTTTGTTTTTGTGGGAAGTTTCTCCCAGTGTCTTCGATTCTTTGACTAAAGTAAAAGAAGTCCATCTGGTGGTCTCTTTCTGTTTCACTTCCTCTCTTTTTGTTCAACTTCATCACAGTGAAACAAGCTTGAAGTGTAACTTCAGAGAATGAATGATTTTGAGCTGATAGTCCCTCATGTGTTACTGCTCCTTATTTACTTATCAGAAGAACTGAAAGTACTTGAAATATCATCAGAATACATGTTATTTTTTGCATATGCAATAAATATAAAACATAAATGAAAATAAAGAGAATGCCTTCAAAACGTTCTGTCTTTGATCATTTGTGTTCCCTGATCTTCCATAAATATATAATAATAATTGTAAATATAATAAATAATAAACTTGTGGTGTTTAAAACTTTTTCCTGATAGCACACATACATCTCAGAGATGTATATTTGATGTGTGTGTTTACATCTGGAAGACATATTTTTTAGAGTGCTTGCTTATCTGTCTATAGGATGTTTCCTGTCAGATGTCAAATAGACGTTTAGAAGATGTCTTTAAGATGTTTATGATTTGGAATGTTTGTAAAACTGACATCTTATAGACCTTTGTACACAGCAGATGCTTTTCCAGATGATTATTTAACAAACATCTTGCAGATGTACATGTGCTGCGTACCTGGGCTGACATGCAGCATACAATCATAAAAAAATATAATGTTTATAAGAAAATAATGAAATATTTTGAACTGTCTCACCAAATCTATCCTTATTAAAAATATGTTCTCCTTCCCCAGCTTAAATGTAGACATTTGAATAATTAGTAAATAATTAGCTCAGTTTTCCAGTTATGTCACAATACACCATTTAAGGTGAACCAGGAAATTGACGGGAGCGACTGCTAGATAATCTGTCTGCCTCTCTCTCTCGTTTTCTCTGACATTTGGCACAGCGGATTTAAAGACATGGCCATACTGACATTTAATTTCTCCCACTACTACTCCATTCTGTCTATCTTTCTCGTCTTAAAGAAAAAGGTGAAAGGTATAGAAACAGGATGAGAGGTCAAAGTTTATTTCACAGTTTGCCGGGATCCTCACCATGAACTTAGGCTATCAGGAAATGACATAAACTTTCTGTCTCAAGTATTGACGTTCCAATCTTTTCATCTAAAGCTCTTGGTGATGACCCAGGTCATTTGTAAAGTTAAATTTAAAAGGAGATTAATGGTCTCACATTAAGCCACATTGCATGATTCTAATAGACCTCAGGAAATAATAAAGTAGACAAAGCAGAGAATACACATACTTTGGGATCTTTTTGAGCTTAATGTGTGGCTAGGTTTCTCTATTTCTGTTTATTCATTTTAATAATGCTTTCTTAACCCTTAAATGCATGACTGTTTCGCCAATCATTCTTACATATTCGGGTCTTTATCGACCCGAATCTATATCTAACAAGGAAGGATCTCTACCTGTCGCGATAATATAAAAATCCTCTGATATTAGAGTAACAATTACAGAAGAATAAAATAAAGCATATTTTGATACATTTTGGAGCTTGAAAGGGCTCCGTTTGAGCAGATGTTTTATGCCATCATCACTGTCCTCGTCAGAGCTCATTTCCCAGTAAATTCAGCAAATAATAGGCCACTTTTTCCGTCATCTAAAATTCAATTATTGTTGGGAAGAAAAAATATACGTACACTCATACACACCTCGGGTCGTTAGCGACCCTATACAATTTTTACAAAAAATGAATACAAAAATAGGCATTCTTTTATAATTTTATGATTTTTTTCTTTTTTCTTTTTATATTCTTTATAATGAATTGATTGAGGAATACCAAGAAGGTTGATGTCTAACTTTAAAAAATGAATGAGGAGGAGGGTAGTGAATGATCTCCCAGGTCACTAAAGATCCGAGGTATGCATTTAAGGGTTAATAGATTCTTAGATTCTTTTCACATGTCTGGGTTTCTTGAAGCGGAAGTCATCATAGTTGGGTAAAATTCTATGGCGGTGAATAAGAGAATACATTAAATAGCCTATACATTTTCTCAATTAGCAAAAAAAAAAAAAAAAAAAAAAAAAAATCAAAAAGAGGAAAAAAATAGTATGAGATTGATAACTGCAAGATTTACGATGGTGATGACCGCTAAAACGCGCCATCACAGTCCGTGAAAAGAGCATGCATTCATGAAAATACAACATGAATAGATGTCTAATAGTATTAATAACAAAACAAGCAATCTGTATATATAAGATATAGGCCTATAAAAATATATATAAAATGTATTATTTATTAAAAAATAGGCTACAGCGTCTAATTAGTTTGCGTCAACAAAAGTTGCCGTTACGTTTCTTCCTTCTTGTCCTTATATGGTTCACAGGTCGCAACGCTTCCGATGAGAGCCCAAAACAGTTCAGTTTCATAAACGCGCCAGATTTAAATTACAAGAAGATTTTGACTGAATTGTAAGTTAAATTTCATTTATTCCGCACACAAAGCTATCATATGACTTAAAATATAGCGCATAGAGCCGTAATGATTACCTTTATGACGCTTTTATGGTAGCCCTGACAGCAACAAAGTGTTGGCCCAGATCCAGCCCACATCTGATCCGTATGTTATCCACATGTACCAAATGTGGGCCGGACTATGTTGCTCTCTGGGAGCCTACTTTTGGGCTTTTTGTTCATCAGTGTCTGCTCCCACCTACGTTTTGTGAAAAAAAAAAGCTACTGTAAAAATCTCCAGCTCCATGGATAAAGTCATTCATATTTCACACGACACGAGTAAGTAAACTTAAAACATCTTTGGGTCAGCTAACCCTTTAGTACATCCTTGAAAAGAAGTAGCCATCCAAGGTTTATTTAAGCATCTACATTTCATGACTTGACATTGTCAAACCACTATAAAGCTGTTTTGATATGCAGTCAACCTGACAGGAAGATGACAGTGTCCATATACTGTGAAGAGTTTATCTGCTCAGAGAAAATATATTATATGAGGGCAGTTAAGTACAGAATGATGAATAATACAGCAGAAAAGAGTGAGATGGCTGTCTAAGAAGCAATACAACTATCATGATGTTGACTTGTTTTGTATTTACACAGAGCTGATGTTTTCCATCCTCTATCCTTGACTCTAAAATGTAGTCTTTCAGCGGTTTTAGATCATTAAACCATTTCCCCCATGAGGACCTGTGGCTGGTTTATATATTGAAGTTGAATTCATGTGTAGTAGGGAAGCATAGTAAGATATAATCTGATTAGTTGAAATTACACAACTTCCAGAGAGGTGTTTGCTTTTTTCTTTTTTAAAGTCTGTCTGGAAAAATAGGTAATGGGTTGGTCCAGCAACCATATATTTGGCTGAAATAATTCATGAACTTTGCAAGGTGCCATCAATCTGTTTTCTGATTATGTGATTGAGTCTGTACTATTTTTCTGTCCTATACCATACTTTACATACATATTTTATTAAACATATTTTTTTCTTTTTAGAGTGTCTGCTTGTAATAACTTGTGGACATTGAGATGATAAAACACTCAGTACTTCCATCTGTAATAAGAGAAATTGTCTGCTGTGTGCTGTTAAGTGGATATACAGTGTTAAGTGATTATGTGTTAAGTGGATATACAGTAGTTAAGTGATGATATCCGTTTTCTTCAAACACAAGATCTGCCAGTTTGTGTGCCATGTGTGAGTCATGCCATCTTATTTTGAATGCAGTCTTCTGGTATGTACCTCTCTAAGGAATGCTAATTACTTGGCAGATATGCTTCTATGTCCGTGTTTCTCAAAAGAATGGGTTTAATGACTAACCCGTAATGACTGGAAAATGTGAAAAGGCAGAAAATTGGTGGCGTCAACCCGTGATGTGGTCCTTCAGATTGCTCGATGACTCAAAAAGGCATGAGTCTTGAATGTGAAATTATTGCATTATTTAGTTTATATACACTGACATTCAAAAGTTTCATGTAATTGAAAGAAGTCTCTTATGCTCACAAACACTGCATTTGTTTAATTAAAATACAGTAGTAAAAAAGTAATATTGTGTAGTTTGCATTTGTTTATTAAAAATACAGTAGTAAAAAAGTAATAAGTGTTTTCTATTGTAATATTTTAAAATTTAATATAATGCTGTGATGGCAGAGCTGATTTTTTTCAGAATCATTACTCCATAAATCATTCTAACAGGCTGATTTGGTGCTCAAGACACATTTCTTGTGTCATTGTTATCAGTATTTTTTTTTTTTTTAGTATTAGCCTTATGGGATAGTATACTGTCCTTCGAATACACACTCTGTGAAAGTAGTAGGTCATCGGACACTTTTCGCCTACTGTTTTTCGAATAACATGTATTCCTACATACTACTTTTGGCGTACTGTTGCATATATATTAAGGAAGTATTCAGTTTTGGACATATGTTATCCGAGTCATTTGCTTGGTTATGGAGCCCCGCAGGATATGTGGGAAAAAATATTGTGGCCACAAATTAACAATTGGTTCCCATACGTAAGGATGTTTTACTAATTCATTCCCTCATTTTAAGTAAATCTTGCGCACAATATAATAATTCATTACTTCATTTTACTAAATCATGAGTTCAGTCAAAATGAGGGAATTTATTAGTTCAAGATGGCCACGATTTACTAAACAAAGGAAACAAATTATTATATCAATTTTATTATAATGATTTATTTAAAACAACGGAACAAATTAGTAAATCGTGGCTAGAGAACAAATTCTGAATTTGCGGCCACATAATTCGTGGCCACTATATATGGAAAAACAGTGGTGTAATGTAACGAAGTAATAATACTTTGTTACAGTAGGCCTACTTAAGTATTTTTTGGGAGAATCTGTACTTTACTTGAGTTTTTATATTTCTGTCAACTTTTACTTTTACTCCACTACATTTCCTAAATAAAATGTATACTTTTACTCCGATACATTTTCCCAAAGCATTTTCATTACTTACTTCAAAATAAAATCGGAAGAACACAGCAAGCAGACATGCACAACCGCGGTTGATTTAATTTGCCTCCGCTGAGAAGAGTATGCTGTCATTAATTATACACAGCACGAGAGCGGCCTCTAGAGGTGAAATAAAAACTATCTCTGATGCCTCGTAGAGTTTGTTTTGACACGTGACGTGAGGCTGCGCGCTACACAGAGCGGGACACTTCAAAAACGGATTTTAAACGTACAACAAAACAGTATGTTATACAGTGTACACTACAGTACATGTTTTCATATCATTATAAAGTAATTAGTTTGTTGACTAGATGCTGCATTAGTGGAGAACAGTAGTATGTTTGCCGTCGTCCGTCGAGGCTGAGAGGATGCTAACATTAGTACTTCAAAACAATGTGATAAAAACTGTTTAACGTCACAATTGTTACCATTCATTTGCATTAGTATATATCCATTTGTTCTATTCATTATCCAGCGAAGTTGCATATTTAAACTGTATTCTCATCATGCAGCGATGACTTAAGTACAAAAAATATCATATACTTTAAAACTTTTACTCAAGTAACATTCTAAACAGTGAATTTAACTTCTACCAAAGTCATTTTCTGGTAAGATATCTATACTTTTACTCAAGTATGGTTTTCGAGTACTTTATACACCACTGTGGGAAAATGACACGATGGGTCATATTTCTATCCAAAGGCCTTAATAATAATAAAAAACAAAGATATGACATGCAAAGTATGTAAGGTAGTACAACTAGATTTTTTTTTTATTATTATTGAATCCAAAAGGTATTTTAAAGATTTTGAAGTGTCAAAAGGTCATTTGGTTTAACCACCCAAAGGCCAATATATGTCCCGAAACATGAGGTCATTCAGTACAACTGCTATAAAACATGGAAAATGATTTTATAAACTTGTACTAAATATAAAATGTTTGATTGTTCTTTTGCTAGCTAGCTAGATATCAGCCTATTAACACTGTTTGAAAATATTGTCATTCGGTATAACCAAAAGTGTCGTTCGGTAAAACCGAAATTTTGGTTAAACCGAATTACTTTTTTGATGACACATTTTGTCCATCTTGTAAAAAAAAATGATGAAAGCAGTGTTAACTGATTATAAAAACCACATAATCTCATTTTTAACACTTAATAAAACTTCAAAATTAATTATTTTCCATTATGTTTTTTTTTTTTTTACACTTTTAAAAACCTTATTCATCAATGACCCATATATATAATATAGGTAATCTCTCTCTCTCTCTCTCTCTCTCTCTCTCTCTCTCTATATATATATATATAATGGTAAAACGAAAAAACAAATTATGAATTTGTGGCCAGTGGCCTCTATATAAGGCTCTGTAATTACTAGGTAATTACATTCCGGCAATAGTTTTATAATATTCTGTCTATAAGGTATGTTTTGAGTAACTTTTTTTGTTTATGTTTTTATTGTCCACCAGAACTAAGAAAGAAAGTGGATAGAAGGGGACAGGGTAAGAAAAAAATGATAGAAAAGTGACTTATTAAACCCACAGTTTGATTCGACCAGTTCACATTGCCAGAAGCTGTGAGCTGTTATGGCACTAGCACGCAAAAAAAGAAAAAAACCCAAAAACAAAATGAGAGTGGCATTTATTCTCAAAAAATTGCTAGCAAGGCCTCAGAGGATGCAGCTCTAACTGCCCTCCCCTTCAGCTACTGTTCCCCCTCATCAGCATCAGAGACTGGCAGCTCACTTCAATCCTGAGGGGGAGACGCCATCTCTGGGGAGACCGGCCTGGATGGCATGGCCTAATTGGGGCCCGAGGATGAGGGGTCTGCTGCAGCTGCCCTGTCAGAGGAACGAGGGACCCGCTACAGCCACCACACGCAGTTACAGGTCAATAATAGGGAAGAGGAGAATCACAGTGGGACAACAAGGCTAGAAGTGAGTAGATGAGTTGAAGAGGCTACAACATTTGAAGGCTATACACTTCTTTTTAATTTCATAAACTTTCATCTTCGAAGATTAAGCATAAGCGGTTTCAATTTTGTAAAAGCGGGAGGGATAGAGACAGACAGGAAGAAAAAAAAAAAGAGAAAAAACAATGAAAAGATAGCAGAAAAAAATTCAGCTATTTCCTTATCTCTGTGCCCGTAGGTCACAAAATAGCCAGTCAAACGGGAGGGTTTATAAATTAGAAATATGTAAATTGAAAGACTTGATTTGTATTCTGGCTTTATTTGTGTTCCTTTGAGACTTTTCCCTCATATATGACCATTATACTGTTTTAAAAGGATTACGGCTATCAAAAATCATACTCAATTGAGACAGTCAGTAGTTATAATGAAAAAGGCTCCTTCAAATGGAAGTCATTTGAATTCAAAAGCAAGAGGGAGTGATTTTTAAATGAAGGAACCCAAGTTAATGAAGAAATGCGGAGGCAGCGTTCGGCTGCCGAATTAGGAAGAAAGAAAAACAAGATGGGATTTGCAGGACTTGAGAATACAAGGTTGATTTTCAAATACAGCAATTTTGTGCCGTACACAGAAATCAAATTATAACGCTGCTTTGATTTTCATATTTGCAGTGTGGTGTTTCCTGTCTGCTGTTTGGTCCATTTGGTCATGCATTAAGGTAATTGTAAGGATCGTCTGAGTCTATTTTACCTGCACATTTGTTCTGCATTTGTTTTGTTGTGTAGGCACTTAGATCTGTGAGGAACAGTGAGGCTTTTTTTCCACGCTGTGAGTTTTGGCACCGTATCAATCCTGCCTCAGCATTTCAGCATGTTGAGACCGATGCTTACACGGCCTTTGCTGTCCATGATAGAGAGTCAACAGTGACAAACAGGAACGTTTGACATTACCCTTGACCAAGGACTTGAAAATCCCAGGAAAACATGTACACACACACACACACACACCAAAGTGCTCCCTGAAACCTGTGCAATGTGCTGATTTCCCTCTGCACTCATTTCCTGTCTTCTCTCTCCTATTTCTGGTTTTAAATATCACTGACCAACATTTATGGAGACAGGAAGAAGGGCAGCAGTCTTGTTAGACTGCAAAATTGAAGATGATCTCTGTTTAACAACAAAGTGTAAAACAATTGTTTAAAGTCATGATAAAATGGAAGTAGTATAACAATTTTTTTCTTCTGTATTTTGACATACATCCAAGTGTAATGGATTATCGAAAAAGTTGAGCGGGGATTGTGCTTGGGTTGTTGATTGGATGTTGAGGAGTGGCCATTGCACTCAAAAGTGGAGGCAGATGAGCGTGAGCCTGCAGACTAAATGATTGGAGAAGTCCTGCCTACTGTATGTCACCACAGAGAAGTCCAGTTTAAACAGAAGGTCAAGTTATGACATTTTAGCCACTTTGCCCCCGAATGGTTCTAAGAACGTTAAGCCACTGTGGTTAGTGGTTTTCCAAAGTTACTAACCACTCAGCATTTTCACTGGCCACCATTTTGACATTGATAACATGGAAAATGTTAAAATACCCATAGATTTTTTTTATTCAGTTTTTTAACTGCCTGTTTTGGGGCATAATTATAAATGCGCCGATTCTGTGCGTGTCCCCTTTAAATGCTTGCGCTCCCCGCCCCCAAGCTCGTAACTCTATAACACATTGCATAAACAAAGTTCACACAGCTAATATAACCCTCAAAATGGATCTTTACAAAGTGTTCATCATGCAGCATATCAGATCATGTAAGTATAGTATTTATTTGGATGTTTACATTGATTCTGAATAAGTTTGATAGTGCTCCGTGGCTAAAGCTAACGTTACACACTGTTGGACAGATTTATAAAGAATGAAGATGTGTTTATGAATTATACAGAGTGTTTAATAATGAAAATAACGACAGCTTTTGTCTCCGTGAATACAGTAAGAAGCAATGGTAACTTTAACCACATTTAACAGTACATTAGCAACATGCTAACGAAACATTTAGAAAGACAATTTACAAATATCACTAAAAATATCATGATATCATGGATCATGTCAGTTATTATTGCTCCATCTGCCATTTTTCACTGTTGTCTTTGCTTGCTTACCTGCATAAAGTCTGTTGATTCGGCTGTGCTGCTCCAGACGTTAATACTGCCATGTCTAATGCCTTGAATATGGGCTGGCATATGCAAAAGTTGGGGGCGTACATATTATTGATCCCAACTGTTGTGTCACAGTCGGTGTTATGTTGAGATTCGCCTGTTCTTCAGAGGTCTTTTTCAAAAATCAAATTTACATAAGAAGGAGGAAACAATGGAGTTTGAGACTCACTGTATGTCATTTCCATGTACAGAACTGTAATTATTGAACTATGCCGAGGTAAATTCAATTTTCAATTCTAGGGCACCTTTAAGTGTCAGTCTTAGAGATGATTCATGACACTTTGCTGTGCCACAAATAGGATTTTGCATGACGACATAGGCATGGACCAATCACTGAATAGATTTCCTTATTTAAAGGTGCCATAGATTGGAAAATTGAATTTATCTTGGCATAGTTGAATAACAAGAGTTCAGTACATGGAAATGACATACAGTGAGTCTCAAACACACAAACATTATTTCCTCCTTCTTATGTAAATCGCATTTGTTTAAAAGACCTCCGAAGAACAGGCGAATCTCAACATAACACTGACTGTTACGTAACAGTCGGGATCATTAATATGTACGCCCCCAATATTTGCATATGCCAGCTCATGTTCAAGGCATTACATAAGGGCAGGATGTCTGGATGTGCACAACTGAATCATCAGACTAGGTAAGCAAGCAAAGACAATAGCGAAAAATGGCAGATGGAGCAATAATAACATGACATGATCCATGATATCATGATATTTTTAGTGATATTTGTAAATTGTCTTTCTAAATGTTTTGTTAGCATGTTGCTAATGTACTGTTAAATGTGGTTAAAGTTACCATCATTTCTTACTGTATTCACGGAGACAAGAGAGCTGTCGTTATTTTCATTTTTAAACACTTGCAGTCTGTATAATTCATAAACGCAACTTCATTCTTTATAAATCTCTCCAACAGTGTGTAATGTTAGCTTTAGCCATGGAGCACAGCCTCAAACTCACTCACTTTGTAAAGATCCATTTTGAGGGTTATATTAGCTGTGTGAACTTTGTTTATGCAATGTATATAGAGTCGAGAGCTCGGGGACGGGGAGCGCAAGCAATTAAAGGGGCAGCAGCCTGAATTGGCGCATTTCTAATGATGCCCCAAACTTCACAGACACATTCAGGGGACACCTTAGACTTATATTACATCTTGTAAAAAAACGTTCTAGGGCACCTTTAAGAAAATTCTCAGAATTTCTACCCAAAATTAACCAGCGCTGACAAAGAGGATGTCTGCTTTGTCCAAACAATATCGTTTGAATAACTGCTCTTCGTCAAACATTTCAAAAATATTCTTGCTCCCCTGAAAGATTTGCACACATCTCTGTCTCCTCGGTACCCCTACTGGCAACTCCGAACCACTTTAGAGACCTCTCGAGCTGTCTTAAATAACTGGGAGAGTAAGAGTGATTCTTAGCTTTAAGAAATTTGATAACTTGCTTTTATACTTAAGTTTGAAAGTAGGAGTAAATGTCATGAATTCTCAGCACTTAAGACTAAAATGGCACGGTGAGAAATTAAATAAATACAAGCCCAGGAGCAAATGAAACAAGTGAATAAGGGGAGGCGGGTTTGTGTGTCAATTCGCTGTCGGGGAGATGAGAGAGTGAGAAAGCGCAGTGGCTACAGCTGTCAAAAGTACTGACCGCGATACCAAATTTTAAAAATATGACTCTTTGAGTGCTGCAAAGTGGATTCGTAAACACCACACTCACCAGATATGTCTGTGATTGACTACAAAGATCAACACACAGGAGCATTTAAAAGCACACAGAAGTGTTTGAATTTGAAAGTGGAAGAGGGAACATTTGAAAGCAGATGTCTATCAGCGGACCGGTCTGCTGATAGATGCCTGCTTTCAAAAGCTCCAGTGTGTATCTGTGTAAGCGCTCTCTGAAGATCATCACTGATGTCTATTTACAAGATGTTTTTGAAGCACTGATCATTGTAGCCAATCACAGACATATCTAATGAGCATGTGGACACAAAGGCCAATCGGAGGTGTTTAAGAATCCACTCAACAGTATTCAAAGTCATATTTTTAAAATTTCAGTACCGACTTGGTATCTCAGTGGGTATTTTTGACAACACTAGCAGCTGTATCGTGTATCTACCCAGGTAAAAAAAAGTACACTCCTATAATGTACTTAAAGTGCTCTAATTTCACACTAATTTTGTACTTAATATACTACTATACTACTTCTTTAGTACTTCTTAAGATAATCTTAAAGGTGCCATCGAACGTTTTTTTACAAGATGAAATATAAGTCTAAGGTGTCCCCTGAATGTGTCTGTGAAGTTTCAGCACAAAATACCCCATAGATTTTCTTTAATTAATTTTTTTAACTGCCTATTTTGGGGCATCATTAAATATGCACCGATTCAGGCTGCTGCCCCTTTAATTCCTCACGCTTCCCGCACACGGAGCTCGCGCTTGCCTTAAACAGCATAAACAAAGTTCACACAGCTAATATAACCCTCAAAATGGATCTTTACAAAGTGTTCGTCATGCATACTGCATGCATGTGTCGGATCATGTGAGTATAGTATTTATTTGGATGTTTACATTTGATTCTGAATGAGTTTGATAGTATGCTCCGTGACTAAAGCTAACATTACACACTGTTGGAGAGATTTATAAAGAATGAAGATGTGTTTATGAATTATACAGACTGTAAGTGTTTAAAAATGAAAATAGCGACGGCTCTTGTCTCCATGAATACAGTAAGAAACGATGGTAACTTTAACCACATTTAACAGTAAATTAGCAACATGCTAACAAAACATTTAGAAAGACAATTTACAAATATCACTAAAAATATCATGATATCATGGATCATGTCAGTTATTATTGCTCTATCTGCCATTTTTCGCTGTTGTTCTTGCTTGCTTACCTAGTCTGATGATTCAGCTGTGCAGCTGCAGACGTTAATACTGGCTGCCCTTGTGTAATGCCTTGAACATGGGCTGGCATATGCAAATATTGGGGGCGTGCATATTAATGATCCCGACTGTTACGTAACAGTCGGTGTTATGTTGAGATTCGCCTGTTCTTCGGAGGTCTTTTAAACAAATGAGATTCATATAAGAAGGAGGAAACAATGGAGTTTGAGACTCACTGTATGTCATTTCCATGTACTGAACTCTTGTTATTCAACGATGCCGAGGTAAATTCAATTTTCCATTCTATGGCACCTTTAAGAACATTTAAGTGTACTTAGCTGTGCTATTTTGAGACACCATGAAATATGAACTAAAATTTGCTTTTAATATGCTATCTCTGTATTGAAATATTTTTTTTTTTTTCCTAAATAGGTGCTTGATTTTATACACCTGTGGCCATAGAAGTGATTGGAACACCTGAATTCAATGATTTGGACTAGTGTCCCAATACTTTTGGCAATATAGTGTATATAAAATATATTGTATATAAAAATTAGATGACTTGTAACTTGTAAGACTAGTTTAAGCAGTCTATGCAACTGGCCACATAATGCTATAATTATTCAAAATGTTATGCTATTGGTTCACTTATCTCTGTAACTGCTTCTCGCATAATGGACATCTGTCTATAAAGATCCTCTTTATTCTAATAAATGTTTTTAATAATGCAATAATTTACAGTGCTTCGAAGTAATATTTCATTATACTGTTTAAATGGCTTTCAACAAGATGGTAAATTAGCATAAAATTCAATTAACATTTGTTTACTGGTGTGTGTTTATTGGTTATTGGGTTTTAGAGCTGTATGGTCTATGGTATAATTGTATTTGGTAAATAATTACATGTACATGTTACATGTAATTGGACATTGTAATGTGAAGCAGAAGAAATGTCCATTTATGTTTAAGGATAAGTGAAATTTAGGCTGACACTATCACCGCTAAATGAGAGATAGCCACATCACACTAATTACCAACAACAACAACAACAAAGCCTCATTATTATTCCCTGCATGTTGTGTTTTGCAAAGTGATGAACCGCCGTGCCTGACATCTCCATCATTACGTTTGACTGACTCTCATTTCATCACCGATGGTGCTCATGTGGTCGAGAAATTGTGCTAGCATGTAAAAAGTCTTGCCGTCAGCAGTCCCTGCTCTTTTGAGAGCCTCTCTTTAGCGCTGAAGGGTGTCCGGGATAATGGTGTACGCCAAGACTGGCTCAGAGCAAACACAGTGTGTGCTGCACGCAGAGACAAACGGCAACATGGGCTTCTCAAAATGAGTTCACACCCTCAATTTCATACCTGCTATTCAGTTCTTCACGAGAAGCGCTCTGATACGCAGCTCAATTTTACGTATTGTCCTGTTGTGTCTTGTCACTGTGGCCAGAATGTGGGAGTTTTATGGGAACGTTATCTTTTCTAATATTCGAATGCAAAGTACCATACAGATGGCTCTAAATGGACAAAAATGCTAATTTCACCAACTTTAAAATAGCATCAGATTTATTTTACCTGAGCTAGCTTGTTTGGCACATCATCATATCGTATTGTTATCATCGGCACTGATGAAGAAGCTGTGGTAGGGAAAACGATCGCGAGGTGCTTGCAACATTGTGAATTTGATTTATTATAAGAGTGAATACAAGCAAACAGAGATGGGCTATTTTCTCCAGGATGATGGCCTGTCTCTGTGGTCTCAAATGGATTCACTCTGTGTGCTTCCATGAACATAAAGTTGTTTTGTAACTTTAGACATTTAGGAGGTGCCATTATCTGTACCTGGTGTTTTCTGTGTCTGTTTCCTTATTGCCTCTTCCCTGGATAGAGGAAACCCGTGTCGTAACAAATTCTTAACTTTAACGTTTGATTTTTGCACTTTAACGCAATGAACAAATTACTCATGACATTTTATATTTTAATTAAACATAATTTTCAACAAAATAATAATTTACAGTTTGAGGGTAAGTTGTAGATTTCAAAACTATAAACTCCCAAAAGCAAAGAAAATGTTTTTTTTTTCTTTTTCTTTTAGCATTGTGACGTTATTTTCAGGACAATTATGCATCTATTATATTATATTATATTATATTATATTATATTATATTATATTATATATATTATATTATTATATTATTTTTTAAATAAATTTATTATAATTTTGAATTAAAGTCTGTACAATAAATGCTACAATTATGCATAAATGCTTTTAAATTAAATTGCTATATAATAATTTATATATATATAGTACAGTCCAAAAGTTTGGAACCACTAAGATTTTTAATGTTTTTAAAAGAAGTTTCGTCTGCTCACCAAGGCTACATTTATTTAATTAAAAATACAGTAAAAACAGTAATATTGTGAAATATTATTACAATTTAAAATAACTGTTTTCTGTTTGAATATATTTCACAAAGTAATTTATTCCTGTGATGGCAAAGCTGAATTTTCAGCATCATTACTCCAGTCTTCAGTGTCACATGATCCTTCAGAAATCATTCTAATATGATGATCTGCTGCTCAAGAAACATTTAATGTGTACAATTGTACAAAATATTTGTGTACAATATTTTTTTTCAGGATTATTTGATGAATAGAAAGTTCAAAAGAACAGTGTTTATCTGAAATCTAATCTTTTGTAACATTATAAATGTCTTTACTGCCACTTTTGATTGATTTAATGCATCCTTGCTGAATAAAAGTATTCATTTCTTTAATTTCTTTTCAAAAAAAATAAAAATAAAAATTCTTACTGACCCCAAACTTTTGAACGGTAGTGTATAATGTTACAGAAGCTTTGTATTTCAGATAAATGCTGTTCTTTTGAACTTTCTATTCATCAAGGAATCCTGAAAAAAAAAGTACACAACTGTTTTCAACATTGAAAATAATCATAAATGTTTATTGAGCAGCAAATCAGCATATTAGAATGATTTCTGAAGGATCATGTGACACTGAAGACTGGAGTAATGATGCTGAAAATTCAGCTTTGCATCACAGGAATAAATTACTTTGTCAAATATATTTAAATAGTACACAGTTATTTTAAATTGTAATAATATTTCACAATATTTCTGTTTTTTACTGTATTTTTAATTAAATAAATGTAGCCTTGGTGAGCAGACGAAACTTCTTTTAAAAACATTAAAAATCTTAGTGGTTCCAAATATTTGGACTGTAGTATATATATATATATATATATATATATATATATATATATATATATATATATATATATATATATATATATATATAATTTTTTTTTTTTAATTTACAGTAATGAGATTACAGACTGTATGAGATTAGACATTGCAGTAATGTGAAGTGTTCTGAAAATATTGTCACATTTTTATAAGGGTCCAGTAGATAAGAATGGGTATCGAAACAGATGTCCCGATTTGATTCTATTCCAATTCACAAGATCTCAATTTGATTCTCAATTTTTGATTCGATTCTCAATTTTCAATTCAGTTCAATGAATTCAATGACTTGATTTTCACTGGCCCCACCACAAAAAATTATAATAAATGAATAAAAACATTTTTGTTGTTGTTGTTGTTGTTTTTGACCCATGTATACCTATATTGTAATAAATAAGGTTATGACACCAAAATTTTAGATACCAGTGAAATGTAACAATTCTCAATTCCAATTTCAATACCACAGCTAAAATCAAATGTAATCAAATGTAAAATAACACTGCATATAATCTCCATTGTACAAATTAAATTAAGGATAACCCTTATTAAAGTTACACCAGAGTTATTCAGTGAAGGGCAGTGAGTGATTTTTTTGTCATTTGTAGTTTGATTAACATTAAAAACAGACAGCAGCAGGAATATTAGTCTGCTGTCACTTTAAGAGCTGCACTGATCCAATATAATGATACACGTGTTGTCTTTCTCTACTGTTTACATTCACTTAAGTCATAACCGACTATGTTTACTAGGATACTCACCAATGTGGGCATTTAGAGATACATTTGTGTGAATTTGTCTGTTTAAATATAAGAGACGTGAAAGAGAATTCATTTTATTATTTGCACGCTGTCTGAGATGTGCCGATTTCTGCGTGCACTTTGGATGTGTGTGCACACACATCTTCTCACACAGCGTGTGAGTTCTCTTCCGCGTCTTCTTGTGCTTGAATGCTTAAATTGGTAAGGCTTGAAAATGTGCGCAAACATAAACTTTCGTGACCATGCAGCACTGTCCTGATCGGGACACTGACAGTTCCTTCAACTGTTTGGTACGTCTTTTCACGCTGTTAAGCATGTAGTGACATCTAGTGGAGAAGACTAACATATATTATGTTCAATGTTTGCGGAAATAAATACGGACAAAAAAGATTGATTCATGGCTTTTGAGAATTGACCACATTTCAAAAAACAATTGAATTTTTTTTTTTTTTTTTTTTTTTGTCTAGCCCTACCAATAGTTTTGTTTATTTTCTTTTCACAGAGAACATATTTCTTTCTTCCTTTTATTTATTTATTTATTTATTTATTTATTTATTTATTTATTTATTTTTGTGTCCTGGACCCCTCTTTATGAGATGCACCCAAATATAGGAATATTATTTCAAAGTTTGAGACACACAGCACAGAAAAACCTCACAGAGTAGCAGAAGAACAAAACTCTCCCCGGTCTCCTCTATACCATCACTCTTGTTGTGTTTCTTGCCCAAAGGCAAGCATGAGATGGAGAGCGAGAGAGAGATGCCTTCCAGCAGAGCATAAAAATGACTCCTTTCCCTCCAGGGCCATTCTGTCTGGGAGCCAACCCTCAGATTCTCTTTAAAGAGGTCAGAGGTCAGTGTCAGACCCACCCCAAGGCTTCATGTAATGTCTTCACATGATCTGACATCTTTTGCTGTTTGATATGTGTCCTGTCATAGCAGCCTGTGCAGTAAGAATGCTTACAGATGTATAGATCTGAGAGTAATGCCTGAAATAACACTCTTCAACTTGACAGTTACATGAATTCCAGAGGCTATGATTAATTCTATGTAGAAAGCAGCAAAACAGTTTGACATCTAAGCATAACAAAATCGTATATTAAGCTATGCGAACAGCATCTGAGAATCTACAGAGTCACGAGGAAATCTTTCACTGTGGCTGTTGTAAGCCTCAGTTATCTTTGGACTTAATTTTGGAGCATTCTGTAAAGCCGTGGTTATCGTCGGACAACATTTCCTAACATTCTGTTTGGCCTCAGCTATCTTTGGACATCGTTTCAGAGCATTTCATAAAGCCTCGGCTATCTCTGGGCCTTGATTAGGAGGATTGCATGGTTATCTTGGACTTCATAGCGACACATTCTGTAAAGCCTACGAGTTTACATCTCACAATTCTGACTTTTTTTCTCAGAATTACAAGATATAATTTCGCAATTTTTTTCTCACAATTGCTAGTTTATATCTTGCAATTCTGACTTTTCTCGCAATTCTGACTTTTTTCTCGCAGTTACAAGTTTATATCTCGAAATTCTGACTTTTTTTCTCAGAATTGCAAGATTTAAACAAGCAATTCTTTTTTCTCACAATTGCGAGTTTATATCTTGCAATTCTGACTTTTTCTCGCAATTCTGAATTTTTTTCTCGCAATTACAAGTTTATATCTCACAATTCTGACTTTTTTCTTGCAATTACGTGTTTATATACCGCAATTCTGACTTTTTCTCTCAGAATTACGAGATATAAACTCACAATTAAGAGTTATAATGTCAGAATTGCAAGATATAAACAAGCAATTCTTTTTTCTCACAATTGCGAGTTTATATCTCACAATTCTGACTTTTTTCTTGCAATTACGTGTTTATATACCGCAATTCTGACTTTTTTCTCGCAATTATGAGTTTATATCTTGCAATTCTGACTTCTTTTCTCAGAATTACGAGATGTAAACTTACAATTGCGAGTTATGTCAGAATTGCAAGATATAAATAACCTATTCTTTTTCTCACAATTGCAATTCTGAATTCTGACTTTTTTTCTTGCAATTACGTGTTTATATCTCACAATTCTGACTTTTTCTCACAATTATGAGTTTATATACCACAATTCTGACATTTCTTCTCACAATTATGAGTTTATATCTCGAAATTCTGACTTCTTTTCTCAGAATTGTGAGATAAAAACTTGCATTTGTGAGTTATAAACTCCAATTGAGGGGAAAAAAGAATTGCATTTTTTTTCTCAGAATTGCAAGTTTATAACTCACAATTGCGACTTTATATTACACAATTCTCAGAATTGCGAGATGTTAACTTGTGAGATAAAAAGTTGAAATTGCCTTTTTTATTTTTTTATTCAGTGGCTGAAACAATCTTCCATAACAAAGCTCAATTCATATTCATATTCTACCGGTATAATAATAATAATAATAATATATACATAGTGGGGCAGATTTGAGATGCCATGCAATATATAAGCTACACAGTGTAAAGGATCTCAGATGGGGGAGGAAAAGAAGAGATTTATGATACACAACAATCTATTATGGGGCTGAACATAACGGCACAATCAAAGGGAGGAAATGGGCTGGAAATTCTGTTCTTCATGCTGCAGTGATTCATCCTTCTGAGGGAAAGACCTCCACATCATCAGCCTAAACTGATCTGGAATCAGGGAGATAAATGGTGATATTGTGGCTCCTTCATTGTAAACTGGACTTCACTGTGAGCTGGTCAAGAAAAGGAAATGACATAACCTATAAAGCATATAATGAGATGGGACTAAGATCTTGACTGAGCCCAGATATTAAAACTGATCAAGGTAGAAATTAGGGCTGGATAAAAAATATTGTTTTCTCCATTTTAATCGATTCTCATTTTTACGAACTGATATCGATTCTTAAATCCCGAGAATCGATTAGTCTAGTCTGTTTTCAGTTGATGAATGAACAGCACGCTTCCCATCCAATAAATGGCAATAAGATTTGTGTTTTGTTACTTTTGATATGAAACAAAGTCTCAGATTTCAAATTCTGTCCATTTTATTACAAAATTCCCAAAATAACCGTTTTGGCGCTGTTTAATGTGGCGAGACAGATCGCTGTAGCGCCTCAGTTCAAGAGAAGCTGAACATGAACTGATCCTCTCCTCCGCTTTAAATCAGTTACAGCGCAAAATAAACATGAATGAACACCCGAAGATATGTTAAAAGATACAATACCACTTACTGCAATCCCTGTCCTGTCTCATGTAGTCGCTCAATCGGTGTTTCGACCGCGGAAAGACGTCAATAAAACAGCTTGTAAACAATGTCAGGTAATGTCACATTTACCTCAGAAAAACCATATTTAGTGACCATAACTTGTTAGTCAGCTAAAAGAAAAATGAACTCTAGAGAGGAGCTCAATATATGCACCTTATTACACTGTAAAAAATGACCATGATTTTAACAGTAAAAGACTGTAAAAATGCTGCGGTGAAAAACTGTCAATTGGTTTACAGAAAGTTTCCGTACTATATGCGGTGAATAACTGTAATAGATCTAACGGTACATTTAATGTAATTTTACGGTAAAATACCGTTAAATTCACAGTTTTTGGAAGTGAAAAATAACAGTTCATTGTAAAATTTACAGTGAAAAAACGTAAATTGACATTCTCACAATTCCCTGCGTGACACTTCACATTTGATATATTTTCGTTGAAATAACTCTGTTTCTTCTTAGTTTTTCTCTTTTTTTTCTAATCAGTTATGTACATTAGGGTTTTATGTTACATCTAATGTTGTTAAATTAATGTTTATTGCATTTTTAAAATTTCATGCATGTTACCTTGATGGTGTTTAGTGTGTGTGTGAATGACACTGTGTGCACCTTCTATATGTTAGTGTTGTCCTCCTCAGCTTGTGGAAAAGCTGCTTGTGATGAACTTTGATTCATCATGTGACTCTCATCACCACTGTGTTTGGTGACTGTCAGTGTATTATAAAGGTACAAAACAGATATTAGTACTTCATTAGGTTGGTAAATTAACATTATATCAGTTAATGAAATACGTTATTTTACCGTAAATTTAACAGATTTTTTTTTTTTTTACGTTGCTACTGTATTTTTTACAGTAAAGTTCTGGCAACCACAGCTGCCATTTTTTTACCGTAAATTTTACTGGGATTTTTTTTTTTTTACAGTGTACATATTCATTATAATTTTTTAATGTTCTTCAATATTGCATGTTTGAATAAATCCATCCAAGTTTTTATGACAGCCTCCATTTCAATGTTTATTTTTCAAAAAACATATTGGAGTAGAAATATAATTATGTAATTGTAAAGTTAGTAATCTAACTTTATTATTATAAAAACGTTATTGAGTGTAATTGTGTTTGTATACAAATCAGTTTAACCTTCACTATCATTGTAGTACCAATAGACTCCCATGTATAGTTTACTGCATTAGTTGAGAGATTTATTTCCTTGAGAAAATTTGCCATGTACTGTTCTGATATATATCCGAAATAATCTATATTGAATCATATGGAATTGGAATTGCAAGCTTGTGAATCGAAATCTAATAAAATTTTGAAATATGTGTCAATACCCAGCCCTAGTAGAAATGTTGTCATGTAGTAGGCCTATTTCAGTACAAAATTACAGCAGATGACGCAGAATCAGATTTGCTAATTTGACAAATTTGGTAAAAGCTCTGTCTTCATTTTTTCCCAGCCTGGACATTTTTACCTTAATGAAAACATTTAAATAACATGAGACAGGCTATTCAAGCAAGTTTCGCCTAACCATGAATAACATGATTTCCCGGAATGACCTTTTGGGCTTTTTTGTTCCTTAATTTTACCCCTTTTTCCCCTCATGTGTCTCATTTCCCATTGTGCCACTGGCCGTCTTTGTCTATTTTCTCTCTGCAGAGAGCTGTGCATTGACACAGTTGAGCCCAAGGGGTGTAGTGTGGTCTGCACTGCTCTATAGCTCACCCTGGTCAAGGTTGCACTGAAAAGCTTGTGCCTGCATTCCCATAATCCTTAGTGAGCAGGTTGCCAGGAGTTGTTTTCCATACTCTTTTTGAGCTCTACTCCTGGTATTTCTTACCAAAACACTGACCTCTTTGTAGTCGGGGTGGTTTAAGATTTGAACCTGGAAGTTTGATCCTTGAGAAAGACACTTAACCTCAGGGGTCTGAACATGTAATAAATGTACTATGTATTGCTTTGAATAAAAGTGTTAGCTAGCTAGTACTATAGTAGTGTTACTAGAATTACATCGTAGACATTTACAGAAGCAGTGTTCATCCTGAAGTTAATTTAGTCTCAAACTGTTATGTTGCAGAGATAACAGCTCCATTTCCATCAGATCATGACCCAGTAAGAATTATTAAAAGTAAAAAAGGTTGCTGCAGAGCTCCATAAATGGTCTACTCTTCTGTTTTGCTCTGCTGTATCTCTCAAATCTTTTTTGTTCATATTCATACAAATATGGCTGGTCAGGTTTGACATCAGCAACATCAAGAGTCATCGGTTCTCGCATCTCCACTGATCGCCATCGACATCAAACCTTACGCAACGTGTCATGACATTTAAAAAGATGCAAACATGAATGTGGTTTGAAAGCTGCGATGGAAGGGAAGAATTTTTGATGCTTTTTGTCATTATTGGTGCTCATATTTTTATTTTTGGATGAATTTAGCATCATTACTCCAATCGTTATTGTCACATGATCCTTCAGAAATCATTCTAATATGACGATTTGCTGTTCAAGAAACATTTCTTGTTATTATTGATGTTGAAAACAGCTTAATATTTTTATGTGATACATTTTTTGTAGAATTCTTTGAATAGATTTTTTAAACTCTGTAAAATTATTTAATGCATCTTTTCCGAACAAGTAATTTCTTCAAAAAGAATAAAAGTCTTACTGACCCCAAACTTTTGAAAAGTAGTATAAATTATTATTGTAATACTATTCTGCAGTAGCAACTGCAGTATATATCTTTATATAATATTTTGGTGTAAACCTGCTTACCATGGTGAATGTTTGTAAGGGTCTTAAAGTGTATCACTTTATCAAATACTTTCTAGTTCTCAGAACAGCCATAAAATGTGTTTCCCTTTTTTTCTTCTTATAATGAAATGTTTATATTTTAAAGCAGTTCACTTTATAGAACCTCATAGTTTCCTTTAATTAAAACCATTTCTCACTAGGAGTCAAGAATCTCCCATTTATTTCCTGTTTTTATGTTTTAGATATTTTTACCCTCTTGTTTCCTACTATAGCTCACATCTTCATTTCTAAAGTGTCCTCCCACAAGCTTTGGCATATTCCCTTAAGAAGGTATTGTGCCAAATTCAACTTTTTGTGGATCCCACATGTGGCTCCTCACATCAGAGCTGTTCTCTCTTCTCTGTCTCCTCTGGGGATTTTACAGCTGCTGTTTCTTCTGTCTCTGCTCTTGATCACACAAGGTGGTGAGGTCTTCATCACTAAACCCAGCGGATGGCATGAAAAGAAAAGTTGAAAGGCTGGATTGAATCCAGACCAGCTTCAGGAGGCAGTTGAGACTGGGGTAAAACAGTTGAAGGGAATATTACAGCCATATTAATGCTATTCTTTATGTGTCTAAACACAAGCTCTAGATCTCATGAGCCAACTGAGTGTATCCATGAGTTTTACAATGCTTAAGGGTTGTTGTAAGGCTCATTGCTTCTATTAAACAACAGCAACAACCCTATGATGAAAGACACCATTGTTCAGTAAAAAAACAACTCAATGAACAATGCATTTGCCAACTAATATTGGTCATTAGCATAACATTAGTTCATATTGGAGATGTACGAAGTTGGGGCATTAATATAGAATTTGTGTATATCGGCTATTTTACAATGACTTTTAAATGTGGATCATCCAATCAGAATTTAGAGACAGAACTATCAGTGATTAAGATATTCATTGAACAGTATTGTCTGGATTAGTAGACAACATTTATCTTGTTTAGTTTTTTTTTCCTTATAGTAATCAAGACTGTGTGGTATTGTCATTTGTTGTATATTTGTAAACGATATGGGTAAATAGTTTCTGAAATTTGAATTTGTTCATTTTTGGCAAGCAGAAATAGCTTTAATAGCTTTAAAATGGTTTCTGTGGGATTTTAGAGTCTTAATTCGCCCTTATGCAAATTAAGGCCTTAAAAAGGTCTTAAATCAGAGCAGAAAGTGCTAAATTCATAAAGTCATGGCATTAAATGTTGCATGCCTTGCAAAAGATTATGTCTTCCTGAGTATTTTTGCCCTGTTTTTCAATACAAATATCTAAACATCTTTAAATCAAGTTGCTAATACAACTCATTGTGTTTCTCCCTTAAATTTATTCCTTAAACCTCTTTACTTGGTCTTAAAAAAGTATTAAAGTCCTAAATTTATTTTCATAAGACCTTCATAAATCCTGGTTAAAGTCAACATGAAATCAAATTTAATTTTTAATACATTTTCCTGGTCTTATTGGGAATGATTTATCAGTGCACCTTATTCCAGAGGAAAAAATGCTTGTATTTGCATTGTATCATCAAAATGTAAACATGCTACCAAGCGCTCTTATTTTTCAACCCTTAAAATCAAGTTCTTTCTCAGTGAATATCCACTGGCAAAACATTCCATTACAGTAGGAAAATGGGCTGTGAATATCATTTTATGTTGACTTGAGGTCTTTAAGTTTAAGACACTGTGATTTAAACCATTCAAATCTCAGAAATGGAGAAATAGAGCTTGTGAACAACAAAGAGGTAAACAGAAGGATTACTTCTGATCATTCTACAGTAAATGTTCTCTGACTCTTGGAGGATTGATAGTTTTTTATCCCCGACTCTCAATCTAGTTTGTTACTGATATTAATTTAGATTAAACAGTGGAGGGAAACTCATTAACATGACTTCATAACTGTCAACTCTTGAAAAAGTGAGTGTGCGTCTGTGTGTGTTATGGCATGTGGTGTATTACTTGATTTGTGTTTGCATGTGTATTGAGTGCTTTGGGTAATGTGTGTGCATTTGCCCATTGTCTAATAACATATTTATTTACATGTGAATAATGTTAGAGATGTCAAACTGATTTTATTAGATACTCATCATATACTGACATATATCTTTCAAATAATGGTTCAGGCAAAATGCATTCTGTATTCTTTTTCTTTTAAGGAGTCAAGGACTTCCAGTAGTGCAGTATTTTATTTTATTTTATTTTATTTTATTTTATTTTATTTTATTTTATTTTATTTTATTTTATTTTATTTCACTCTTTTATCTCATTCTATTTTATTCCAGTTTATTTAATTTTATTTAATCAAGTAATTGATTACTATTTTATTTTATTTTATTTTATTTCACTCTTTTATCTCATTCTATTTTATTCCAGTTAATTTAATTGTATTTAATTAATTTAATTTAATTTCATTCCAGTTCATTTTATTTATTTAATTTCATTTAATTTTATTTTATTTCACTCTATTTTATTTCATTTAATTTTATTTTATCCAGTTAATTTCATTTAATTCTATTGCATTTAATTTCATTCAATTTTATTTTATTTCATTTCATTTCATTTCATTCTATTTTATTTCATTCTGTTTTATTATTTTATTTTATTTTATTTTATTTTATTTTATTCTGGAAGCAGTTGGTCATTTGAGCTTAAGTTATTATTATTATTATTATTATTATTATATTATTTATTTATTTTATTTCAGTTTAATTTATTATTTTTATTTTATTTTATTACAGTTATTAATTTCATTATATTTTTCTTCATTCTATTCTATTCTATTCTTTTATTTTATTCCAGTTTGTTTTATTTTATTTTATTCTGGAAGCAGTCAGTCATGTGAGCTCTTGCGCTCAAGTTACATTGATTGGAACTAGTGGAACTTTCTGAAAATACATTTTGAAGACATGTTAAAATAATAGCTCCAGGTAAAATAAGTTTAACATTGAAAAACATCGAAAGGCACAGAGTTTCTGAGTTTAGTTTAATCTACCACAAGCCCAAGTGTTCAATATCTCCACTGAGGTGGAAACACTTGCCGTCAGTCATCACATTAACACATATTTTTGCTGTCAGGTTGCTGATGTGAGCATATTCCAACTCGAAAGACACTAATGTGTCCTCGTAAAGATGGTGACGGCCATTCCATGACCCCACTAACCCCGTGAAACCGATCTTAGAGTTGCCGTTCACTCTGGAGGACTCTTCATTTACAGGCGCTGCTATGATAACCTCTCCGTACAATACATCGCGGGCTGCTTTTTTTTTCTCCCGTAGATTGGTTATTGATTTCTATTTTTTTCTCTGCCTCAACTGCTCACTGACCAATTTTGTTCACCCCTCCCCTCAGATGCAGCCATCTCTCGTCCTGACCGTACATGTCTGGTTTCGACTGCTATCCCGTTGCATGAAATATACTAAAAATAATTTGCTGTGTCATCTGGCCAGCCCTTTGCTCATAAATAACAATCATTTCAGAAGTCAGCCCATTGAGCTCTGTAAAGCAATATTTTCTGAAGCATTTATTTCCCGTTTTCTCTGGACTGTGCTCATTTATCATGAGCCGTGCAGGTAGCGGCCCCTTTCTCCATAGAAGCAGACCGGCGATATTCCACTCTCAGAAATTGCTGTCCCCTCAACATTGGCCTTATTTCAAGCACAAGTCCAACATGAAATAGAGAACCACATTTTTCTCATGCCAGTCAGGTGTGAAGTGACTGAGTGAAACTAATGGCTGATGCTTTGTTTTGGGGACCTGCATTTTGAAGGAGGGGGGTGGTTTCTCTCATGGTGTCTGGGACAGAGCCCATCTGTGACCGCACTTGCACATCTGGGAATTGCACTGCACTTCATGAGCCTCTGTGCTTAAGTGAATGAATGCAACAGAAGTCAAAATCTGTGACTACTGAATCTGACATGGTTCAGTCCAGCAAATACATATATCTATCTCCGTGTGTCTGTCTGTCTTCTGCACTTTCTTTCTTTCATTTGCTCTTTATTTGATCTCTTCTGCACTTTCTTGATTATTTCTTGCTTTTGATTTTTCGTTTCTTTTTGTGGCTCTTTGTTTTCCACTCTTTCTTGATTCTTTCTTTCTTTTCCTCTTTCTTGATTTGCCTTCCACACTTTCTTGATTATTTATTTATTTATTTTTTGTTGGTTTAACTTAAAAAAAAAAAGTAAGTTTCCTGGTTGCATTAAAATTTTGAGTTCATTGAAATTAAAAATTTGAGTTAATACAATGAAGGCAATGGGTTTAATTACAGTTTTTTTTTTTTCAGTTGCTAACAAGCATTTACCAATACTTAAAGTACTTTTTCTAAACTCTTAACACAGCAACACACATACAATTAGCCAAATAGTTCATTTCTGCCCAAAACCATATTTTGTTAAATAAACACAAACTCTACATTTCAAAATGCTGAAAACCTTTTTCAACACATACTAACTCTATCAAAACACAGCAAACCTGATTCAAAATCGAGTCGTTCTGTCAAAACATAGCACTAGTTTTCTGTCCAACATGAACGCAATGACTGTCAAAATACTAACAGTTGATGGCATTACGGAAACTGCATTATCTTGTCATGTTTCAGTTTTACCAACAGAAAATATGAAATCCATAGCTTTTAAAATTCAGTTTCCTTTTACAGTTTTTCTCAATTGTTTACACACAAATATTGGTACTTGAGACACAATGACCACAGCATGTAACTCATGCACCAACCCCCTGAACCAATTCTGCTAAACTACAAGCACAATTCCTGCTTTACACTCACATTGCAGTTCTAAAACACACTTTTTTCAAAACACTACACACAATTCTCTGCATTTGGCACAATTTTCGGGCAGAAAAATCTCTTGTTTTCACAAGGAACACACTGCCATTCAAATATGCACACTGACTCATCACATGGGCAAACACCTGTCACACATTTTTACAATTAGCAAACAGAGCTTTAGCATAAAAGGGCAACAGGTGAGCTCTTCTGTTTTGGAGCAATGGATGCCAACAATGGAAACAGAGGCAGAGCAGCATAGTTTTTTTTTACTGTAACTGTATACAGGAAATTCTTCTGTTGTTTTGTACGGTATGTGCAACTTTGCATTGGTTGGGATGTGCACTGTACATTGTTTTTGTTGGAAAAATAAAATATATTTGTTACCGTGTATTTGTGTGTTCTGACTATATATACCATATATATATATATATATATATATATATATATATATATATATATATATATATATATATATATGTATGTATATATATGTGTATATATATATATATATATATATATATATATATATATATATATGTATGTATATGTATGTATATATATATATATATGGTATATATAGTCAGAACACACAAATACACGGTAACAAATATATTTTATTTTAGTAGAAAAAAGAAGAAGAAAGTAACAGAATTGCTCAGGGCAGCCACTGGTCAAATGAATCCCCTCTGCAAAACTTCATTTGGCCCCTCTGTTGAAATCTCTTTCTGGGGTTGGGAGTGTGGTGTTGATAGTGCCCTCACAGAGGGTGGGATGGTGTCCCCTTATTAGTTGGTGCCCTACGCAGACCACACATTCTGCACATATATGAAATAGTGGTAGTGGAATCGTTGTAGTGAAAGATTTACATGAAGCTTTTACTGAAATGAAAACATGAAATTGCTGCCATTGATCAACAACAAATCCAACATACATGGCCTTTGGTTTCTATGGAAGCTTTTTTCCTGCCACAGAATGAAAAAGCATAAAAGGTAATTGTAACTTTTTATCTCACAATTCTATTTTTTATTTTGCAATTGTGAGTTACATCTCATAATTCTGACTTTTTTTCTTAGAATTGTGATATATAAACTATAGGAATTGAGAGAAAAACTGAGATTTTAACTTTCTATTCATTGCAGAAATAAGCTTTCATAGGTTCCACATGTGTAAGGGGGAAAACCATAGAGATGCACAATCCAGCACACACTTTCACACACCTCTTCTTCTCTTTTGTCCTGTTCCAACTTCTCCTCTCCTCCTTAATCTATTCCTCTCCCTTACCCAGATATTATTTTCTCTCTGCTCCTCTGTGTTGTTCCTTACACACTGAACAAATCCGATTCAAAGAGTCCTATTTTACTGTGTGTCCATGTAATGGAAATAAGTTCAACACCTGACTCTGCCTCCAACTGAGATTGGAATTTTGGAATTTCTAAATATTTCAGTGATCTGCTAATTAAAAATGCTTATCAGTTGTTTCAGTTTTTGTTTTATATTTTTTTCCAGTACTGCTGTTGTTGCAAAAGTATAGGTTTTATCCTATATTTAGTGATTAGAACATTGGGTCTTCATTTCTGACTTGCTGTGTTTAAGCATTTGCAAATAAGATGAGAAAGATCCATGATTTTGGTATGAGGTAAGCTTATATGAAAAGAAAATGTACGCATTTTAAAAATGTGTTAATTAACTGCATTTTGTGTGAAAACGACATGAATTGTGTTAATGGTATGGCCGCAACAGACAGATGTTCTGCTAAATGTGTTTAGAGTTTTGAAAATGTGACTACTGATTGGACAAAAGTATGTTAGCAATTGAAAAAAACTAACAGAATCTCAAAATATGATGTTATCTGAACTACATTAATTATCTAAGTTGATTTGACAAAAGAAAAAATGTTATAACAAATCATGAAAATATTTTTTAAATTCTTTCTCTTTTGATCTTTATTTTGATCTTTCTCTTTTGTTCATTATTTTGATATTTTTTGATTCTCTCTCTTTTGATCTTTCTTGAGTCACTCTTTCTTTTGTTCTTTCTCAATTCTTTCTTTTTACTCTTTGTTTTGTTTTTTTATTTTGGTCTTTTATGCTTTGTGACACTTTTTTTTATAATGTCCACTTTCTTTTGCTTGTTGTTTCAGTCTTTTTTCACCCTTTCTTTCATGCATCCTTTTGCATTTTTTTTCTTTCCTTGCCTTCCCTTGCCTTTTTGCTTTCTGATGCCTCTCCATTTTTTGTTTGAAAAACAACAATACAAACAGGAACTGAAGGAAAATTCAATTTCATTGTGTTGTGTTTTATCTTGTGGGACAAGCCTTGACCTTTTTCCACCCATAATATGAGCTTAAAATAATAAGTTCTGTTTGGACGGATATGAAAACAGACACATTATTGTATGATCATATTATGTCTCTAATCCTCAGTCACTGGCCAGACATCAGGTCATCTTTGAGCAATTGACATGTAGAGTCATTTCTGACATTTACCATGAAAAATACCATCTAAAACGCTCATCAGTACAGTCAGTAAAAAAATACCATGACAACCTCCACCTATTATATATTATCCAGAGCAACTTGAAAAAGAATGAGAAAGCAATTTTCAAGACAGGTGCTAACATAAGTAGCAGTGCCAGATTTTAAAGGCTTTTTTCTTTTATCTTATCTTATTTTATCTCTTTATAACTTGATCATAAACTAAATAAGATGTTAGGATGTTAGAACTTTTTTTTTTTGAATACTTTTAGTACGTTATATCATCTTTAAAAAATTGTGAAAATCAGTTGGTATATATGAGCACATATTCTCTATTATTGTAAAGACTGTGTTGAGTCTTAGATTAGCTTAATGTGGTTTTGTGATAGCACAGATGTTGAAGTTGAAGTAGGGCATTCAAATACAGTACCGCGGTTAGAAGCGTCCCCTGGTAAATCCTCTCTCATCTCTGTTTGACACACAGTGGGAGCCCACAACAACAACATGAGCCCTGGCATGCTAATTAACCGCTGAATGCTCCGTCTAATTGGATGTTCAATAAAACATGAGGAAGGCTCTTAACGAGACGGAACGATCATTAGTAAAAAGTTGATTACATTGTGTTGATTAATACAATTACTAATGACCAGGAGTGTATGGAGAGCTTCAGATAGGATACAATGGGAATAAACACTCGCTACACTGTGTGTCTGTGCAGTGTGTGAATTATACAGTGATTTTTGTGTGGTCAGCTTTTTAAAAGTAGGTAATTTCTGCAGCAAAATTTGTTATTGTTCAGCAAGTCCTTTTTAGCATCTCAACACAATCAGCTAACTCTCTTTAAGCTAACAATGTAATACTAAACTTTAATATGGAAGTTTTTGTTGTAATATGTTTGTTGACACTTTTTTTAAACCAACATTAAGATTTTAGTTAAAAAAAAAAAAAATTCAAGTGCATTTTTAGGTACTCTAACTTTTAACATTTTTAATAATTTTGCCTTGACTAGTTGATTTTAAATTGTCCTGCAGTGTGACATGAGTACAAATATGTTAATATGAACTTATAAAAGCTGCATGCATAATAATGATAAAATAATTAGCAAAAAGCTGTTTAAAATAGTTTTAGATGGAGTATAACATGTCTCACCTCAGGGCAAATCCTGAAAAGTGATGATAAACATGACAAAAAATCATGTTAGAGCAAAAATATGTGAGAGCATAATTCATTCAGTTTGTTTTCTCAGCTTCTCCACGTGCACTCAGTAAAGTGTCTTCTTTTACAGTCAGTTTTCGGGTCAACTACTCTCGTGGCATTTACATCAGAGTGAGCCAGTTATTCTCATCTGCATTTGCATACATTCTTCTGTATCTTTCTATAGCAGGTATGTGTACCATTCACAGTTAAAGGCACACTATGTAAATCTTTGCCACTAGAGGTCGCTTATTTAAAACAAATTCGTAGCTTGATGACGCCTTGATTTTGCGGAATCATGGGAGGTGTTGTCTTCACCTCACAGGCGGTGGAAAAGAATCAGGATGGGACTCGAGCAGAAATCATGTTCATGGATGAGATTATCAACATTACTGTAGTATGAAGCAGAGTAGGGCAGAGTTCTGTGCGAGCAGAAACAAGGCCGCTGGAACGATTGCTAATGAGAGACGAGCGCGGAACTTTTATTATGCCATAGTCGCCGTTTCCACTTCTTTCGGTCAAGCATATGTGTAAAGCAGCACTGTTTATCATATTAGATACATTTGTGTAGAAAGTTGTTATAGTGCTACTTTGCGTTCGCTTGGCGGCTACTATGAGACACTTGTTGCACGCTGCAGTAAGCTAGGTCGATATTAGGCATGGTAAAACATGGTACTCGCTGTAAATCAAGAAAGCATGATTTAAACAATAAGACTTACTGTGATGAGCTATATAACATGATTAGTTTTCTGTTGATGAATGTATCCATCCAAACAGTTGCTCACCTGTCTAATAAAACATATAATATATTAAAGCGTCTTTCCATGTTTTCTACAAAATAAAACCGGAACCCGAGGGTAATGCGGGTATGAATATTACAAAAATAAAACATTGCAAATATTACAAAAAGTACAGGTAAAGTTACAGCGGGAGGCTTGCCTCCCCTGATCCCATTGACTTTAAACTGAACCCCAAAAGCATGCACTGGGTTTAGTGGGGGGTAATTGAGAATGAATGCGGGAAAATCACCTGAGAGGAGGCAATGCCTCCGTTGTGCTATGATTGGATGTGATCGGTTATAATTGGATGTGATTGGTTCGTACGATAAATCCTGCCTCTTATTCTCGTGCGCATTCTTGAATCGGCCTAAGTGAAGACAAATGAAGGCATTAATTGGAAGACTAATTAAAAAGTAAGCAAACATGTCAGCCACTTCGATATCACTGCTTTATGTCACATCAAAATCAAACTTGAAGTGGCCTGAAAACATGATGACTGTGGGGGGTTTTAGTAAATAAGCTGAAAATAAGTTGACTATTAAAAATAAAAGCTGAACATTAGCTCAGAAATAAAATATATTGTTTAAATTGTTACTGCCTTTAGTTTTTTTTTTTTTTTTTTTTTTTTTTTTTGGGAATAAAATGGAATACAAGTAAAAACACTAACTTGATTAAATGTATACTTGGTTTTAGTAAACAGAACATTACTTTAGTGTAAAAATATAAAATAGAAATGTATTTGGTCTCTCTTTTTTATGTAATGTTTATTTAACTAGGAAAATTAAGCGTAACAAGGACATAAATTTACATTTCATATATATAATTTTTTTTTTTTTTTTTTTTAAATCAAAAGTTATCAATAGCGGTTCACTTATGTAATTAAGCATGATTGCATTAATAACAGCAGTGAAGCGCACCAGAGTTCACATAAACTGTACCCCAAACCACCCTTTTTATACAGACTCAGGTACGGTTCACAGGTGCGCAGAAAACAGCTGTCACATCATTCAAATGAACCGATCTCTGACGTCAGTTGAATGTCTTGCATGTGTGTGTTTATCAGGGTACCTAGTGCTATTGAGGACAAAACTTTTGTCATACATCTCAACCAGACACATTCAGGTGACAGTACGTTCTCTCAAAACACACAACGATCTTGTCAGGCATAACGTATGACTGACAGACTGGCCTCATTGTGCTGCTAAACTGCACTTCGCCACACGGCTGGCTGTGGGCCCTCACCTTTCTTCTGTCTATAGGCTTCTTTAAATGGGAAAATAAAGTCTGGGCTCATTATGCCCATGTCCTTGACAGTGCGATGGCACCTTGAAGAGCATGTCACGCTGAAGTAGTTTTAATGGAGCTTAATCTATCGAAAGATGCCGCGTTTAGCCTGCTAGCGCTGAACCGTTCATAGCAAAGACGCTAGTCTTCTCATAATGAGGCCGTAGCTCTCAGCGGCAGCGCAGACAGAGGAAATATGGATATGTGTATCAATAATTCATGTTGTTGTCTGGTAGTATTGATTGCACTCTGTGGAGAGAAGATTCCTCAAACATGAAAGTCAACGAAGTTTCATTTAAAATTGAAGAGGAGAGTCAGTGGATAAATGAATTATAATTCCATCTGTGGTTTTTTTCATGGCTGAGGCGAGCTAATTTTGGGCTGCTTCTGCCGTTTCTGTTCCTGACAGAACAAACTCTCTCGTGAGTCCCCCGATTGTCTTTCTGAGTCTAAACTGAAGCCCTTGTGGACTTTGACAAAGCATATGATATTGTGCTCCGCAAAGAACAAGTCAATTGAAAAGCGATCCTTAAGCCAAGAGCGTTAGGGTTTCTTTTAACTCATAGAATATTTATGACCCTCTCATCAATACTAAAAGTTGCATGGTGCATTTTGAAACCTTTATGAAGTCTTCAGTTTAGTGTAAACACACTTATGAGTTGGTTTGAAATGATCATGTCTACTTTGCCCATAAAAGATTCATAACTGCTTGCTTGTGATGTATTGATAATTTGTATTTGAATGTATATTTAACAATCTCATCTCTTGCGCTCACCTTAATCGAACTATATTGAAACACTGACCTTCTTCTCTGATCATTCTGACTAACAAAACTTCCACAGAACTTACCAAGTGATTTAACCCTAGTTCTTCATGTAATGCTTGACTCAGCATTGTTTCTTCATTTTGGACTTATTTACAAATGTAATTGACCCTTGGCTGGGAGTTTGATTAACAGGCGATCTAACCAATCATAACGCTGAATCCACCATTTTGTCCGACAAAGCAGTCAGGAGAGTTAGTAGATTAACGTCGGTGGACTTGAACTTGAAAAATGGTGTATACTGACATCTTTCTGTGTGTGAAACAACATTCCTTCTGATGTTCATTCATGCTTATTTTATTCTATAAATTAACTAGAAGGAAGAGATGATCGGTTTATGAGCCGCTTGAACTGAGGCACTACAGAGATCTGTCACGACACATTGAAGAGCCACAAAATGGTATTCATTGTTTAAATTTCTGTAAAAATTACAAAATGTTCAATTTGAGACTTTAAGACTTTGTAAATTTGAGACCAAGTCTCTGTCTTGTCTGTCCATGAGTTGTCAGTGTCTTCTTTGCTCCGTGATGTATTTTTCACTGCGTGAGAACATGATGTGTGGCATGAAAGCATCATGCTTGTTGGACGTAGCAACAGTAACTAACGAATGGTCAAATGAGAAGATGTTATGTGGAATGGAAGTGTTGAATTTGAACTTGCAGTACATCGTCCACATAAGTTAATAATAATAATAAAAAAGTTTCTTGAGCAGTAAATCAGTATATTAGAATGATTTCTGAAGGCTTTGCCATCAGTGAATTACATTGGTGAGCATAAAGACTTCTTTCAATCTTCTGAACAGTACGGGAGTTTGTATTATAACTACATATTGTTGTATTGTCCACTGTTGGATGAGACGAGTCCTGTGCTAATTTTTAGTCCCAGTCCATCACTGTCTTCAAGACTCCCAACTAAACCTGTTGAATTTGAGGGTGGTATCCAGCCATTGAGCAAATCGCTCTCCACTGCGGCAGGGCCCATGTTTCGTCTTGGATATTGATCGTGGTCTCTTGTGAGATTAGCCGTATTACCCTCTCCCTAATTGGGACTTGCTCTTTAAGTGGATCCCCGCAGAGGAGATTTAAAATTCCATTAACGCCGTTGACAGCGCCTCAGCTAGAGAAAGCCGGCCAGGGTCTGATCATTGTCCAAACGCTTTCAAGGTAATTGATGATAAAAAATGAGCCTGTCGCAACACAAGGATTGATAACACTGACAGGCTAATTGCACAGTTTTTTTTTTTCCTTTTTTCCATTCCTAGTCATTCTTATGAGAGAGTTTAGACGGCTTCCACACCAAAAGCTGTAGATGAAAATGGATCATATCTTTCTCTCAGGTCACTAGACAAGAACATAAATGATCTGGATTGAGCTTATTGACTCATGCATGGCAACCTGATGGATGAACTAATCACAGCTGCTGTAGAACTCAAATCAGTAAAATAACATGGACAAGACCACATCTGAGGTGACTTTCACGGTTCTTCAGGCTGTAGGCTCATCATCTGTCAGAAAAGTGAAGTTTAGTCAAATTATTAGGATTGGGACCCAAAAACGGTTCTTATTCAGAACAGTTCCATTGAGAAAAAAACAAACAAATGTAAAACAGTTTTTTTTGTTTTTTTTTGTTATAGGTAGTATTTACGGTGGCCCAGTAATGCACAACACAACGAAATTTAAAAAGCAAACATAAGTCCACAACACAACGAAATCGAGCACAATGCAATGGAATAAAGCCACAACACAACGAAATCAAGCCACAACACAATCCACAACACAACAAAATCAAGAGCCACAACACAACGAAATAAAGCCACAACACAACGAAATCGAGCCACAACACAACGAAATCAAGCCACAACACAACGAAATCAAGCCACAACACAACGGAAATGATCCCGACCACTAGGGGGCTCTCAGAGCTCGGTAAAGTTAGTTTTCCTTGCCACTGTTCGGCAGTGATATCAATACCACCACGATTAGTTTTAACAGTATGTAACCACCATATATCAACATGAAATATTAATTCAAAATAACCTACGTGCACAATAGCTTCATATTTATACCTGTGAAAGATTTGCACTACCACGGCGAATGCTGAAGGGAACGTCTGCCAATTCCACCAAGTGGTTAAAACATATAATTTGTATTCATTAAAATTACTTTTAACATTTAAAAACAGACATATTCAAATTCCAAAGATTGTCAGTCTTATCAACATGAACTAACAAGCTTTGGATTTTGAACAAGTCTGTTTTTAAATGTATAAAAGTCATTTTAATGAATACAAATTATACGTTTTAACTACTTGGTGGAATTGGCAGACGTTCCCTTCATCATGCGCCGTGGTATCATGTCAAATCATTCACAAGTATAAATATGAAGCTATTGTGCACGTAGTTGATTTTTGATTAATATTTAATGTCGATATACAATGTTTACATACTTAAAACTAATTATGGTATTGATATATTTGTAAGACTTTATAGAACAGTGGCAAGGAATACTAATATTACCGAGCTCTGAGAGCCCCCAACTGGTTGGGAGCATTTCTGTTGTGTTGTGGCTTTATTTCGTTGTGTTGTGGTTTAATTTCTTTGTGTTGTGGCTTTATTTCGTTGTGTTGTGGCTTTATTTTATTGTGTTGTGGTTTAATTTTGTTGTGTTGTGGCTTGATTCCATTGTGTTGTGGCTTTATTTCGTTGTGTTGTGGCTTTATTTCGTTGTGTTGTGGCTTGATTCTGTTGTGTTGTGGCTTGATTTCGTTGTGTTGTGAACTTATGTTAGCTTGCACTACTGGGCCACTGTAAGTATTTTATACCAATAAATCCAATTAATAAATGCTTGAAACATTTTTTTTTTGTAACACTTTATTTTGGTGTCCCTATTAAACGTTTAACATGTAGTTACTATATTATTAACAGTCAATTATGCATTGTTACATGCAACTGACACTAAACCAAACCTTAACCCTAATTATATAGTAAGTACATGCAATTAATTATTATTACTCATTACTTAATTACACTGTAACAAGCACACCTTAAAATAAATTGTAACCTCTTTTATTAATATTATTTTGTTAATAAATAGTTTAGACACTGGCTTGCATATTAGCCTTTGTGCTACAAACACACCTTTCACAAGAATTGTATTAAATGTGTTGTAACATTTTTTACAATAAAGTTCAATTTGTTAATATTAGTTTATGCTCCAGGTTTATGCTCAAAAACCAACAGTGAATGACTTTTTTTTTTTTTTTTTTTACAGCATTTACTGTTAATTTCAAAACACAGTTCAAGTTCATTCATAATTAATGTTAAATAATAATAATAATGTTGAAATGTTAAAAGTGTCTTAATATATGTAGAAATTAAATTTAACCAAGATTGATGAATTCTTAAAAAAACATTAAATCTGTTCTGCTGAAATCTAAAATTTCATCACCATTTGCCAAAAGACTACTTTAAAGGAAATAAGAAATACAATTCTTCTATTAAAACAGTACTAAATGATGTATTAGGAAATGGGAATTAGTTAAAACACAGTTAAAGAATCATTAAATTAATTGCATTTCTCATCCTTATAAATGATTTGATGGAGAATCGACTATTAAACTGGTATCATTTTTTCCTGAAGCATTCTTCATTTTCATTACTATCTGGCCCAAACAAGCAATGATCTGTAAAAAGGTTTTTTAATTTATTACTTGGTAGTGCTGAAATAGCTATTTTAGTATAGGGCAGATTCAGATTCATGATTTACTTTAATTTATTTTCTAAAGTTACTGGCTTACTAATTAACTTTGTATGAAAGCTCATTTTCCTGATGGAACTGTTTGTTTGAGTGGTGCTTGCTTACCCAGGAAAGTTACAGTTTATGACTGAGTTTAAAATAGCAATAGGGTCATTCCGTGTCAAATCAACCAAATTTCGTAAACTTCCCTTGCTAACATTTTTCATTTTGTTTAGAGGGAAACAAGATACATTTCTAGTTTAAACATTATTTATTCTGCAAACATTCCTCTTTAAATGCAATAAGTATCAGCTGTGTGCAAAGTGAACCACATTTGGTTTTTGATCACTGAAAATGGGTAAAATTCAACAATTTGAACATGGAGCTGCTTTGGGATCCACATATCTATGGGACTGAATTAGGTAGGGCCTTGAAAATTAAGATTTCAAATGAATAGTTTATTAAGAATGAGAATCTAGAATGATATTAAGATATATTGAATACTTTTAGAGTTACATGCATGCAAACTTTGGAAAAGGAATATGTATGGCACTCATACAGGTATGTTCTATGCAATTGAGCTGATAGAAAAAAAATGAGATACATTTCTACATTTAATATTATTTGTTCTTTAGATATTCCTCTTTAAAAGAAAAAAAAAAAAAGTATCCGCTATATGCAAAATGACCCACATTTGGTTTTTGACCACTGAAAATGTGTACAATTTACCAATTTACTCATGGAGCCGCTTTAAGATCTCCATATCTCTGGGACTGAACCACCGAGGGCCTTTAAAATTAAGATACTAAAAGGAAAGTTTGGTAAGAACCATAATCTAATAGGATATTAAGATATCTTCAATACTTCTTTAGTTACAGGCATGCAAACAAGAAGTGCTTTTTCCCATTTTTGAACTGTCACTGTTGGCATATAATGAAACAAAGACTGCTAAAGTCAACATATTATACTAACAGACCTACCAATCTCTGTGTAAAGATAAAATATGATGTTGACATCTTTCTAAATTCATTTTTACACACCTATAAATTGGCTCCAAATCTCAGGTGAAAATGGTCATTTTGATCCCCCTTTGCAAAGTAGCAGATTACTCGGTAAATATACATCTGTGACATTTAACATTTTGGCTTTCATCACTATTTATGTCTGTCTTTCTACAGAAAAAAAAAAAATTAATAAAATCAAAACTTTGAGCCGGGGACTTCTGGTTGAGTTGACCCAATAGTATTTCTTGCTACCAGTAATTTGCATACTCAAAGTCTTTTCAGGTTCTGGTAAAATACAGGGGTATTTTAACATAACATAAGGAGATATCAGGCTGAATCTCTGTAAATGTGCCAAAAGATTCAAAAGGCAGCTGGTAATCTGACTCAACATTGTACTCTTTTTATTTCATTTATTTATTTTTTTACCTCTCTAACACGTTCCATGCTGGAAGGACCGCAGCTGTCTCTCGTAACCCGCCGGCTGTACTGTCTTTCTGTACTATGCCTCCAGTACGTGAGCCCTTGATTTGTTTTGTCGGTCGCTGTCTGTGGTCCTGAGCGGTCTCTTCAGCTGACCAGTGTGTGCACAGAGACCTTGCCAACACAAATTCCTCTCCTCAAAGTAAAATGAGTGAATCATACCTTATTTTCACCTCTGCAGGGACGAACATGCTGAGAGGAATATTGGGCCCACCACATACAATTGAACCTGTACACACCAGACCCAGATCATTTTCATGACTTTTCGGTTGCACTGATGATTCTTAAACATCTACTAGAGTTCTAAAAGAATTTTTAATGGAACCGGAATTGTTAAGTGGGACTCCTTACAATTCTCATTTCTATTTATAATTAATTTCTTCAGGCTCTACCTTTTAACTTTAACCACTAATGACAGCCTAGCATAGCCTTTCCATGTGATCAAATACCATTGGATAAAATTAAGTTCCATACATGATTTCCAACAGAATATATACTGTTTCACACAGAAATATGTCACATTATGTAAACTAAATGTGTTGTGAATGCCATTTCATGTTTTCTTCAAAAGAAAATCAACTTAATTATTGAAACTGTCACTGCACTTATGCAAGTACTTGTTTAGCAAATGGGCTTAAACATACTGTAATTGTCAAACAATAGCAAGGAACATAATTTGACATGATTTGGTATTATGATAACGCCTACAATAAGGTTTCATTTGTTAACATTAGTTAACATGAAGTAAGAATGAACAATTTTTCGACAGCATTTATTAATCTTAATGTTAATTTCAACATTTACTAATACACTATTAAAATTAAAAGTTGCATTTGTTAACATTATTTAATGCACTGTGAGCTAACATGAACAAACAATGAACAGCTATATTTGAACAGATGTATTGCACCACATAATCACATAATGATCACATAATAAGTAATAACGTATTAACAGAACAGTTATTGTAAGGGTGGGTTTATCAATGAAAATTGTATTGTACTTAGTCTATGCTTTAAACAGCATTATGGTAAAAATGGAACACTGTGGCAACAGCTTTCTTACGTGTACGCAGGTTGGGCGGAACTGACAGAAAGGCAGTTTTTCCCCTCCGTTTGACATGAAACATTGTCTTCATGGTCACCCAGTTTGAAATGTTTACTGCAAACACTGAGGTTTTTCAGATTGTCTGTTGTGGTGTTCTCTCCATATTCACGATTCTTTGCAGCAGTTAGCCACTGCCTACAACGCGCTGGAGCCTTCACTGGAAACCGAAATATAACTTAATACCGTTAAACGTTTACTCTTGGAATTATTGCACCCGGGATCAATACAAGTCAACACCATTATGACTAAAAGTTTTCTAAGAAGTATTTCCTACTAAAGCAAGGCAGTATTTGACTGGTTAAGCATATCCATAGCAGACTGGTGGGCATGGCCTTGGACAGCAGTATGCCCAGTGCATTATGGGTGTTGAAGTTTTCTTACCTATTTGGCAAAAGGGAAGACAACAGCCTTTGTCAGTTAAGTCAGTTAGCACTAGGGCTGCATGATTATGAAAAAAATCATAATTGTCAATTATTCCCTTGAAATTGTAATTGCGGTTATTAATTACGATTATCACAGTTATATTGAATGATGTTTTGAATAGCTTTATACCATTGTTTGAAGCAACTGCATGCCATATTTTTATGTAAAAATAAAAAACAAGCTGAAAACACTCTTCCTGAATTTTTTTTATTGATTTTCTATAGCATTAAGCCTTAAATGTCAACTATACATTGGTTGTTTTCTTCTTTAAATAAAAAAAAAAAAAAGTAAACATATGCATGTAATAACAGTTGGGGCTTTCGCACTATGTTGTTCTAGGTACTTAGTTTTAGGAACTAGCCACCTGGGTAGGGTGGTTCCCTGAAAACTAATGTTCCCCTAGGGCCTTTTTCCTGGTTCCATTTGCACCGCCAGTAGGAACTCTGAAGTGACGTAAACTGCGCTTGTTGTTGTGTCTTTTATTTTGATGGCGCTGAGAACAGCTTAGCCAGAGCACACAGTGCTCGCATTCTCCGTCTTCATTAGTTTACAATCTGTTTAACAGTCCTGTCTAATATGTTATTAGATAGAGCTGATATACAAAGAAAGTAGACAGTATATGAAAAAGTATTAGCTTTTGCCATGTGGTTGATGCCCAGTGTCGTTAGCTGAGCAGAAATATAATCATGTTTTATTGTAATTGCGCCTTTGCATGATTACGAAAATGTGGCATCCATAATTGTAATCACAATTAAAAATTCGCTTATTGTTAGCACTGATTTAAAAAAAAAAAAAAATGTTTCGCCTTTTTCCTGCATGGGCAGTACCCCTTTAATACATTAACTAATGTTAACAAATGAGATCTTATTGTAAAGTGTTATCATTATTTCTGATCATAAAGCAAAAATCATTTTGGTTTACTCTTGAAATTCTATATTACATCATTGTTAGCTCCTCTATGATATATTGCTTATGTTTTTCTTCATTTGTGAACTTAGATAAAATTGTCTGATAAATTAATAAATGTAGGTTGAGGTTTCTAGTTCTGTAGCTTGATTTAGAACGATGAATAGTGTGTACTGTATGTGTGTGAGAGAGAAGGCAAGAGATCGAGTGCTGGGGAGTGTCATTTCATCAATAATAATGTGTTTCAGTTCAAGGTAAATGCACATCTCTCGTCCGTCTACCATTGGACTCCTCCCTCGGGATACTATCTAATCATAAAGGCTATATTACCATTCCTCTCTATCATTTCTGCATAGCTGGGCCCTTCATATTAGTACTGAAAGCTAAATCTGTCTAACATCTTCACCAGCAGAATGCCAGGCTTTATTTAGAGCAGTGTTTCACTCTCTGCTTTCCAGTCTCCTCATGTGGTCTCCAAAACACATAGATTGGCTGGAGATAGATTATGCAAATGAGGTCTTGGAGAAGGAGTCTTGGTACAAAATGTGAGGCGCAATGTATCATGCATCAATAAAGTTAATACATCTTGCTAAGTTTAAAGTGTTGTTGCAGTTTATTTATTTAGGTTCATGAAAATTGTATTATCTTCTAGGGTTATTTTTGTTTTCTGAAGTTGACACCATGGTGCTGAAGTGTTTTGGGTGGTTGCTAAAGTGTTCTGAGTGTTTTTAGAATGTTGCTATACACAATTCCTTCTAAATAGACCTGCTCTATATATATTTTGCTGGTCTTTTGGCTGGTTCTAGAGGGCTTTTGGGACAGCATGAGTGTGAGTAAATGATGACGGTACAAAATCAGTGAACTGTTCTTAAAATAAATTTTTTTCTCAGTGTGAAGAACATTTTAAAGGGCTAGTTCACCCAAAAATGAAAATTCAGCCATTAATTACCCACCCTTATGTCCTTCCAAACCCGTATGACCTTCGTTCATCTTTAGAATACAAAATTAAGATATTTTTGATAAAATCCAAGTTTCTGTCGCTCCATAGACAGCAATTTAACCACCACTATCAAGGTTCAGAAAGGTACTAAAGACATTGTTAAAATAGTCTGTATGTGACTACAGTGGTTCTAACTTAACCCTCTGGGGTCTGAGGATTTTTGGGGCCCTGGAGAAGTTTTGACATGCCCTGACATTTGTGCTTGTTTCAGTTGTTCATAAACATATTAATGACAAAAGTGTCATTACACTGTATTCAGCACAAACTAGGCTACCATAATATGTGAGGAACATGTATGTACATGTTTGTTTTTTTGAAGGAATAACATTTATTGAAAAAACAAAAAACTTAAGTCACTGAAATAAGGCCAAAAAATAATTTTAAATCTGTGTTCACAAGACTTCTGGGTATTGGAGGTTGTAGACTAGATTTTTTTGCATCAAAATGATGTAAAAATTGTCCTGCCTACTCGTTCATATAAAACAATATATTCATTTACATTTTTTAAGACACTTTTTGTCAAGAAACACAGTATGTGTGGAGGCATGAATCTTCATGAATAATGCTGTGATTCACACCTGAGAAGACAAAAGATTTGCATAATGAGCTGTAATGACCTGCATAACAAGGCCTTTCAGTCAGGTAGGCTATGTGAAAAAACCCTCTGTGATCATATCTCAAGCTCATCATGGTGTATATCAAACATACAGAAAAAACAGCAATACTGTGAAATATTATTATGAAGCGATGTGAATATTTTTTGTGCACAAAAACAAAACAAAAATAACGATTTTTCAACAATCTCTTCTCTTCCATGTTACTCTTCTTCCCAGTTGATGTAGTGAACGGAGTTCAGTGCTTCCGTGTTTGCTGTCCGGCTCAGTATTGGTCGACACTGTACACGTGAGCAGCAAGACGCATACATGTGTTGCTGAAGCAAGAGCTGACCAATAATGAGCTGGTGTTCAGAAGTATACATGGAAGCACTGCATGTCAACTGCGTAGAAGACTAACAGGAAGAGAGGAGATTGTTGAATAAAGTCATTATTTTGTTTTCTTGGTGCACAAAATGTATTCTCGTCGCTTCCTAACATTAGGTTGAACCATTGTAGTCACATAGGCTATTTTAACAATGTCTTTAGTACCTTTCTGGGCCTTTGACAGTAGTGGTTAAATTGCTGTCTATGGAGGAGTCTGAGAGCTCTCAGATTTCATCAAAAATATCTTAATTTGTGTTCCGAAGATGAACGAAGATCTTACGGGTTTGGATTTTTGGGTTAACTAACCCTTTAATAACCAAAATAACCTTTTTCCATTATAAAAAACCTTTTGTCCAATGAAAAGGTTCTATGGATGTTAAAGGTTCTTCATGAAAGGGATGCCATAGATGTTGATCAATGCACCTTTTAATTTAAATATAAAATACAAAAACAAAAACTACCCCTTAGGGGAAAACTCTGGATCCAAAAACAACAGCAGGGCTGAACAGAACAAGGCAGGGAGCAGGACACAATAGTAACACTGTAATTGTTGACATGAACTGGCACAGGACAGAGAATACATGGAGAATAAATAAGGGAGCTGAACCAGTAAGCCAACAGACAGTGGAGCATATGGCACATAGAAACAAAAAAAAAAAAAAAAAAGTCATGTGCTCGCACAAAACATGGCATGAACACACAGCCAATGAGAGCTCTCACAGGTTGTGTGTCCACACAAAAATTGACAACATGAAAGCACATGGCTGATGAAAAACACAAACCGTGTGCTACATAGAACACGACAACATAAGAACGACATTGCGCTCTACAAAAACAAGTGAGATGAGTGCACGGCGAGTAAATGACCACTCAACCCATGAGTTCACAACAAGAGACAAGACATATAGCATGAATGTCCGGGTTCAACACTGAACTGAACTAGACAGAAGTGTCAGGATCCAAACACTATGCTCCGCACATACAATGTATCACGTAGCGGAGGAAAGAGTGCATGGCCCGAGCGAACTCGAAACTGCACGCTCACACAAAGACAAGACGATAAGAGTGTCAGAGCTCTGTCATCATACCAAAAATAAACAGACCGACATGGCAGAACTCTGACTGGAACCATAGATGCCAATAAAGAACTCTGTAGAGAGCGTAGAGGGGTTTTTGAGAACTTTTCACCAGCTTAGATCATCTCAAACTATATATATATATATATATATATATATATATATATATATATATATATATATATATATATATATATATATATATATATATATATATATTTTTTTTTCCAGCAGGGTTTCTAGATGCAATGTTGTTCAGGGGTGCATTTTAAATTTGTGACAATATGGTTTTGGGAAACGGTTGTGACTAGCTAGTTAATCTCTTCAACCATTCATCATACTACGTCATTGTGTATGGGAAAGATACCCCTGGATGATTGCTTACTGGTTCAAGTCAAAATAGCCCAAGCCTCTATGATATTCTGGTCTGTAGACTCCAGTTTAAGTGTAAGTGAGTTTTTCTTTCTTTTCTTTTCACCCATTTTAGCATCCACCGAACCATCATATTGCACCTTGTGGCTTGGAAAAGTAATAGTGTGAGACACTTAAGGGCGAGTGGTTACTTCAAAAACCAAATGCCTTTTTTTACATCGTGCAAATCTACAATCAGCACTTCCAGAGTAATTCCCATTGACAAGAACAGACAAAGGGAATCCAGCTTCACCCATTTCATTTAATTAAAGATTTATCTATTTATTGAAAACTGAAACACATCATGCAGGTGCAGAATGCAGAACGGTGTGTTTTCCGGGAGATGACCCCTGGCTTACCTCAATCACAGGTGTCTGAGAGGAACATGTCTCTGCCACACGTCGCCATGAATAAAACAGTCACAGGCTGAAAAATTCATATTCCAGGCGAGTAACGTTAACAGTCTTAGCACCATGACATGTCACAGCCTAATGAGTCTGAATGGGATTTTTGCACTTGTCTCTCTGCATTTGGATTGTGGCTGTCCTCTGTTGTCAGGGTCTCTGGGTCCCTGAAAGCTTTCTTGTGTCCTTCTTCCTTTCCTGTCACACGGTTGTGGCAAACATACAGATTTTAAAGGGAATGTGTCTAGCTTGGAGTCAACGGTGAAGACGTTGTTTTGTGATGATCTTAATTAAAGGTGATTTTTAAACTCAAGCCCCGTCTGAGCTGAACTTAAATTGTGATGTTAGCCTTTGCACCTACAGTAAATGTGTGTTAATGGTTCTGGTTTCTCTCTGGGAACATATTACAGGCAGGAACATGCAGTTTAGTGTCTTGCCTAAGGGCACCATGTTTCATGGATCATCTGGTATGGTTTGAACCTGTGGAACCTGAATCTCTATATGTGTGTACACTAGAATTTTAATCAGAAATAATTACATCTGTTAATTTTACTTATTTATTTGTCTAGAGTTCTGCAGGGATCATATATATTTGTAGGTCAAAACTGTCTGGAAATGAGTTTTGGCACTTTTGGTTTCATTGTGAAATGGGTTTTTGGTTGTATTCCTAAATTTAGGTCTGTGGTTAACACAAGCTCAAGATATTTCCATGTCTTATTCTACGACATAAAATACGCACTCGCGTACGCGTTAAAAATGAAGTAAACCGAGGGCTTTAGTCAGTGATGAATGATTAAAGTAATTCTCCCAATCCTCCAATACAAAACAACTTTATTTCATAAATCTGGAAGAGAGCGAAAAGCCTTGGGGGACGAGTGCTTTATGAAGTGGCTAATCTCTCTGACCGATCACTCTAACCTCTTACTGACAATAAGCTCTTTAAAATGCATTATTATCCAAGTGATAGCGGTTAATACCTTTTTTTCTTTCTTTCTTTCTTTCTTTTTTTTTTTTGACTTGACTTGACTATGCCCTCTTTATGTCCACACAAACAAGCCTAAATTGAATTTGTTCTCTGATTGACAGGTGCATTAGAGACCGGAGGGGGGTGGATGTCTCTTACCTGTCAGGAAAAGGAAATGGTGCACCAAGGAGAAGTCAATACTCTCAATGCATTATAGAAGAGGATTTCTTTTCTTAATACATCTGCGGGAGACCACACATGGCTCAAGGTACAGCTGCTTAAAATATCAGCATGAAAGATCACAGAAGGAACCTTTAAATCACAGGGTTTTGCTTTGATGTTGTATGATTTCAGGTTTCTGCATGTATTGCATACTAGTTTGAGGTTTAAAATTTAAAATGCAATTGTTTAAAAGAAATCTCTTATGCTCTCTAAGGCTGCATTTATTTTATCAAAATACAGTAAAAGCAGAACTATTATGAAATATTACTATTTAGCTTTTTTTTTAAATATATTTTAAAATGTAATTTATTCCTGTGATGCACAGCTGAAGTTTCAGCATTGTTACTCCAGTGCGATACTTGCATACTTGAATTGTAAGGTTTTCATTCTTGCATACTGAAATGTATGGTGGTAGTTTTTTTTTTTTTTTTTTTCACCCATCAAATCATCTATAGCCTCATTTACAATACACAGAAATTGATTATGTGCACAAATTACAGAAAATATGTTTCTAAGAAAAGGCTTTGATTGTATGGAAAGGTTAAAAGCAGATCTGATGTGGAATAGATGAGGTACAGTCAAAAACCTTTACTAAACTACCATTCATAAGTTTAGGGTTGGTAAGAAATTTTAAAGTTATTAAAATGAGTCACTTACATGCTCACAAATGCTGCATTTATTTGATCAAAGATACAGTAAAACACAGTAATATTTTGAAATATTATTACAATTAAAAACATTTTTAAAAGAAACCCCAAATTTTTAAACGGTGTGTTTGTATGAGTGGTGTAATAGTACATGTATTCGTCCCAAACCGTCATGGTACCAGCGTCACGGTTTGGTGCATACAGCCAGACGACTAATACAGTCAGTCACAGGCGATCCACACTCCAATCCAGCAGGGGGCGTGTGCAGTAATGCAACACCAGCAGCCATATCACCCTGTAGCCCAAGACTGGTTGCCCACTGAAGCTAAGCAAGCTAAGGATGGGAGACCTCCTGGGAAAAACTAGGTTGCTGCTGGAAGAGGTGTTAGTGAGGCCAGCAGGGGGTGCTCACCCTGTGGTCTGTGTGGGTCCTAACACCCCAGTATAGTGATGGGGACACTATACTGACAAAAAAGCACCGTCCTTCGGATGAGACGTTAAACCGAGGTCCTGACTCTCTGTGGTCATTAAAAATCTGAAAAGAGTAGGGGTATAACCCCGACATCCTGGCCAAACTTGCCCATTGGCCTCTGTCCATCATGGCCTCCTAATCATCCCTATACACTGATTGGCTTCATCACTCTGTCTCCTCTCTACCAGTAAGCTGGTGTGTGGTGGGCGTACTGGCGCAATATGGCTGCCGTCGCATCATCCAGGTGGATGCTGCACATTGGTGGTGGTTGAGGAGATTCCCCTTTCAATATGTAAAGCGCTTTGAGTGCCCAGAAAAGCGCTATATAAATGTAAGGATTATTATTATTATTATTATTATTATTAACACTGTTTGCTACCCTTCACAACAGAAAAAGCAGAAGAACATATAATCTATGCATAGATATGTTTATGTGTAGTCTCTCAAACAGTGTTTCAACCACGGAAAGACAATAAAACAGCTTGAGAATAATATCTCAAGTAGCACTACATTTACCTCAGGCAAGTCATTTAGTGTCCACAGCATGTTAGTTCACTAGAGAAATTATCTCTAGAGGGGAGCATTTCACTAAATATATGCACTATATTAGTTTATATATTCATTATATTTACTTTACCTGTTAGTAATGTGCTAATTATTTAATATGTTTAAATAAATTTGTCATGAAAACAAGGTATGACAGTAACTTATGTTTTTGAGAGTTGATTATTTTATCTAAAAATAAATAGCAGCTGAATTTAATAGTTTAGGCTCTGTTGTTAATTGTAACCTTTAATATTATAGTACATAACATTAGCTGCAAACTAATAGCTGTAAATTCTTTGTCATGACAGGTTGTGATCACATCTACACCTTTCTTACTGGAATATTACATGCAACTTTGGCACACTATGACATATTGTTGATTTGATGGTTGTTAACTTGCCTCCGTCTCGAGACAAACAGCTGAGACATGTTGAAACATTAAAGGTCAGTTATTAATTGCCATGTGCCGCAGGAGAGATCTGCCAAATGGAGATTTCACCTCCAGTAGTAATGCTTCCCACTGCCAGGTCACATCAGCCCGTGTCTGTTAAACTTCTCCAGGAATATCCACTACCCTGCCAGAGTCAATCAGAATACACACCATTTACACTCATTACTGCCCATAAGACGATATGTCAACCAGTCTATACATGCGTGGAATAAATAGACACAGCCCAAGGAGTAGTTGTGTACGTGTGTGTGCGTTTCAGATGACCCATGCATGTAATAGAGACTGAGGGTCGTGTGAGTAATGAAACGAGCACCTCTAAATTCAACACCACACGTGCACATTAGACACAGATGCATGGGAAAATGCCTCAGGATATGTGAACTCAAGTGTTTGCCCTCTGAGCCCTCATTTAAAACAGCATATTAGATGATATCCCATTAAAGTAATGAAATTCACTGTTTACATCACAATCTACAGCATATATATAAAGGTGAAAAGGTTGGAGATTAAGATAGAAAATCAGAGGTACAGTCAAGTTTATTTTAATGACCACACATGGTAAGTTTGCTGCAGAACCTGTGTGAACTGCATTAATGAGGTTTAGAAGCACAGAGCCACAGCTATAATCTCTCGCCATCACAGCCTCGGCTTGTCTCGGCCTATCCCTGAGAGAAAATCACCATTAGCTTCAACACTGCCTGCATCTGAGAACCGTTGACGTCACTATTACTGGGTTTGTTTATTGCTCAGTAAACTGTAAATGTTTAGGTTGTGATAATGTCTTCACCTATCAGCCTCAGAAAACACATTGACGGACTGCCTATTGAATATTGCACACAGAAATAAGCACTTTCTCAAAATTGAAAGCTTTAATCTGATTGGCTTGTTTTATGTGCATTCCAGAAGTCATTGAGCACAGGTTTTTACATTGCAAAAAGGTTTTTGTGTCATCCATTTAAAACAAGATTACTTAAGAAACAAAGTGGCGTAAAATATTAACATAAGTCTGTTTTGAATTGTAGTTTTTATGTTTGAAACAAGAAAAAAAAAGGAAAAATATAACAACAACTATTTGCTAATGGGTAAAAAAGGTATGTTTTTGATTCACTATAAATAACCAACTTACTAAAATAATTTGTTCCGAAATTGTACTTGAACTATTCATATACTATGAATGATTAAAATCATTCAGACCAGAATCAGACTATACTAGTTGCGCTGAATCGACTCATTAGAGACATTTGTTCGGGAATCAGACTATACTAGTTGCGCTGAATTGGATCATTAGAGACATTTGGGAATCAGACTATAGTAGTTGTTGTATGTTTTTGATTCACTCAACAGAATTGATTCATTAGAGACATTCGTTCTGAAATCAGACTATACTAGTTGCACTGAATCGACTCATTAAAGACATTTGTTTGGAAATCAGACTATACTAGTTGCGCTGAATCGACTCATTAGAGACATTCGTTCGGGAATCAGACTATACTAATTGCGCTGAATCGACTCATTAGAGACATTCGTTCAGGAATCAGACTATACTAGTTGTGCTGAATCGACTCATTAAAGACATTCGTTCGGGAATCAGACTATACTAATTGCGCTGAATCGACTCATCAGAAACATTCGTTCAGGAATCAGACTATACTAGTTGCACTGAATCGACTCATTAAAGACATTCGTTCGGGAATCAGACTATACTAATTGCGCTGAATCGACTCATCAGAAACATTCGTTCGGGAATCAGACTATACTAATTGCGCTGAATCGACTCATTAGAGACATTTGTTCGGGAATCAGACTATACTAGTTGCGCTGAATCGAATCATTAGAGACATTCGTTCGGGAATCAGACTATACTAATTGCGCTGAATCGACTCATTAGAGATATTCGTTCAGGAATCAGACTATACTAGTGGCGCTGAATCAACTCAATAGAGACATTTGTTTGGGAGTCAGACTACAGTAGTTGTTGTATGTTTTTGATTCACTAAACAGAATTGATTCATTAGAGACATTCATTCTGGAATCAGACAATATTAGTTGCACTGAATCGACTCATTAAAGACATTTGTTTGGGAATCAGACTATACTAGTTGTGCTGAATCGACTCATTAGAGACATTCGTTTGGGAATCAGACTATACTAATTGCGCTGATTCGACTCATTAGAGACATTAGTTCGGGAATCAGACTATACTAATTGCGCTGAATCGACTCATTAGAGACATTCGTTCAGGAATCAGACTATACTAGTTGCGCTGAATCGACTCATTAGAGACATTCGTTCGGGAATCAGACTATACTAGTTGCGCTGAATCGACTCATTAGAGACATTTGTTTGGGAATCAGACTATACTAGTTGCACTGAATCGACTCATTAGAGACATTCGTTCGGGAATCAGACTATAGTAGTTGTTGTATGTTTTTGATTCACTAAACAGAATTGATTTATTAGAGACATTCGTTCTGGAATCAGACTATTCTAGTTGCACTGAATCGACTCATTAGAGACATTTGTTTGGGAATCAGACTATACTAGTTGTTGTATGTTTTTGATTCACTAAACAGAATTGATTCATAAGAGACATTTGTTCGGGAATCAGACTATACTAGTTGTACTGACTAATTAGAATTGTTCAGGAATCAGACTATATTAGTTGTGCTGATCGACTATTAGAGACATTTGTTCGGGAATCAGACTATACTAGTTGTTGCATGTTTTTGATTCACTAAACAGAATTGATTCATTAGAGACATTTGTTCGGGAATCAGACTATACTAGTTGCACTGAATTGGCTCATTAGAGACATTTGGGAATCAGACTATAGTAGTTGTTGTATGTTTTTGATTCACTCAACAGAAATGATTCATTAGAGACATTCGTTCTGGAATCAGACTATACTAGTTGCACTGAATCATCTCATTAGAGACATTTGTTCGGGAATCAGACTATACTAGTTGCACTGAATCGACTCATTAGAGACATTTGTTTGGGAATCAGACTACAGTAGTTGTTGTATGTTTTTGATTCACTAAACAGAATTGATTCATTAGAGACATTCGTTCTGGAATCAGACTATACTAGTTGTACTGAATTGACTCATTAGGACAATTGTTCAGGAATCAGACTATACTAGTTGCGCTGAATCGACTCATTGTTCAGGAATCAGACTGTACTAGTTGCGCTGAATCGACTCATTGTTCAGGAATCAGACTGTACTAGTTGTCTTATGTTTTTGATTCACAGAACAGAATCGATTCATTAGAGAAATTTGTTCGGGAATCGGACTATACTAGATGAGCTGAATGCATCATTTTTAATGGGAAAAAAAAATACTGTTCTACTGAAAAAAAAAGAGACAGATTTATTTGCCAAATTAATAGGAATGCTAGTAGTTAGCTTTCTCCAGGTATCATTGTCCTCCTCCAACTAGTTGCACTGTATATTTTTGATTCACTAAATAACAGACTCATTAAAATAATTTGTTCTGATATTGTACTATACTAGTTACACTGTATGGTTTTGATTCACTAAACACAATTGACTCACTAGTGACTGCTTTCTTTCAGGAATGGGTCTATACAAGTTGCACTGTATGTTTTTGATTCACTATAAAAATTGATTCACTATACAAAATTGTACTGTACTAGTTGCACTATACTGTTTTGATTCACTAAAAAGAACCAACTCAATAAAATAATTTAGACCAGAATCAGACTAGTTGCACTGAATCAACTCGATATTCTATATTTTTTTACTGGGAAAAAAAGAGACAGATTTACTTGCCAAATTAATGGGAATGCTAGTAGTTAGCTTTCTCCAGGTATCATTGTCCTCCTTTTCACTTGAAAACTCCATATAAACCACATAGCAATATATTTAACAACCATTGAGAACACTTAAGCAATAGCATAGCAACTTCTTGTAAGCATTCAGAATAACCTTTCATTGTGGTGTTGAGTTTTGTACTGTAAAGTCATACTTTCTTCATCTTTAAAACTTTTCAAAGAACCACCTGCACCATTAATTTGGCAGAGCTTTCACTTTGTTACGCACAAAGTAAAAGCAAACTGGTTGACAATTTTCATGTAGGTTAGATGGCTTCTTCCTGTCTGAGTGGGCGATTCGTAGTCAGACTAAGCTGCAGACTAATTGGCGAGACTAATCTTCATCTCACAGGTCACCATTTTGTGCTATATGATGTTATGGTCTTTAAAGAGTCTTTTACTCTGTAAAATCAGGATGTGCATAAAGCTGTGTTTATAGCAGTAGTCCTCTATACTTGTGTTGTTCTCACTGTCTCTCGCTTTCTCTTCACTCAGTCCATGTGGTTTCCCCCCATCAGGCTGGAAAACCCTTCGGTTGCTAATTACACCAGTCGGCTGTCAAACATATGATGGAATTGCAGACAAATCTCAGATGCTTTGATTATATTCACGCCTATCCTCACTCACGCTGGGATTATCAGGTTCCTGACCATAAACCCGCCAGAAAGAGAAGTCGAGAAAGAGAAAGTGAGAAATAAAACAAGGGGGAAGACGAGTAAGAGAGAACAAGAGCGGAGAGCACATCATATTTCCAGCAGCTGCTAAATATGACCACATTAATTATAGATTTCTCAGCCTCACACATTTTTCTCCCGGAGGTATTTTTAGAAAAGAGTGAGAGATGTATTATTTCTTTAAGTGAGGTGACAGGTGCCAGGGGAATATGGACATGTTCATAGAGTTGTCAGCCAGCCGTGCCGCGTCTGTTCGCAGGTTAGGTCGGACAAGTATCTAATTAAATCAATCTAAGTCTTTATAATCACAGGTTTTTCATTTCAGCAGGCATCAGTCATCCCAGATAAGTACACGGTGAAATATAGGCCTACCTGGAGAAGGAGGTGATGAGGAATGGCAAGATAAGGAGATGTCCCAAATGCTACATGCAGTCCTTGATGTCCTTTACCGAGTCCACACTTTTGGTGACGTAATGCCACATGGAATTTTAGCCAATATATCTGTATTCAAATAATAGTATTAAACAAAAAATGTAGTAACATATTTCATTCTTTTTTTTTACCACTGACAAAATCATGTTCATCATTAACTACACTTTGTCATTTTAACAACCAGTCAGTGATTTAAAGGGATAGTTAACCCAAAAACGGAAATTATCCCATAATTTACTCAAGCCATCCTAGGTGTATATGACTTTCTTCTTTCAGGCGTACACAATCTGAGTTAATTTAAAAAAATATCCTGGCTCTTCCCAACTTTGGAATGGGATTGAATGTTCCAAAAAGCTCATCCATCCATCATAAAAGTAATCCATATGGCTCCAGGGGGTTAATAAATGCCTTCTGAATTGAAGCAATGGGTTTTTGTAAGAAAAAAATATCCATATTTAAAACTTTATAAACTATAATCACTGGCTTCCAGCAACTGCCGTCTGGCGGAAGAGTAACCTCTGACCCGACGCATATTTTTCTTACAAAAACCCATCACTTCTCCTGAGAAGGTATTTATTAACTCACTGGAGCCATGTGGATTACTTTTATGATGGATGGATGTGGTTTTTGGAACTGCAAAAACTTGGGTGCCATTAAATCCCATTCCAAAGCTGGGTAGAGCCAGGATATTATTTAATATAACTCCTATTGTGTTTAGCTGAAAGATTAAAGTTATATACACCTAGGATGGCTTGAGTAAATTATGGGATAATTTTGATTTTTGGGTGAACTATCCCTTTAAGTCTCACAGATAGAACTATACTAGTAGTGTTACTGTATATGATTTTGATTCACTAAAAAGTACAGGCTCATTAGAGAATCTTTCGTTTGGGAATCGGACAATACTGGTTGTCCGGACAACACTGTTTTTGATTCACTAAAATGAACCAACTTAAATAATTTGTTCTGTAATCAGACTGTACTAGTTGAGCTGTGTTTTGATTCATTTAAAAAGAATCAACTCATTTGAATCTTATGTTACAGAATCGGATGTACGCACTTTTGATTCATTGAAAAGACTTTACAGTTAAAAGAATCGACTCATTAGAGACATTAGTAGAGAATCAGACTATAGAATCAGGTTGTTTGTCTTTGATTCATTAAAAAGTACCAACTCATTAAAGGTGCACAATATAAATTTTTGACATCTAGCGGTGAGGTTTCAAACCACAACTAATAGCCTGGGACCCACTTTATATTAAGTGGCCTTAACTACTATGTACTTACATTTAAATTAATCATTTGATACAATGCACTTATTGTGTACATACATGTTTTTACATTGTACTTATATTTTAAAAACACCTGCATTTAATTACATCTGTAATTAATTTCTGTAATTACATTTATAATTACACTGTTGACCCATCCCTTACACCTAACCCCTACCCTTAAACCTACCCATACCACCAAAGCTTTCCCTAACCTTACACGTATCCCACCTCAATAGCTGCAAAAGTCTTTTGCAATTCAATATGAACCCAGTAAGTACATTGTACTTATTTTTTGATGTAAGTACATAGTAGTTAAGGCCACTTAATATAAAGTGGGACCATAGCCTGCACCCCTCCCTTTCGGAGAAGCTACGGTGGCCGTCTGGCCGACACAGGACAAGGATGTCGTCGTCTGAGACAGCAGAGAGTAGCCTGTGTGATGCACTGAGGTTTCTTCTTACTTCTATCAATGAACAGTCTCTGCTTCTAATAAACCAGACGAATACTACTACTACTTTGTGCATATTCAACGTAGTGACGATGCAAGCTGCCTCTAAAAACATGAACGATTTAGAAGAAGAAGAACATATTGACTAAATGTGCTCTGTAGAGTGTTTGTCCGTTTAGGGCCGCTGTAAAAACATGCCGGCGCAAAATGGCGACTTGACATGGAGGGGGGACCCGCGGTGTATGAGATAGAAATGGCTCATTCTAAGGTAATAAATACACAACAGTTCATTATTTAAGGTCTTTATGCACCACTGAAAACATAGTTATATATATTATATTGAATTTCTGTCAATAGATCCTCCCAAATACACATTGCACCTTTAAAATAATTTGTTCTGGAATCATATTATATTAGTTACACTGTATGTTTTTGATTCGGTAAAAAGGGTAACACCATTGTCAACTTTATTACATATTCTACTAACTAACTTTGCAACTATAGTACATGTCAACTATCAGTCATTAGAGTATTAGTAGACTCTCTGCTTAATATCTGCTAATATCTGCTCTGATTCACTGAATGATAGTGATGTTGTTACTATATTTTAGTCAATAAAATACATGACTTAATGTTTTTGAGAGTAGCTCATAGCTGAGCCCATTGGTACAACCACTCCGAGAACATACACTTTTCCTCCCTGGTCCATAGAATCGTTTAGCCAAATAGTAACACAAATGGAATCTATCACATCTGGTAAATGAGAAAAATGGCCACTGTGCCTTCATATAGTCTTTAAATAGACTAAATGAAATAAATAGGCCTTTGAAATCTGAAAATGAGATTGTGCATTGCATCAACCCTGAGCCAAAACCTTTTCATATTCAAATGTATTGACATGTGAATATCACATTTGTAACAATCTGTGATATCTTAGCTCTAAAAAGAGAAACTGAGTGTGGATTTGACCATGCACCCAGCATGTGCTTCCAATTCATTGGATGTTTTCAGCAACAGAGTCCTTCACTGGCTTTAAGCCTGACCATTGTTGTACACTCAATGTGTATTCCAGTACAGCTGTGACTGCAGAACAACATCAACAGAATTGCCTTCTGCAAAACAGACATTGACAACTAAGTTGTTCCAGAGACTCTCCAGAGACCAGAAATAATATTATTTAATTTATACTATTTTTAATATAATGTAATTATATTATAAATCAAATTATATTATACATTATATTATAATCACCAAGCAGGGCATTAAATAAAGAAAGGTGATACATTCATCCTTCCAATTCAATTTGATTGGTCCACTACACAGTGCCAAAAGGGAGGGGGTATGCTTTCATTTTTTGCCCTTACAAGAGCACTACTAGAAGTGCGGCACATGTGATAGCAGACCAGATAGCAAATCATCCTTCACTGGGGTGCACCATCTAAAATCGAGTCTGATTGGAGAAGTAAATTTACAAGGAGAGTGTGCAATGCTAAACATCAGGCAGAGATCTACATTAATCAAATGTGTGAACGACACCATAAAACAGCAATTGCTAAGCAGACAACACCAAAACAGGTGAAATAATTTGACCCACTGAGAGTGACTAAAACTAAGGACATGGGCATAAGCCTATTTAAGCTTCTGATTAGAAGGGTGATGGAAACACCCGTTAATTTAAAGTTACCCTAACAGAACTGGGGTCTCTAATGCTCATGACACAGCAGACTGTGAAGGATCAACTGCAAGAGCAGCTTTAGGTGTGACACACTCAGACTGCACTGAAACAACAGCAGAAATTCAGATCTGGCCAATGAAACTAGGTTTCACGTGACATCTGGAAGTAAAATTGCAATAGACATGATAATGGTGCAAATAAAATAGCTCCACATGTCTGATTATGAAGCTGTTGAAGTTTTAAATTAACTGTAGTTCTTTCTGAATTTGTTTCTATCTCAGGTCGACTATTGCATTTCCGTGGAGGACTAGCACCAGGAAGGTGCCTGACCCCGACTGCATCAAGCCAGGACAGTGGAATTGTCAGAACATAACCTGAGATCTGAGAGATGGGTGTGAAGACACTTGAAGGGGCCATTCACACCTCACAGTAGTAATTCACTACACATATTTACATGGACTCCCGGTGTAGCACCGGAGCTAAATTCTGCAACACAGATTGTTATAGATTAGATTCCACCCATCTCCCAGGCATGACCACAGAACACATACCTCCACCAGCATGGCACCTACACCCTCATGGCATAACCACCTGGTAAAGATCTAGACTATCCAGGCTGAACACTACACATCATAGAAGGCAAAGATGGCTTAGATTCCAAAGTGTTACTCCACTTAAAATCTATTGTCCATCTACACACTAGCATATTCACATAGCTTTACACACATTGGAAAATAGAGTTAATCCCATGATGACAGTTTAACAAAGACACACATAGTATATACGCTATTTACAATTTTCTGCCAACTCATGGGAAAAACATTGTAATATACGTATGCATGGCTACAGTCACAGATTGATGTTGGAAATTCTAAAGCAGAGGCAGATCTGCTATTACAAATTCAAAGTGTTTAAACTTTCTGATTGTTATTGGGGTGGTTGGCAAACCAGAGGGCACCTGGTGTCCCAACATATCACTAATAACAAAAAACATTATCAAAGCGGATAGATCTGGAGTGCAGGTACTTGAATCAATCAACTACAAAATGTATAATTTGACCACGCCATCGACAGTGACTTAGCCAGCATAAAATACAGCACACACATACGTGCACAAACACACCGAAATGTTGCAAATAATACACAATCTCCATTCTTGTATGACTAAGCATGTTCCAAGTCACTTCTTAGAAATCTTAGATCTGCATAGGTGGCTTGCACCTTGGAGCATTCCTGAACAAACACAATGATTATTATATATATATACCTTCATAATTGTTTTTGAACATTATTATTGTTATTGATGCATACCATCTACTTAAAAATGTAAGTTATACTGACTTTTTGCTACATTTCCTTTGAGAAATTCAGACCAAGGATACTTAAATTCCACTACCAGTAAACTCCATCACTAGCCTGACGTGGTCATACTCAATTCTAGTTCGAATATGAGTCTGATACTGCTCCATTGGGCTTTGATTATGGGGGCGTATTTCAACCGATCCAGGAAAGACCTCAATTGGATAGACCTACAACCAATCAGAGCTACAGAGTAAGTGACGTATGTTGAGCGACGCATAGTTGTCAACAGAACTCTTCTTAGCGACCATCGGGGCCAGCTGATAAATCAAACTTTTGCCGAATCCCGTAGGAAGGACGGCAAAGACATCTTTCCCATCGACAAGTGCCTTGATCGCGGTCCTCTGTTCCTTTTTTAAAATTAATGCGCTGTCGATATCTTCTATAACGGACGCGATGGCGGAATCTACACATCTCAGTTCTTCAACAGCCATCATTGTTGTAAACTAACTGACCTTTCGCAAAGACCCGCCCCTCTTAGTTACTGTTGCTTTGTCCGACAAGCCGTGGTGCTGTCACGCCACACAGAGTGGAAAATACATCGCGGAGCAAAGAGGAAACTGACAACACATCGACAGACGAGACAGAGCAGGTTACTTATGATATTAAACAAAGTCCCAGCTTTCAAACTGTGTAGTTATTAAAAAAATTCAAACAATAAAAACCGTTTTGTGGCTCTTTAATGGGTTGTGACCATGACCGTGACAGATTGCTGTAGCGCCTCAGCTCAAGAGGCTCGTGAACCGATCATCTCTTCCTACTAGTCCATTTATAGCATCAAATAAACATGAATGAACATGAGAATGAATGTTGTTTCAAACGCGTAAAGACGTCAATATGCACAATTTTTCAAGTTTAACTCCACCGAGGTTAATCTTCTAACTCCTGACTGCTTTGTCGGACAAAATGGCGGATGCGGCGTTCTGATTGGTTAGATCGCTTGTCAATCAAACTCCCCAAGCGCTCTTTGATGACGTGGCTGATTACGTTTCTGGTGATAATCTGTCAGTCATCGCCCTGACAATGTGATTGGTCCGAACAGTTTCTGTTCGGGCATAATTACTCCTCTAAGGATCGAGTCCAGACCGAACTCCCCGACCTCAAAATGTTGTGGGCGGGGCTAAGTTCGGCTGGCATCCAGGCTACTCTATCACAGTGGTAGTGAAGAATCTGATGTTTAATGGGCCAACCCTACCATACATAACCTTGAAAAACACTTGTGACCAGATGTACCAATTGCATTTGCTGACATGAACCAACTTTATGTTTTTGTTTTGTTGCATTATGTTTTCTTATGCATTTCCTTACGGTTTAAGTTCATTAAGTTCATAAGTGTTCAGTCATTAAGTGGCCATTAAGATGCTTTTCAGGTGTCTCACACAAAGCAGTGCGTAACTAAGGAGAACCCCTTCACCTATTGATGTCTGCCCAGACAACCGCACCGTTGGAGGTGACAGGATTGGTCAAGGATGGTCAGATTATTGTCCTAGGGAAGGTGCCACAGAAGCAGATGTTTCTCCATGAAGGAATGACCTGTTAACTGAACAAGTCGCAAAGGCCCAGACTGACTCTATGAACTGAACTCATGCTGAGCTCAACCACAGGTAGAAAACCTGGACCCATCCATCCACCTGCTGAACTCAAGCAACATACACCTGGTGAAACTGGGTGTTCTGCAGGTAAACACAGAGCACTCTGAAGGTTTCTACAGCTGATAACATTGCAAAGACATTTTTTGAGCTACATCTCAAGGACTACAACAAACATCTAACAGTGACCCCATAGGGGCTCATCTGAATTGACCCAAAGAGGGAAACTGTAAGATAAACTGAACCTCAGATACTTTGATCTCCTGAGATATGGACAGCACAAACACATAGAGCCATTTGTCTCCACACCCCATAGAGTGAAGTTGCGGGAAAGCTTCTTTCAATCCTGTCCTTCCTTCACATTTGTTCCTTCTCCCCCACTTCCTTCCCCTTACCCATTCTTCCCATCACTCAGTTCACTTAAAAAGAGTATATACAAATTATAATGTTCTGTCAATGCAAGTGAATTAACAGTCATGTTTGGTATCGTTTGAAATGTCTCAGTGCAACTGGTACAATGGTCTTGTCTACATGGAAGTAAACCAAAGGTATTAAAGGTTTTAAGAGTTTAGAAATACTTTGGTTGCAAATGTGGGTGTGCCCCTTTCCCAGGGTCCTTCATCCAAACTACCTCCTGTTCCACAGCAAGGTGCGAACTCCCTAGGTCTGTGATCCTAGAAAATGCAAATTCTGATTGTAAGTTCATGCCCCACATTGGGGGATGTTTTGTCTTGGTCTGAGTATTTAAAGAAATGTTGCAAAAGGCTCGGGGCGATTCTGTATTCAGATGAGCCCTCATTGCTGAGTGTCCAGGACACTCAGCAATGTGTATTTTTCTAATGTCAGGTATGCATCTTACATTTGATGTTTTGTATTGATCATCTTTCAATTGATTATGTAATTGGCATGATACATTTACCTGACTAACAAATTGTCACATTTGATTTTATTCGGACTTACTCTGAAATTATTGACTTCAGTAGATTGCGATGTATCCATTGTTACCGCAAATCTGCGTCAGGTTAGTAACGGACTAAGGTCCAGTTTTGAGTGGAGCATTGGGGCACACCAACTGTTATTTTAGAGCTCCGACTAACGCTTGGCATTAGTTCAAGTGTACTTAGACTGGAAAGGCTAAAAAGGGAATTTCCGTTTAGGACAACAAAATGTTGATCGACCAACCTAAATAGGGTGAGCCTTACCTCTGTTTAATGTAACGTTACTCTAGCTAAGTGTACATGGGAAACCATGGCATAACCAAACCAAAGCTACTATCAGAGAAGTAATATTGGTCGGCTTATCTGTAGTAGTGGTTGTGACCTCTGACTAGAGATAGTGTTACTTTAATTCAAGTGTATACAGATCTATGGGGACTAAACAAATACTTTTAGATAGAGCAAGCATGAAAGCGGCCTTCTAAACAGTACCTCTATCTAGTGACCAAGACTGACGAGTTTAATTATGCGGGCCCACGATCACAATGAATGGCCAGTGCGAGGACCCTGTGCAACTCTGAGAACCGAATGAATGAGTACAATAAGAGCAAAGAGTTAAATAGAATATTCAAATGTAGAGCCAAATTATTATACAAATGACCAATAATCAATTGGCATTCTAAACTAAATTCGAGGTCGTGATAAAATGTAGTCAGATAAAAGATTACTTGGAATTAAACTACTTTGCCATGCTGAAAAGACCGAACACGCAAGAAATCTTCCCTGTCCTGTGGGAAACTGCCATTGGACCGATTGCGCGGGTCTTACATTACTGTCATTATGCTTTTCAGAATAATAGTTCCCTTTGCCCATGACCTCAGGTGCTCCTCTCGTCTGATAATTTTTTTGTGATTACAGTTATCAGGTTGTAATCTGCTGCCTTTTCAGAAAACCATTGTGCTGTAGTTCACTGTAAAGAAATAAAAAATGGCATATTGAGCACCATTCTTTAATCTAAATGACCAAAAGGAGTCTTGTGGACTCGCAAATCCACATCATTTGTGTCATTAGGGCCTAAGAGTGAGAAAATGAGACCACCATTTCAGCTCAGACCTTCCAGTGCACTTGTTCAAATTTCTCTCTCATGTTCGCATTACTCTGATTATGATTAATTCACAATGATGGATCACTTTCCTGTGACCTCAAATTCAATAATAGGCTCTTCCGATAGGCTTTTTAAGTAAACAAAGCAAGGATCTACACATCTGTTGCACATAATTACACATTAGGGGTATTACACTGAACAGAGCTAATAACACCGAGATTTCATTTGCTGCGTCTACCAGGGTTTTCCTGTACGCAGGGACTCTCTCTCCCAACTCTGACAGATGCTATCATGTCATTAGAGACCCTTCAGGAATCAAATCAGCTCCCAGAGTCATTTTCTTAATGCCTGAATGAAATTAAAATACGTCTGCGTGGTAATTTAGGATTGTTGAAAAAAACGTTGATGGATTTTCTTAGAGAAGAACGTCCTCTGTTATTTGGTTTCACCTTGAGCGGTTTTCTTAGCGGATAAAGAGTATTTTGTCTACATCTCTGACGCAGAGTGATCAATATCCTGACATGCAGGAAAGAAAAACAGGGGTGACATCCTCTCAAAGGAGAGATACGATAACGACTCTCATCTCCAGCTCGTTCTATCCAATCCAACATGATTCCCTGCGTTCTTTGAAGCCTGATCTCTCTGTCGCTCTCTAACTTCCTTCGTCTTATTTATTCCCTCTTCTTTTGTTTCCCCTGAAGCCTGATCCAGGCAGATCATATCCAGTGATCATCCAAGGTGACATTGATTTGATTGGACTCTCACAAGCGCTCTGCTTCTGTTAGGGGGCGATGGGCCTCCATCCCAGAAGTTGTTTCTCTCACTGACAGACACATGCTGATGAATGTGAACAACTGTATCAGACAGATTCACCATGTCGTGAGATAAAGAGATAACCGGCTTTCAGGGGAATCTGTCTTTCCACCCACAGGTCCAGAGGCATCCGTCAGAGCCTGACACTAAACTGAGGATGACTCTTAAGATCTTGCTGACCTTGTTAGAGCATGACCTTTGACCCTCCACTGGCAGGGATGGATATAGAAAGGTGAACAAAGACTTCAACTGCCTTTTCTCTCAAATCCTGTTATTTTTATTGATTTAAAGGGGTGGTTCAGTGTTTTTTTTCTAGGCTTGATTATGTTTTTGAGGCACAGTTTAACATGTCTTAATCCTTCGTTCCTTTTTTTGTTTTTTTGTTTTTAAAAAAAGCTATATTTTTCATATATTTTACCTTTATTCTACACCTCTGTTTCCATTGTCATATGAACGCCTCGTTTGACTTCCTTGGCTTCTATAAAGCCACTCCCTCCGAAATACGCAATGTGCTTAGATTGGTTAGCTGGCCCAGTGTATCGTGATTCGCTGAAGCGTCCAAAAACACCACGTCCCTTACCATCAGTTGTTACCGGTTACGTGTGCTTCGGTGGAAATGTAAATAATGGCGTCTAGATGAAGAAGGTCAAGCAGAACCTCTGCAATCGTGGTTTTTAAAGGACGTTTATGAATGGTATTTCATTTTGTATTTGTGTCAAAGTGTTTACATATGCTGTCACTGCTGTTTGTTAGCTTTCAATATACACTTTTATCCTGATTAAAGCTTTACTGTAGCCGAATACATGACTGAGTAGTCGCATTTTTGTAAAGGTATCGTTTAATTTATAGCATGAACAACTGTTTTTCTATGAACATAGAAGTTTGTTGGAGAAATATGCAATAGAATTTAGCTAACTGGCTAGCAAAGCAAAAACGAGTTGGTCTTTGTTTACGTCCTTGATGCAACCAAAAATAGCAACAGAACTATACGTTTAAAAGGCATGTACAAACAATAAAACATACTTACAGTTTGAAGCCAATAAACAGCAGCTTCTGCTTTTAAAGTGGGAACTGCTCCATCTTTCAGTAAAAGCCTTTGTGCAAATCCAACATTGATCTTGTGTAGATTCTGGAAGCTGTCTTCAGCATCGCATCCAGTGTAGAAAATATCACAGATTATAATGGGTTCTATTATCTTTTGACGCATCGCGCCATTCGCGTCCGGTGTACACAACTCTTTCGCTTTCATTATGCTGCGCCACATGGCCTCGCCCACTTTGTTGCATGTTCCCGGGGGCGTGTTTTGCAGGGTTTATGATGTCACCAACCCGGGAAGAAGCTCAGTGTAGTCCAAACCGCTCGTTTTTGTAGCCATTAAACTGCCATAACTTTAAAAGACAATATCTCAGTTTGCATTGAACTTTCAGCGCTGCAACTTTGCAGATACTGTTTATGCTCAAGTGCCAACATTACACATTAACTAAAGTTAAAAAAGTGAAATTGCAATGAACCACCCCTTTAAAGACAACATGTAATCAAATTGACCATATAAACTTTTTAAAATTATTTATGAAATTGTTCGTACTGGCTCTGATTCTGATTAGATGAGTCAAATTCAAAGTCATTGCTTTGAATACTATCTGTGGGGTATTTTGAGCTAAAACTTCAGATACACACTCTGGGGACATCAGAGACTTATGTTAAATCTTCTAAAAAGGGGCATAATAGGTGGCCTTTATGTTACTTTGAACATGGCATGGTGTTGGTGCCAGACGGGCTGGTCTGAGTATTTCAGAAACTGCTGATCTACTGGGATTTTCATGCTCAACCATCTCTAGGGTTTACAGAGATTGGTCTGAAAAACAGAAAATAGTTCAGTTCGACAGTTCTGTGGGTGAAAATGCTAGAGATCAGAGGAGAATGGCCTGACTGGTTCCAGCTGATGGAAAGTCAACAGTAACGAGGTCTGCAGAGGAGCTTCTCTGAACGCACAACACGTCGATCCTTGAAGCAGATGGGCTACAGCAGCAGAAAAACACACAAGTGCCACTCCTGTGAGCTAACAACAGGAAACTGAGGCTACAATTCACACCGGCTCGCCAAAATTGGACAATGGAAGATTGGAAAAATGTTGCCTGGTCTGATGAGTCTTGATTTCTCCTGGGACATTCAGATGGTAGGGATTTACATTTGTTATAAACAACATGAAAGCATGGATCCATCCTGCCTTGTATCAATGGTTCAAGCTGCTGGTGGTGTAATGGTGTGGATGATATTTTCTTGGGACACGTTGGGCCTCTTGGTACCAATTACGCATTGTTTAAACACCACAGCTGAGTATTGTTGATGACCGTCCTCTTTATGACCACAGTTTACACATTTTCTCATAGCTACTTCCAGCAGGATAACATGACATCACAAAGCTCAAATCATCTCAAACTGGTTTCATGAACATGACAATGAGTTCACTTGAGTCAAATGACCTCACAGTCACCATCTCTGAGGAATGTTTCCTTGTTGAATTAAGGCAGTTTTGAAGGCAAAACTTGGTCCATGCTGGTAGCAAGGTGAGAATAGCAATAACAAAAGCCTATCTTGCTTCACAGCTGTAACATAAACTTAAGATTATTAGCTATTTCAAAAAACAAGGCATTTGATTTTGTCCCAAATTCCTATTTTAATAGGAAAAACATTAATACAGGAAAGAAAACAACACTTGTCAGGCCATTTACTAGTGTTTTTAACTGTGGTAAAGAAGACTGAAAAAAGGTAATTTATCTCTCTCACTCTCTTTCTCTCCTGCCTTCCTACTTGTTTGTGCCTATATTGCCTCTGTAATTCATCCATTTTGAATGAAATCCTGTAACAAATGCTCCAAACATTGTGCTCGGTTATTACTCCCATAAATAAAACCAATGTGCAGTTTTGGTGCATAGTGAGAAACATTTGGAGAGAAATACATATTATCCATCTGTGTTACTGTGCGACAGTCAGGAAATGCAAGCGCAAGAAAATCGCAGTATGTTTGTGTGCATGAGAGAGAGATTTTCTTTGCCGTCACAACCCACTTTCTGGCGACGAGACAGCAAGAACAGCAGTTCATCAAAACAAGCTGTTTGTGAAGTCTTTGTATTTGCTGACAGTCATCTATAATATTATCTACGCCGGCTGAGTTTTACAAAATTACAAAATTTGTTACTTCCAAAGCCCCATACTTGCAGTGATTTTAAGGTTGGGAACTTACAATTTATATGCTGCTGGTTCTGATCCAGAACCAGCAATGTTGTGTCCACACATTGTGCTCTCATAGTGGGAATTCCCTAAGAATGACTTGCATTTTGCATGCATGTATGAGAGTTTTATTTAAATTAGGTCATGGCTCAAATGTGGTCTGTGTCTAATTTAACAGCACATGCTCAGATATTGCTTTGCTATTAACTGCATTTATGGCCTAGTTGTACTAGATTGTGATTGGTTAATAAATTAGCATTTTTTTTTTTTTTAACTGAAATATCACACGCAGAAGTGTTTGTTCTATAATTGTCTTTGAGAGAAGCATTAAGCAGGGTTTTCTTTGGCCTACAATATACATGTAGCTGTTTGTGAATGTAAAATATTTGCAAAGTTTTAAAGATCAAAGTGTATGACAAATAAAGTTAATTGTCTCCTAAAAGAAAGAATCAATTCTGAACTGCCTAAACGAGTCACCAGCAATTCCTTCCTGTTACATACCTACTTAACAATGTAACAGATTTGCATAATGCCTTCCTATGGTCTTCACTGGCTGCCCACGAACAACGTTTACTTTAACCCGCCCTCAAACACTGTAGTGGTAACCGAGGCCTAGAAGAGTTTGGTTTGTGTTGTCGACTTGTTGAGAAGATGCTGTTTTCAGCGCTGCGAATCCACTTGAATTGATACAGCAAAACAAACGCCATCGTTAATGTTCCTGTCACTGCGTACCAAGTGCTAGGGAAGGTCTGGAGCTGAAATTCAGATATGGTAATGGGTGTTTCATTTCCGACACACACTGTAAGCGGTCGACCAATCAGAGCAGGATAGGGTCATGGAAAGAAGGGGTTTAAAGCCTGAATCCACATAGCCTTTTATTAGAAAATCAAAAGTGTTTTTTTACCTTTGATGCATATAAACCTGTTGTAGGACACCTCCAAAACACAATTAGGAACTTTTAAAATATCATAATAGGGTACTTTAAATGTGTGTGTGTGTGTAATCCCACACATTTATCCACACATTCATACTGTACATATCTGTATGCATTTGGCTTATATTCATACGTACACATACAGTGCATTCAAAGGATCCATTTTATCAGTTTTATGCATTCCCTGGGAATCGAAGCCATGGCCTTGGCATTGCTAGTGCTATGCTCTATTCTTTGGTGATGTACTGTAATGCACTTTACATATAAATGTATTTTATCTTAAAAAAATATATAAATATGAATGCTAATGAGATCACATATATGGATCAAGGTTCCTAAAAGCTAGTACAGTAGGAAAAAGGGTTTTCCAGGATGCTTGTTCCATACATGCGACCTCACAATGACATATTCACTGAACGTGTGTACATTCTAGATTACACACCCCACAGTGAAAGAGCATTGAATTTAAAACTTGACTTCTTAAAGCCATACATGCATCACCGGCAGAGAAGTGTTTCAGAATGTGACGCGTACAGGCTGTTATTCACACCCCTGAGCTGAATTACTCTTTACATCTTCCTGTAAACACTTTGCAGATTTAATTTCATGCTCACAAAAGAGGTGAAATGGTTAGATTTGCAGCAAAAACCTTCATGATGGCTGTTGGAGAAATTTTTTGAATGGTTCAATATACCACATGACAAGTATAATGTTTTATATGTACGTTTAAATACAAATGTTCACGTTCAATACAACTTATTGATAGCTTATCTACTCTGCTGACAACAGGCTGTTGATCACCACAGAAAAATAATTTCGCCTCAGTTTGTAGATAATCATGTTTACAGTAATGCTCTTGGAAGTCACAGTTGAAGTCTATGAGGCAAGACATTCCAGAGGATTTAAAAGCAGAAATGTGCAGCTTATATTTACGATAAAGTGCTAATATGATTTCTTGAACAGAACAGGGATATTTGAGCTATGTAGTTGTTTATAAATGATCCATTGGATAATCTGAATAATGCAAGAGATTAAATTGCTGCAAATCGGCATATTAGAATGATTCCTGAAGGGTCATGTGACACTGAAGACTAGAGTAATGATGCTGAAAATTCAGCTTTGCATCACAGGAATACATTACAATTAATTTATATTGATAAATAATTACTATAAATCAAAGGTTTCATATTGTACCATTTTATTTATTCATTTATTTATTGTGCCATTTGCAATGCTTCATGGGACTGTTCGTTCCCTCATTGATTCATGACTTTGACTCAATAATAGATAAATAAATGAATGGGGAAAAATTGTTTCAGAATAAAGACTGCTGTTAGTCAAAAGTTTATCCGCATATAAAAGTAATCCTGATAAAACTGTTCCTCTGCTAGATGAGAAACAACACACACACACCATCTGTCAGCTCTCAACAATAAGACAAAAGTGTTTTGATTTTAAAAGCCTTTTAGGACACAGATTGTGCCAAATATTTTCTTTTCATCGAATGCATCTGTCCACTCTTCAATTGAACTCAGACCCCTAGTGTGTGAGAGTGTGTGTATGATAGTCTTTGACCCTGACTGCTGACAACACTGTTTTTCTGCTTTGAGACAATGTTTTTATGCCAAATCATTCCACTAAACGCACACAGATGAACACTGACCAGCTTTTATAAAGGTTGGATCCCAGCAGTGGCGATCTGTCAGAAGCAAGGATACACAGCCTCCTCTTAAAGCTGCAGTCCGTAACTTTTTTTGGTTAAAATGATCCAAAATCAATTTTTGAGAAAGTGCATAACCAGCCAGTGTTCAAAACTATCTAATTATCTTGTCTCGATTCACAACGGTAAGCTTGTAATAATGTTTTATAATAAAAGCGACATGGTGGATTTCCGCGGGAAATTCGAGCATGCAGCAGTTCGTCTGTGCGTCATTACGTCACGTCCGTAAACAGAAAAGAAGGAGTCCCGTCCAGGCTAGTCGGTTTTATCACATGAGGATGCTGCTGGTAGCGGATCATTTATAGCCTTTTCTCACAGCAGTTGCAATAATTAAACTTATCATTTTGATGGCGGATTGTAATCCAGAAAGGTCCAAATGACAATCATCAATGACAACTGGAGATTCATCAAAAAGCAAAAGACTTTGGACTGTGGAGTGGCTACAGAAATTGAAATCTACATGTAATGCTAATATACACTAAATACACAGTCACGCAATGCTGATTTTGTTAAAGGGATAGTTCACCCAAAAATGAAAATTTGATGTTTATCTGCTTACCCCCAGCGCATCCAAGATGTAGGTGACTTTGTTTCCTCAGTAGAACACAAATGATGATTTTTATCTCCAACCGCTGCTGTCTGTCAGTCAAATAATAAGAGTGATTGGGAACTTGAACAATAAGAGTCGAAAAAACTTCCATAGACAAATCCAAATCAAAGCCTGCGGCTCGTGACGACGCACTGATATCCTAAGACACGAAACGATCGGTTTGTGCGAGAAACCGAACAGTATTTATATCATTTTTTACCTCTAAAACACCACTATGTCCAACTTCGTTCAGCATCCGGTTAGTGAGGTCTGATCGCACTCTGACAACGGAAGTGATGTCTCGCACTCATTGAAGTATGTGGGCGAGACATCACTTCCCTCATGAGAACGCGTTTTTTGACCTCACTAACAGGATGCTGAACGAAGTTGGACATAGTGGTGTTTTAGAGGTAAAAAATGATATAAATACGGTTCGGTTTCTCGTTCGGTTTTTCGACTCTTATTGTTCAAGTTCCCAATCACTCTTATTATTTGACTGACAGACGGCAGCGGTTGGAGTTAAAAATCAACATTTGTGTTTTACTGAAGAAACAAAGTCACCTACGTCTTGGATGCCCTGGGGGTAAGCAGATAAACATCACATTTTCATTTTTGGGTGAACTATCCCTTTAACATTAACAATTTGAGAACAATATAACAGTAATAATAATTTGCACGGTTTGACGTGATCCGAGCTAAGTGATCGTTAGATTTAATCATCATTGGCAGCGTGATTTATTGTAGGCCTAATGCTTTTTTCTTACTTGTTCAGATGATATTTTCCAGTGAAAATTCTTATATTGGTCATACTTTCAAGATGTAGAATCTGTGTTTCTGAAGTACAGTATCCACACCGGGCGGTGTCTGACAGCAAACATTAGATTCATACACGCTGACAAGCTGTGCCGAGGCACAACGCACGTACAGATAACTGTTCCGCATATGACAGGTTTCAAACAAGAGATGGCAACAAAGAGGAAAAATCGCGGACTGCAGCTTTAAATGTATTCAAAACTAAAAATATAGCTACAAGCAGCAATTAGTGGGGTGCAAGTGCTTTAAGGCACTTGTGTAAAAAGATATTGTTTTATTTAGCAAGCCTGTAACCACTTAGATCATAGATGGAAAAGACCATTTACAGCTAAAACAAGCAATTTACCATTGGAAAAATATTGTTTTAAAAGCTTTTAGTTATCAAGCAAAAACCTGACTAGTTCACCAAAGTTGGTTTTTGAAATAATCTACAATATTTAATGAACGATTCAATGGACATCAGTGGTCCTAGAGGAAGAATTGCTCAGAATGAGGAGTTCTAAAATGTGGTATGAATGTCATGGGTGTGCGAAAAATTGCATGATGTACAATCCTTTTTGCATGTGAAAAATGTGAATGTGTCCTCAGGTGGCCCATTTCTTTGAATTTCTCACAGGCCTCTATAGGGCCATGAGTCAGTCAGGCCCAGTTAGTTTCATTCCAGTCGGCCTCCGTTAACTTTGTCTTATAGCTGCTCAAACTTCATTGGTCACCGTCGGCCGCATTTTTCGAGATACGCAAATGTCCCCAAAGGCAGCCTTTTTTTTTTTTTTTTATAATTATTGACAATCAGACTCCAGAGAATCTTTCTGCACTGGTTTGGTTCCAATCAGGCCAAAACCTTAGGATTAGTTTACAAAAGTAGTTTTTTTTTTTTTTTTTTTTTTTTTTTTTGTGACTTACTTTTTATTAGATTTTCAAAAGAACACAAAACTTACAAAAAAATAAATAAATAAAATAATCAAAAATCAAAACTGAACAAAACAGAGATAAGAAACAAATTCTGTCAGCACTGCTTACACAGAAGATGAATACTTTAGATTACATAATTATACCCTAGATATGGATACTTCACAGTTCTAAGGAGATACATCTACATCTCACTACCTAATGAGTAGGTCACCAATGGATTTTACAGCTCTTTGCCAAGCCTGTACCATTCTTGGTTTATCTTTATTAAATCTAGCTAAGGAGCATTCCATCGTAACTATTTTTTGCATATTCAGTAACCACAGTCTTGAGATGTCTGCCTTAGTGTCCCACCATAGTGCGATTATTGATTTCTTTGCAGCAGTGAAACCCGAAAAAAGAATCCTTTTGTCCACTGTGCCAAGGTTCAAAGACATCATTCAGCAAGCACAGGCAAGGATCCAGAGTGATCTTACGGTTAATCAGTTCTTCTAAGTCCCGACAAACTTGAGTCCAAAAATGATTAATTACTGAACATTCCCAAAACATGTGATACATTTTACCAGTTACAAATCTTTGACATATAGTGCAGTTAGGATCAGATATTAATCCCATTCTGTATCGTCTATATGGCGTCGCATAGACTCTATGGATAGTTTTAAAATGAATAAGTTGGTGACTCCAATTTCGAGATGTTTCACTCATATTTGACCATACCGTGAGACAATCAGGACGAAGTCCAGCCTGCTCTAAGTCCTTTTCCCGACAATCGTTTACATTGTGATTTTAAAAGAGAGTTATAAATTTGTGAAACCAGGCCTCTGGACTCTTTTCCAGGATCAAACAATCCTGCCAGTGGATGCGAAGGTAGTGATGTGTTCCACGGAACTCCGTAAGCCTTCATGGCCGATCTCAGTCTCAGATAAAGAAAAAAAGAAGAACCAGGTATGTCAAACAAAGTCTGTTGATTAATTAAATGAATATAAACCATCTTTACCATATATGTCTCCCAGCTTAGCAGCCCAAAGTGGGCATGTGAAAGGTTTCTTTCCTGTCAATATATTAGTATTATTCCATAAAGGGGAAAGTTTATGAAATTTAGGAACTGTTTCAAACAGTTTCTCTGCTTTTTTCCAAACTGTCAAACTATTAGCAATTATAGTGCCAAATTTAACTTTAAATTTCTTGCCTTTTATTAAATCTGTGCATGGAAGGTCTTGAAGCCTGTTAGGCTGTACCAGTGCGGTCTCTATGGATTTCCAAGGCACCTTGCAATTCTCGTCCATCCAGACCTTTAAAGCTCTTAGTTGAAATGCCCAGTAATAAAATTTTAAGTTAGGGAAAGACAACCCTCCCATCAATTTAGGACGCTGCAAAGTAGAAGACTTAATTCTAGCTCGTTTATTGTTCCATATAAATTTGGATATCAAAGATTGGATTTGCTCAAGAAACTTAGGTGGAGGAGAAGTTGGAATCATGAAGACGTGGAAAAATGTTCATCTTAACAATAGAAATTCTTCCTTGTAAAGAAATTGGGAGAGTATTCCATCATTGCAAATCTTCTGTCACCTTTTGAGAAATTTCCTTATAATTTTTGTGAGTGATTTCTGATAACTTTGCGTATATTTTAATTCCTAAATAGGAGATGACATTGCTTACAGGAATGGAGGGAGGATATTGAACATTAGTGGCAGGTGAATTTAGAGGGAGTAGTGTGGATTTATGCCAATTTATTTTATAACCTGCCAAATTCTTAAATTCATTGAACAGGGCTAACACATGTGAGATTGATATTTTGACATTGGAAAGGAACAAAAGAATGTAGTCTGCATAAAGTGATATAGAATGTTTGGAGCCATGAGAAAAAGTAGGTTTTTCAAAAATTCCAAAATACCTGAAAATTTTGCCAGACACTTGAGTCTACGTCTAAAGCTTTAGTAGTTACGAGCGATTTTGTACTTTTCACCGCTGTAGTGCCCCAGGGCGAGGCTTGGTGACGTTGTAGATGGTGTCACTACTACCAGCCCTCAAAATTTCAAGTCTCTACAATTTACGATTTGGTCTGCCCAATCAATTTTAGGGGAGAATGATGATCCTTGGAAATTTGAACAATTACAATAGGGTTAGCGCTTGAACTCCTAACAATAATTAACTACTGCAATCTGATTGATCAGGTGGTTTTTAATTCGCATTTATTCATTTATAGATGTTTTTACACAAAGGCAAGTAATCTGTAATAAGATCCAACAATATTCACAGTATACAATGCCACGTTTCAAGTATACTGCCACTGCTTTCCTCTTATAATTATGCCAACGTTGTTCTAAAGTTTTTGATTAAAACGAGGTGGAGCTCTCTAGATCAAATAAATTTACGTGCTGCTTATTCCGAGGATAAGTTTCCTTATCATCATTAATGCGTCATCAGAAAAACAAGATAATTTGTTTTGTTTGTTTTTAGTCCCTATGTGGAGTGATGTTTTAAAGTACATTTCTGAGCATTTTTTATTCTCAATATATATTTAAACTCCCCCAGCGTATAAATTGTGGTTGAATTGTTTTCCTTGTTAACACTAAAACGTTTTGAGCCTTTGAATGGCATCCCATGAATTGTTGTCTGAAATGAGAGTGTGTGTCATTTTACATGCTACGGGGCAGGCAGTGGATTTTTTTCTTTCTTTTTTTAAACGTCCATTTCCCTCAGAGTCTGAGCGATTATTATCAACAACTTCCCCTCTAACTGACCGCAATTTTCCCTGGAGGACAGAAGGAAGACTTTAAAAGCGCCCTATTTTTCCCATACACACAGACAAGACTCAAGCTCTCATTACAGATCAGCTGCATTATGACATCATAGACAGATGATTCATTATGATTCACTGCCATTATGACATCACCAGCCTAACACAATTGAACTGCAAATCTCATCTGAGACACACTTTGTTTTGAGCTCCGCTGTGCTTGAACATCTGTTTCATAGCATTAGCTCTTCATCTATTGCACATATCTGCAAATAAAACAGCGACATCATATCAAACAAACAAGTCTTTGCCTTCCTGTCTCTCTTTAATGATAACTGAGACTCTAGCGCAGAGAAGCTGGACAAGTGAATGAATTAATAATGGCATATCTCATATCTCATAAATAAAATGTTTCTACAAATATCTGATCTCTTAAATACCGGCAATCGACGGCGCTCAGTTTGCTTTTGGGGAAGTGCTTTCTAAAAGGAACATAAACCTTTAACATCGTCTTGCATGATCGGGATATATAATAGCACAGCACAGTGATAAGATATGGATGCTGGCCTGTATTGTGCTGAGGATGTGGATATGAAATATTTACTTTAATTTATGATTTCACCAGAGATCTGTAAAAGCCATCATCTTTGTAGATGTTCTGTAATAAGATGTTTTTTTATGGTCAGTCACACTGTGTAGAAGTGTTTTATTTGTTTTTGCATGCCATATGCAATCTCATTATTACTAGGAGTGAAGTGTTTTTTTTAGCACATGCTTATTTGTACTATTCAATAGACACTTAAAAATAACCTGTATGCACTGACCACACATAAACTCATTAACATATGAACAACTTTAGAAATGTTAGACAAATGTTTACTAATCATGGATTTATATGTTGATTTTATTGTATGTCTAACACAAAGGCTTATTAAGTTAACATTTAGCAGTTATCAGATTTATAGACACCAATCGGTTTGTATGATTTCTGAAGACTGGTCAAACCCTTTAGTGTCTATCTATTTCATGGATCACTTCTTTATTTCACTTCTATTTCATACTTGTAAAGTTGCATATGGTATTATAGTAAATTATCTTTTTATTTTCCCTGTTTGTTCTCTGAAACATTCATCTGCTTGTTCTCTGAGACTTTACAGGTGCTTTGCTGATCATGAAAATGGATAAAACCCTGAATTTGACATGTCACATGAGCATGATGGAGAGGTACATGTCTGTAGATGAGAAACGGAAAGAGACACAGTGATGCAGCTGCAGCGTTTCTGCTGACTTTGTTCATTGTGGTATGACTGTAAATAATGATGTCTGCTGCATGAAGACATTCATCCACCTTTAGGAGTGAATCTCACTAAACCTGTCAAGAACATGCCTGGGCCATATTTTCAACCCTGAATCAAAAGAACGAGCTAAGAAATTATATTTTGCTATATTTGCTTTATAAATTCTCATTGTGACAATAGTGTAAAAATGATTGTACTGTGAAAAATTGTATTATTTGTTTAATATTGCCAAGAGCCACAAAAACAGCCAAACAGATTATTAAAGTTTCGTTGCCATGGAAACAGTATTTAAAATATCAAGAATCCTTTCACAGATTTACATCTGCTCTGTTTTGACATTATACTGATGAAGTTTGAAGCAAATTGGGTAAAAATAAGAGGGTGATTTCAAGGCATTTTGAAAAGTGACAAACTTCCTGCTGCCAGTTGGTGGTGCTATGTATTTGACTCACAATAGTCTATGTGATCAGCTTCATACAATGAACACACAGCTGAAGTGAACACACTCACATCAAAGTTGTTGAACAGTAGACATGGGCAAAGCCTTAGAAATGGGCCGGGAGGAGGGGCTCTATTGCGCCACCTTTTGACAAAAGTTGGGTGGTTAGTTTTACCTACAGTCACCAAACAGTATCTTGGTAATATTTGTTTTACAGACTTTAACTTATGCTGATTTAAAGGTGCAGTAAGCGATTTCTGAGAAACACTGTTGAAAGTGGATCGGACCAAGCACCAAAACACACTTGTTGTTGAATTACTTTTCATATGCAGCCTTCAAATGCGACCTCCGGATGACGCAGCCTTCGAAATGAGACGCAGCTTAGTGTATTAGTGTGAATTTGGGGTTGGGACTATCAAGATAGGGGTGTGTTTGTTTTGGTGATTTCAAATATCAACAGCGTTTCTCAGAAGTTGCATACTGCACCTTTAAATGTAATTATACATGATAATCACTATTCTCAAAAATACAAAATCAGCACACATTACAGCAATGAGAATTTCAAGGGAAAACGTGCTTAGTTGTCATGAAATTTAAAAATAAGTATTAATGACCCCAATTACATTCTTCATTTTCTTTATGCCAAATATAATTAGTTTTTCTTTTGATTTTGGAGTGAAATGTGACATGTTTTTGTGTAATGCGCACTTCTGACTGATCTAACCGAGAGTTTCTGGGTTGGGTGAATTTGAATGAATGCTTTTTATTTTTTCCATCAGATACAGCTGTGCTGAATGGTCCCTGCTAAAGATTTTAATTGGACTCAAGGCCGTTTGAAAGCACAGCACACTGGACGCTGCTCCATTTACGTGAACGTCTCTGTTTTCATTGTTGGGGCCACAAAACCTCTCAGTATAATATAACACAGGCTCCATTTTCTTTTGATCTATTAGAAAAACATTGATCTGAACCAGAGATGTCTTGAGTCTGAAGTTTAGATAAGATCAGTCCATGTCATGATATAGAAAAAATAAGATCTCATTAAAGAGAACCCCTGGTGTTAAGACTTGTATGGCTTAATAACGTAAATGATGTCTCTTACTGAAATATGTAGTAGAAAACCCATGAAAGCGTTATTTAAAAAATACATGACATATTTGGACCGATTTGGACAATGGGCAACGCCATTTTGTTTAGGTGCACAGTGCGTTCCATGATGTCAAATGGTAAGTCTTTACTGCTTTACTAGCGATAAGAGGAGAAAAGATTGGGACGTATTGCAGAATGTGGACAAATAAAACTTCCTAACTGCGTCTTTGTTCTCTTTACTTCAGCCCTGATGCCTTTGATACTTTTTATCAGTATGTTTTGGTGGAATGGTAATATAGTAACGCATACAGGTCTTAATATCCGTGGGGTTCCTTTTAAAACCTGATATGCCTTTTCAAATTCAGCCAGAGCGCGAAATTAGCTGTGCAATGTCTCTGTGGCTATTCGTGTTAAAATCGTCTGATCACCTTGTGGCGACCAGGGCGGGCGAGAGCCGTGAGGGAACGGCGCGAGGCCGGTGGCGCGAGTGTCAATGAGGCGCACCGGCCTTGAGTCCCTCACGGAGGAGTTTCGGGAGCATAAAAGGAGGAGCGACTACAGTGAAGGACGAGAGAGGACCAGGCCTGGACTTTACGTTATGTTTTATTATGTTTGTGTGGCCGGCAGACGTCCGCGAGGGTTGTTTATTTTGAGATTAAAGTTTTGTTCGATGTTCGCCGGTTCCCGCCTCCTTCTTCCCATATCTACTAACCTCGTTACATTGGTGCCGAAACCCGGGAGGAAGGAGGGACATGCTGTCGAAGAGCCCTCGCTGCTGAGGGGGATCGCGGTGCTGCGGAGTTCGGGCAGCGCGGGAGTGTGTGTAGACCGCGAGAGGCTGCCCGAGGCGGTGGTGCTGGAGCCTAGTGAAAGGTGGGACGGAGACCCAGATGCCGTGCTCCTGGGACGAGGTGGAGTGGCTGCCGTCCAGGAGGGAGCGGAGGAGTCGCCGCCGTTCGCCGTGGGCCGGAGCCTGCTGCCGTCCGCCATTAAGGGGAGGAGCAGGGGACGGGGGAGGAGCTGCCGGCTGCCCTCAGTCGGAGGAGCCATCGCCGGCCACCAGGAGGCGGTCGAGGATCGGGCCGTCCACCAAGCGTCCAGTGCCATCGCATGTGGCACCGCGAGGAAAAGCCTCTCGGCAGGCTGAGGACCGAGCGGCAGTGTGTCTGGGAACCGGACCCAGAATTTTTTTTTTCCCTCTTTCTTTTTCCTCTCTCCCCTCTCTCGTCCTGTCGCTCCCCTTGCTTCCGTCTCCTTTCTCTCGTCTCGTCTGTCCTTACCCCCAGGTGCTGCGGCCGCCGAGACAGGCCCCGGGGGGGAGTAGAGCGCAGTCTCGGGAGTACCCCCCGGCCTGCGAGGGGCGATGGGGGTATGTGGCGACCAGGGCGGGCGAGAGCCGTGAGGGAACGGCGTGAGGCCGGTGGCGCGAGTGTTAATGAGCTTCACCTGGGAGGCGCACCGGCCTTGAGTCCCTCACGGAGGAGCTCCGGGAGCATAAAAGGAGGAGCGACTACAGTGAAGGACGAGAGAGGACCAGGCCTGGACTTTACGTTATGTTTTATTATGTTTGTGTGGCCGGCAGACGTCCGCGAGGGTCTGCCGGCATTACTTTCGTTTTGTTTGTTTATTTTGAGATTAAAGATTTGTTCAATGTTCGCCGGTTCCCGCCTCCTTCTTCCCATATCTACTAACCTCGTTACACACCTGAATACACACAGTTAAATATGCCGAGAAGATTATGCAATCACAGATATCTCATGCATCACAGCACACAGAAGCTTTGAGGCAGTCTTTGTCAATCAAGAAACACACCAAACCGACGGCGACGAAGTAGTGGTGACGAAAGCAGACTGCTGGGTTGGCTCACGTCGGCAGCGTCTAGGTCCAAAGTTGCCCTGACACACCGAACCGGCGCTCAATGGCCGACGACCAAGTAGCACGTCCGTTCTGCGCCTGCGTAAGATGAAATGCCTTTCCGTACCAGCAGGTGGCAGTGTCTGAACAGCCAATCAGAATGATCAGATGGCCCGACGGACCGACAAACTCTGACGCCGATTCAACATGTCAAAACGGCCGAAAAAATGCAGACGAGGACCAACTTCAGCTGACGGTGCGGAACATACTGAGAAAACTTAGTCGGCCAATGAGCAAAAACTGCCCGACGGCTGACCGTCGGCTTGGTGTGTTCCAGGCTTTATAGGCTTACCTTCGTCAGGTGCGAAGGTGCGACAATTGGTTAAAGCATACACTTATATCCATCGGCAACTGTAAGCTCTTTCAGTAGCTGTGGTCTACTAAAAGCCTCAAAGGCATCAGTGCTAAAGTGTAGAGAACAAAGACGTGGATCTTTAGGAAGTTTTATTCATCCACATTCTTCAAAACGTCCCAATCATTTCTCCTCTCATCGCTAGTAAAGCAGTAAAGACTTACATCACTTCTCTTGTGGCTCATCGACTGAAAATTACAACCAAAAGCTGCACAATGTGGCATCATATATTATATTCTGAGTTGTGTTGCGGAAAAAATAGCAATAGGACAGTGTCAGTAACTCAGTGAGTGCAAATATTTGACGTCATTGACATAGAACGCACTGTGCACCTAAAGAAAATGGCACCGCCCATTGTCCAAATCGGTCCAAATATGTCATGGATTTTTTTTAAATAACGTAAATCTTTCATGGGTTTTCTACTAAATATTTTATTAAGAGACTCATTTACGTTATATTAAGGCATACAAGTCTTAACACCAGGGGTTCCCTTTAAAGTGCCCTATTATGCTATTTTAGAGGTTCCTAATTGTGTTTTGAAGGTCTCCTACAATAGGTTTATATGCATCCAAGGTCAAAAAAACACTTTAATTTAATCATAATATACATTGCAGCATTACCCCTTTTCTCACAATGCCTGAAATGGTTGAGCAAAGAATTCGTCCTTTCTAAAACCTTCTTTTCCAAGAGATATTCTCTGATTGGTCAGATGACCCAGTCTGTTGTGATTGGTCGACTACTTACAGCGCGTGGTGGAAATGAAACGCCCATTTCCATAACTGAATTTCAGCTCTGGAGGCTTCCTAAAGCTCAGCAATTTTCGAAGTAAAAACTGAGTTAGCATGTAATTTGCAGTTAACCGAATTTAGTGAATTTCCAGAGTCCCTGCATGACACATGATTATATATTTTTTATTTATTTTTTTTATTTTTTTATCAGTAATGTACACTAGGGTGTTTTGTGTTGCATTTTCTGTTAATTAGTTTATGTTTATTGCACTATTTAATTGTCATGTGTTCTTACAATGAACTCTAGCTTTTGTTGTGCCACCTGTATTATTTATTATAGAACATTTTAAGGTAAAAAACAGATTTGTATACATTAGATTGGTACATTAGCATCATATCACTTCATTTAGCATCACTTACTCTATTCGGAAACATTTCACAGTATTTTATATGGTGAATTTCTGTCAGTGTTATACTATAAACATTAAAGAGATTTTATTTTTTTATTATTTATTTTTTTACACTGTAGGAACTACATTAAGTTTGAGCTAAAATAGCAACCTCTGAGCAATGAAATCTTTGTGAGTGAGTGAGTCACAATCTGCTCATTCTTTTGGAAGACAATGAATGCGTTTTGTCTCTATAGCTAGTGGTAAGTGTGTGTGAATCTAAATTGAGGTTAAAACACTTGTTTCTCATATATCACGTCATGAGTCAAACAAAGCATCTCAAACAATCACATGCACTCGAGTGTTTTTCCACGTCTCATTTTAAATGTTGTTGTTGCAAAGCTTTTGTGTACAATGCCACAGCACGGCACTCTTCATTAAATTCTCTCCATTCAAAAGCATCTCTCCACATTACTATGTCTGTGGAGTGTGCTTACATTGCATTCTGGATTGATTTTGCTCCTCTCTCCTCTGTGCACAAAATTTGACTATAAAATCAGCGTACAAATCTCACTAGCACAATGGAGGACAGTATTTATACTGTCATACGGCACCACAACAATACAGACTGGAAATTAGCTGAGAGTGCAGGACGGAAAATAATTAAAGAGAGAGAGAGGGAAAAAATCCTGTTTTTCATACTATTCAGGTCTGCTCATGGCCGAGCTTTACTATTATTACTATTGCTTAAACTTTAGCAAGGGGTTTGTTCAAATAATCCGTAAGTATTAAACTTTAGTACTTTACTCACTCGACAATTTGTGCTATGGACAACAATTATGAGAGGTGATCAAATATTCTGAAGATTCTTCATTTGAAGATACCCTTTTGCTTCATTTTTTCTCCATTGATTTGATAGCAGTTTTTTCTCTCTGTTTTTTATGAATCTGAGCATCGAGTCAAACATGTCTAAGACGTCATTTTATAGAACAGTTTAGTAACTATGGTATTTTAGTGGAAACCATTGTCATTTTTGTTCTCTTTTTTTTGTTTTGGAGGTCTACTACAATAGGTTTACATGCATCCAAGGTCAAAAATCACTTTAATTTTCAGAATTTTCTGTCTGAAACAGTTTGATCAAGGATTCGGTTTATCTAAACTCCTCCTTTCCGAGAGATACTCTGCTCTGATTGGTCAGACTACCCATGTTGTGATTTTTTTGACCGCTTACAGCTCGTGTCGGAAACACCATACCATATCTGAATTTCAGCTCTGGATTTTCCTCAACATACACAGTGATATGTGTAACGGAGGCCAGCTAGTAGTTGCTGTGCGAGTAAACCTCACTCCTCTGATCTCAAGAGATGCTCTAGCGACTGACGCTAGAGGTTGCAGCCTTTAGCCTCCTTGTTAGAGCATCTGACTCCCACGCCGGAGACCCGGGTTTGAGGCCCGTGCAGAGCGGGGCGAGTAGGACCTGGGTAGAGGGGTTGCATACACTGCATTCCAAATTATTATGCAAGTGACATATCAGTAAGATTTCAGTACAATAAACATTCAGATTTTAGTTTTTCTAAGAAAATGTTTGTTTGTTTATTTATCCATGTCTTTTTAGATAACTGGTATCAGTCTCAGACAAAATAATTTGCCAGATCTATGGAAACCCTACTTAGAGGTTGTTCCACATTATTAAGCAAGTCACAGTTCTCATGAAATATGGGGAGGAAGAAAGATCTTTCTGAAGATGAAAAGCATGAAATGGTGCAATGTTGTGCAAAAGGCATGAAAACAACTAGTATTGTGTGAAATTGAATGGAGATTATCAAATTATCATAAGATTTGTGAGTGATTTAGAGCACAGCAGAACTCGGTCACATAAAGGCTTATTAATTAAAGTTCCTGTCAAAAAAATTAATTGTATTAAAAGGGCAGCTATAAAAAAGCCAGTATTGAGCAGCAAACAGGTATTTGAAGCTTCTGGTTCTCTGGAGTCTCAAGAAGCTCTCCATGCAGGCTGGCAGTTGTGCATAAAGATATATTTTAGCCACTCTAAACCAAAGCTCCCAAAGAGAAATGTTTACAGTGGGTTTAGAAATACATGAAGACTCATTTTTAAATAATTTTATTCACTGCCTAATGCTGTACTACAATGGATGGTCTAAACGGATGGATTTCTGGATGGTTGGTGAATGGCCACCACGTTCCAGCAAGACTGCGACGTCAGCAAGGAGCTGGCGGGTGATGATTTGGGCTGGAATATTGGGAAGTGAGATGTAAGGTCCCTTTAGGGTCTCTGGGGGCATTAAAATGACTTTTTCAAGATATGTGAAGTTCATAACTGGCCATTTTCAGCTATGGTATAAAGGAGGATAGTGCCTTCTGAAATACAATGCACTATGCACTATCCCATGCTGCGAAAAAACACCACAGCAATAAAACTGTTTGAAAATGTATTTCTACACCCACTGTAAATGTTTCTCTTAGTGAGGTTTGGTTTGGAGTGGCTGAAATGCATCTTTACGCACAACTGCCAGCCTGCATAGAGAGCTTCTCAAGACTCCAGAAACACCAGCAGCTTCAAATACCCGTTTGCTGCTCAACACTGGCTTTTTTTATAGCTTCCCTTTTAATACAATTCATTTTTTTGATAGGAACTTTCCTTAATAAACCTTTATCAAGTTTTATCTGAGTGAGTTCTGCTATGCTCTATATCACTCACAAATCTTATGATAATTCGATAATCTCCATTCAGTTTCACACAATATTGGTTGTTTTCATGCCTTTTGCACAACATTGGACCATTTCATGCTTTTCATCTTCAGAAAGATCTTTCTTCCTCCCCATATTGCATGAGAACTGTGACTTGCTTAATAATGTGGAACAACCTCTAAGTTTGGTTTTCATAGATCTGGCAAATTATTTTGTCTGAGACTGATACCAGTTATCTAAAAAGACATGGATAAATAAACAAACAAACATTTTCTTAGAAAAACTAAAATCTGAATGTTTATTGTACTGAAATCTTACTGATATGTCACTTGCATAATAATTTGGAACGCAGTGTATGTACAGTAACGATCAGTTTTACCATATTAATTCGAGCCCGAGTCCTCGTACTATGGAAATGCATGAAAAGCGGATTTGCAGCGCCTAAAAACAGCATCTTCTCAACATACATACATCTTCTCAACAAACACAAACCAAACTCTTCCAGGCCTCAGTTACAACTACAGTTTTTGAGGGCGGGTCAAAGAAGATGTTGTTTGCAGAGAGCCAGTGAAGACCATAGGCTAGCATTATGCAAATTTGTTACATTGTTACGTAGACATGTAACAGGAAGTGAGCCTGGAATTACTGATGACTCGTCTTGGTTGTTCAGAATCGGTTCTTTCTTTAGGAGACAATAACCTTATTTGTTGCGCACCTTTAAAACCTTTTACATTTTAAAAGCACAGACCTTTTATATTCACAAATAGCTATATTACACATTGCATGAAAGGTAATATACAAAAAAAGCTTAATGGGGCATCTGAATTTCACATTTCTACATTTTTATTGACTGTTTATAGTTGAAAAAGTTGTGAACAGGATAGCTTTCTGTAATTTCAGTTATTTTAGCATCACAATATTATACTCACAATATTATAAATATTAAATGAATAGTATAAAAAAATGGTTTGCAGCTTCCTCAGGGCTGAACCAATAAAACACAATCTTTTCTTTTTCACAATATGTTGTATTATATATCTATTCACTCTATCATATCTATACATCGATTCTGCAGTGGGCAAATTAAATTTTTAACGCTATAGATCTAAAATGAACGATCTGTCCTTTTCATATCTGTTTCTTTGATCATAGCATGAACATAAGCACAGTAGACTGCTTTAATATCACAACCTGTCCAGGAAGCCAGACAGCAATATTCCATCTTCTTGTGATCTTATGTCCTGCTAAATCTAAACATTTGGTCACATTATAACTTCATTCAATTTGGTAATCCAGGAATAATGTCCTTTTGGTTTGTACAGTGAAATATAATCTGTCGACTGTTCTGTTTTAATGGACTTTTTCTGTCAGGACCGGACGGACGGAAAGAGAGAGAGAGAGAGAGAGAGAGAGAGAGAAACGGAGAGAGGTCTAATGGGAGACATGGCTCCGGTTTTAAAGCGTCTCATTTGGCTACTAAAGACCTCTCTCTCTCTCTCTCTCTCTCTCTCTCGCTCATACACGCTCTTGCTGTTAATGCAGAAAGCAGACAGGGTTTTCTGGACAGATTGGCAGAATAGCAGCACTTAACCCTGAGCTAAATCTGACATTACTGAATATCCAGACAGCACTCTGTGGAGTGTGAGAAAATAATAGACGCAGAGATTGCAGGGCAGACAATATTTGGTATGCATAACAGGGATTGTGTCTGTCCTAATTTTGATGCTACTTTTGCATTTTGCGTGACAAACATTCCTGCATTTGCAGAAGAGAAGATGGGCAGCATCTTTCTGAATGTTATTTGATTGTAAGTGAAGTAAATCATCAAACTTTGGCATATAGTATTCACTGAAGCATTCAACTGAATGCTTATAATGAGATGGTCTGTTCCTACCTTTAAAGATAGATTACAGGAACTGTACTTAAATAAAAATAGACTTGTTTTCATAATGATTTGTGCATGAGCACCACCAAATTTCTTTGTGCAACTTGCAAATTAAATATCATGGTGACAGCATTGTTATTGAAAAGATATAAGTTGTAATTGTGAATGTTGACTGCAATTTATTTAGCATTTTATTAGGAACAGTAAAACATGCCAGAAAAAAAAAAAAAAAAAATGTGATTTTACGATGTTCTTAGGGATGATGGGAAGATGGTCTGATTCCTGGAATCAGAATGAACAGGGATCAAGTTTCCAGGCGGCTACAATTAGTGTTCCAGAGGATGACCAAATTCATTGGAACTCTCAAAATTTAGTAGCATCAATTCTTGGAAAGACATTCAGCATTTTGAGACACTTTGAATCAAACTAAATATCCCATAAATAGAATTCCATTCCAAACATGTTGTGCTTTCTCTTTCTTTTACTCACCAGTTTTAAGCACCAATTAATTCCCATGGCTGAGTTCACATTTTCACATGCAGATGGCAGGTTCAACCCCAGAAGCACCTGGATCTGCTTCTCAGCTGTGTTAACCCTCATGTTCAGCTTTACTGAAGGGAAAATTAATCATACAGAGTGCAGGAAAGAGGAGGTGAGTGTTCACATTTGCTATCAGAGAACTACAGTAGTTCATGCTTTATTGTATACAGAACAATATTTATTTATTTATGCATTTATTTATGAATGTATGCATTTACTTATTTTTTGCATTCTATGTATGTATGTATGTACACAGTAAAATCCACAGAGTTAAATCAACTCTGCTCAGAGAACATTTGGTCCCTCTCTGAATAGTGTTAAAATAACACTGAAGCAGAGTTAAAGTTAATGGGATAATTAAGCTATTAATTAAGGGATGATTGAACATTAATGATGAACACCTGCTGTTAACAAACAGAATAACTGAAGAAAAGAGAAACACAAGAACTACAAGTGACTTCAGCCAAAACCATTTAATTGAAATCAACTGAAGGTAAAATACATTAAATCTCTCAAGATATGATTTACTAATTACTAACCATATTGACTTTATTTCTGTCACATGTCTAAATAATTTCTTATTGAGAATTAACATAGGTTTAGATGTTGGTGTTTTATTGGTCAATAAATTATTACCATCATGGTGGTCAGGGTTTGTTTTAGTTGGGCTCTTGACCTTTTTATGTTTTTAAAATAATTTGTCTATAATAGTGTTTCACAGCAAACACTTGTGCTTTGCTGAATCAAAAGACTAAAGGAGCAGATCCACATAAATTTGCAGCTTGAAAGCCATTTCAAATAAGCATCACAAAGAGGTCTTCAACTTCTTCTGTTTCAACTTTGTCCTGCGACATGACTATTTAAACTTAGGTGTTTGACACACCTCTGAGAGGAGTTTTGGCCAATCAGATATCGTCCTGTTTCAAAAGGGCTTTTCTCTGCCCCCAATCATACATAGGTCTTACTTCCCGTCACTGCTTTAGCAGAGAGTACCATTTTAAACATAATTTCTATTAAATGGAATATGATACATTTTAAACAGATTTCATTCAAGCCAGGAATTAGAGAAGAGAAAAATAATTACATTCATTCTAAATAAGGCATATTTTCAATCAGTCATTCAAGAGTTATCACATTTACATGAATTGTGGGTGTTCTAAAGCAAAACTGGTTACAGGTAGTATTTGTGGACATGATTTAAGATGTATGCGTTTAAAAGATGTTTGATAAGTCAATTTAAAATTGTTTGGAACAATTTTGATGCAGTTTTAGTTGTAGAACAGTCTTTATTGGTTTTTCTGTTAAGTTTTAGGTCCATCAGAGAAACAAAAGTGGCCTGCATTGTCTCTCTGTCTCTTTTGATCTGGTGATTAAAGACTCTTTATCTTCTTGGATGGCCATTTGGTTTGTCACTTCTCCTGCTGTCAGGAAGCATGGGGGTTATAAAAGTAATTAACGTTGGTTTTCTCTGTAGACAAACTGGAGCCGGAACCTTGATTCTGAATTAGAATTATGTTTTGAAAGAATAATCTGAATGATTCATTTGTCTGGTTCGTCCATGGTTCCTACAGCATTTAGGGGGCACTTTTTATCCAAATAGACTCACATTGCATTCATTCATTCATGCATTTATGCATTTAGGGGGTACTTTATAGTCCAAATAGATTCACATTGGTTGTATATTTATTTATTTATGCATTTATAATGAGTGTGAGAACAGTGTTAAAAAAGACACTTAAAAGATGAGTTTTTAAATTAATTTCCTAACACTAATTAGTTGAGACATTCATTCAAGTTTAATGGTAAGTGTGACGAGCAGGGCGGGCGAGAGCCGTGAGGGAACGGCGCAAGGCCGGTGACGCCAGTGATAACGAGCATCACCTGGGAGGCGCACCGGCCTTGAGTCTCTCACGGAGGAGCTCCGGGAGCATAAAAGGAGGAGCGACGACCGTGACGGACGAGAGAGGACCAGGCCTGGATATTATTTTATGTTTTATTATGTTTGTGTGGCCGGCAGATGTCCGCGAGGGTCTGCCAGCATTACTTTCGTTTTGTATTTGTTTATTTATATATTAAAATTTTTGTTGAACGTTTGCCGGTTCCCGCCTCCTTCTTCCCACATCTACGACCCGCGTTACAGTAAGTTAGTATCTGTATTCCAAATCCATTCTAGGAAGACCTTTTATATTTTATCTGTGTGCTTTTCAGGGAGTATTAAATATGTCTTTTCTTTTTGTCCTGAGTGTTTCTGGTGATTCATGTATTTTTATAGCAATTTTGTGCACTGCAGTACCGATTTCTTGTCTGAACATGAATCATGTAACCTCACTACACAGAACCAATGACCCCTTACAGAAAACAGATGAATTGATCAAATCAAAGTAATTCATATATATATATATATATATATATATATGTATGTATGTATTACGAAACAAATCGGTTTCGTAGTATTGTCTGAAATTTCTGAACACAGAAAGTCTGTTAGTGTTCTAATGTGGTCTTGCGTGGGAAACGCATGTCTGATGTGATTTGTGTTGTGCTCTATCTAACCTTATTAGACTCGCCATCAAAAACCACCAGCAGGTGTCTCGAAAAAGTGCTTTTAATTAGAGCTGTGACTCATAGCTATAATTCTCCATCCATAGGACCACATACAGACCCCCTACGCTCAAGCGATCCGTGTATTGTCAGACATCAACGTCCGTTGTTCGGAGAATGAGGCAGAGAGCAGTAGGGAACCTCCATTAGATCCATTACGGCACAGTCAGAAGTCATCAGGTTTTGTCAAATATGTGAATGTATTGTTTGTGTCATTCAGCTCCGCCCCCTGGTCGTTCCCTCAGTGGTCCCTTATTGTGCTGAAGTGTGTGAGTTTATGACAAAGAAAAAGAGAGACAGAACTGAGAAAAAAATGAATAGGCTATTTTTTTATGTGAAAAGCCCCTAGTCGAAACCATGAGAAGGCTGAATCTTAATTATACAATTAAGGTAACTAAAAGCAAAGCTTTCATCAAGACAAACTTTAGCTCGTGTATAACCTACAGGATGGATGAAGTGGACAATCTGATTATTTCACAGATATTTGGCCATTTAGAGATTATTTGAATTGGCCGATATCACATTTTTATTTTTTATTTATTTATTTATTTTTATTAATTTTGAGTAAATATATGTAGTTCAGTCATAAAACTCTAGAGGGCACAGGCTGATAGGTCCTTTACATGATTGAAATATTTTTAAACATTTTTGTGTACATCTCAATTTTTTAATATTTTGTAATTTATATTTTAATTTGTTATCTAATATACTTTAAACACAATAGTGTCCAAATGTCTAAGACAACTTTGAAAATGGTTCATTTATTAAGTCTTTTATGAGAAAACGCTTCCCTGTCATTGACAGAATTTTCTGGCTTTCTGCATTACTCAACCTCAAGCCATCCTAGTGTATATGACTTTCTTCTTTCTGATGAACACAATCAGAGTTATATTAATAAATATCCTGACGCATACAAGCTTTATAATGGCAGTGAACGGGACCAAGTATGAAGCTCAAGAGCATCCGTCCGTTCCATTAAACATACTTCACACGGCTCCGAGAGGTTAATAAAGGCCTTCTGAAGCAAAGCGATGTGTTTGTGTAAGAACATACTCAACTGGTGGGGCAACGCTGGTCGTGAAAGAGTTTAAAAATATATTGTCCACTTGTACACATGTACATTATATATGTAATACAAAATAAAAACATGTTAAATCATGCTATCAACATTAATTAGTTTTACTACATTGCTAGCATGAATTAACATGTTTTAGCATGTTGTTAGCATGAATTGGCATTTTGCTATATGAAGTAATGTGTTGTTAACATGTTTTAGCATTTTGTTAGCATGTTTTAACATGTTGATAGCATGAATTAACATGTTGTTAACATGATTTAACATGTTTCTAGCATTTGTAGGATGTTGCTAGCATATTGATAGCATGAATTATGTTGATGGCATGATTTAACATGTTAATAGCATGTTTTAGGATGCTGCTAGCATGAATTGGCATGTTGCTAGCATGTTGTTAGTATGAATAAGCATGTTAAATTGTTTTATTAATAGCCTATATAATGTATTCATTTTAAAAGATACATTTAACAAAAAATGTATGTTCTTTTGTTTGTTTATCAGCATCATATCCATCATACCATGCTTTCTCAATATCAGCTTTAGCATTGGCTGTTGAAAAACCTACATCAGCAGACCACTACTGTTACTGTCATGGTAGGGTCCAAAAACCATGGTGATACCAGTGTACTTTTGGTAAATATTTGTGGTAATATTTGTGGTTCAGTGCATTCATGCTTTACTTAGTGGTTGTCTTACATTTCTCTACCACAAATGATCTGATGTCCTATTCGCTAATCCGTGAATAACTAAAATAAACTGGCTGGCTAATGTAAAGCGCAGAAACTGTTTATTCCAAGATTCATCAAAAGCAGTGGTTTTATTAAGAAGGCCTGAGCTCTTTAAAAGGCTTTAAATGTAATCTAGCAGAGACCAGACTCAGCGTCTCAGTGTGATCGTGCCATTAATCTTGTTACGGGTCTGCACTCCCTACGATCTTTAAATATGCATTAAAAAGAATGGAGCCATTGAGCATATTTGGTGTATAAAAGATATTGGCTCGTCATTAAAAAGCCATGTTAGCCCTTTAAAGTGAGGAGAGGTGATTTCATGCTTCGGCGCGTTTGTGCGGTCGGGTGCTGTGCCCACCCTGAGAGCTGGTGTCCTTGGCAGTGCCTCCCGCGTGCCAGTGAAATAAGAGCTCTTCACGCAGAAAGTAATGGAGCTGAAAGAGGATAAGCAGGCTGGTGAAGAAATGGAAAGGGTCAAAGGTCAGAATTTGGTGGTAGATTGAGGTCAAGTCCTCTATCTATCTATCTATCTATCTATACTGTACATCTATCTATTTTTCTATCTACCCTCCTTCCAACTCTCCATTTGATTATCTATCCCTACATCAGCCTATATATTAATTTATCTATGCATTCATCCATCCATCTATCCCTCCCATCCATCTACCCATCCATCATGTACCCAATGATATATTTTAAGAAAAGAAGTGAAAGGAATATATTTATTTTCCTCCCAGCAGAATATTCAACATGTTCCGACATCCTGCCCTACAAAGATGTTACAGATCTCTATCCCATGTCCTCTGTAAAAGACTAACAGGAACGAACTGTGCGCCGACTGACCCAGAAACAAGCTAGACTCATCCACTGTGCGGGAGTGTATCAGTTCCTCCGAGCAATCCTATCGTCGTACCGGCTCCTCGCACGAGACGCTCAATCAACTATGCATGACTTGCCCTTAATAGGTTTCTTCACTGGAAATTTGGAACGGTTGTTAGCTGCTCGACTGGTATGGAACCACTCCGGTCCCTCGAGAATCGAGCTATACTTTAACAGTCTGCAAGAGCAACTATCACATAGCCATAGTCATTAAAGCAAGAAGGGGGAGAAGAAGGTTGCTATACTAATTTGCAATCTATGTAACTGGAAATGTATGAAGTTTATTATAGTGTCACTTTCTGTCTGGATGAAATGGAGATGAAAGTAGCCCAAGAGAATGCTCTGCTTTTTAGGTTCACATGTACAGTATATATGCAATACAAATTTGTATGAATTAACCTTGATGGATAAAAACTGATACAGTATAAAGAAAAAACTAGATTGAAAAGTTTGTAGACAAACTTTAATGTTGGCTTGTTTACATGTTAACATGTTTTAACACATTGCTAGCATTAATTAGCATGTTCCTAGCATGTTTTAGCACATTGCTAGCATTAGTTAGCATTCTGCTAACATGAATTTGCATGTTTTAGCACATTGTTTTATCATAATGCTAGCATAAATTAGCATGTTTCTAGCATGAATTAGCACTGATAACACGAATTATCATGTTTTAACATTTTGTTGACATGAATAACGTTGTTTACAGGTTTTACCACATTGCTAGCATGTTTTATCACATTGTTAGCATGAATTAACTTGTTAACATGAATTAACTTGTTACTAGCATTATTTATCATGTTGCTAGCATGTTTACCACGTTAGCTAACATTAATTAGCATGTTGCTAACATGATTTAGCATGTTGTTAGCATGTTTTACCATGTTGCTATTACAAATTATGTTTTAACATGTTTTAGCATGTTGTTAGCATGAATTAACATTGTTGATAGCATGATTTAGCATGTTGTTAGCATTAATTAGCATGTTGCTAGCCTGTTTTAGCATCCTGCTAGCATGTTTAGCATTTTGATATAGCATGAATTATCTTATTGCTGGCATTTTTTAGCACATGTTGTTATCATGTTTCTATCTAGCATCTATCTATCCATCTGTAGTTGTTTATGGGATGACATCCCATCTCCTGTGTCTGGGCATAGCTTTGGTCATACATATATTATAACAAATTGAGTGTTTAATGAATTTTCATGCTGTCTGTGTTCACTGATCTAGAACAGAATTTCTCATTATTTTTCCGTCACTCTAGTAACCTCATATGCAAGTCTATGTGTCTGATCACAATATGAATTAGTGAAGCACATGGACAATTCTTCTCCAGTCTCATGCTGGGAACCTCTTACCCACCAGCTGAGCTTTCCAAACGGATTGACGGAGAACATCAATAGGAAGTCCCTTCACTCAATGAAGGCTTCAACGAGGTGAGACCTTTATACAACACACAGACACTCTGTAACCTGCAGGTTTTGTTGACATGGACTTTTTTGATCACGTCTGTAAGTAAACAGTCTCTTCCAGCTGTGTGAATTAATTACAACATGCAGTTAAAAGGTTATCAGCACAGGACAATGATTTTTTTCATGTGTGTCTATGCACTTAACATTTAGTCCAAATCTGTAGGATAGAATCTGAGTGAAACATACACATGCAAAACATCCTTAAAACATAGAGGAAAAAAGAAAGCTAATTATAATTACTACAGACTTATCCTGAATTTACTTTAAGGTACACTATGTAAAAATATTTAAATAATGAGTAAATACATTATGAATCCTTTATCCAAAATGCGTTTTGTCTTACTCTGCTTCACTATGGAAAGCATAATATAAATAAGCAATATCACAAGTGTGATACAACAGTTTGATGGCACAAGTGTGTAAATAAGAAACAATAATGGGTTGTCTTAAAAAACCCTCTTTTGTGAGGAAGTACTTCCACTACAGATTCAAATCTCAAGTTGACAGTTTAACAGTTGAGCCCAAACCTCTGTTACTAATTCTAAAATGTCACTTTAGAACTAGTAACGAAGGAACGTTGAGTCGCTTCATTGAAGCTCACTGTAATATGTAGAGTATTATGAGAGAGAGATTGACTAAGCAAGTGTATTACCTGCATCTAGCTGATATTCTTCAGGTCAATCTTCAAAATCACAAAATCAGTTTGAATGTCCGCTGAGGAAAGTGATATCTTTGTCTTTGTCCTTTTAACATTTAAGAGGATTTCCCATGACAGCGCTATTCAATGCATCTGTCAGTTGCATCTCGCAAGATTTTATTAAGGTAAAAACATCCTTGTTTCCTTGTTTCAGTCCATTTCAATATAAAAGTCTTTGCAACTGACTGACTCACTCATAAAGACAGTATTTGCCGCCATCTAATGATGTATTAATGTAACTTTCACATACTCTTTCTCAATACCAAAAAATATGACGTTATTTATATAAAATATTATTTATTGAACAAAAATATTTAAATTAACCACAATAGCCATTATAACAGTATAAGAAGTAAAATAGGAAATAAACACAATCAAACAGTTCAGTCAAACGTACAAAAGCAGCACTCTAGTTAGTACAGGATATAATTTCAAAGTAAATATATAAAGTTATGAAACTTAATATAGTGTTTAAGCCAAATCTGTTAGCTCTGAAAAAAGTAATATATTCATAAGACCAAAGATTGCCAATTTGGTATAGCCAAAATGAATTATACCTCATGTTTAAACACTAAGAGCCAGCAGCGAATTCCTGAAGGACTGTCCGAGATAAAGCTGTTCTCTGTGGGTACATGAGCTCTGAATGGTCACTGACTGTCTGGAGCTCAAATCTCAGAAAGCATCTAAACAAATTTTCAAATAGGCACTATATGTTTACATATAAATCACATATCTGAGGTCTAAACAACTACATTCTCGCCTAAAAAAATTAAAACTACGTTCTGTTACAAAGTAACAGTAGTATCTATAAAATTATGGTGGGTTTGCTCATCCGCCATGACATCCGCTGTGAGAATGCTAAAAGCAGAGTGATTCAAAGGGTGAAATGGTTTCACGTGACGATACTGGTAGAATATTGCATAGCTGGAAAGTCCTCTCGACCAATCAGATTCGAGAACCAGAACGAACTGTTGAATAAGTGTTTATATTTTAGACCTAGCAGGATGATTTTTTTGCGGGAACTTGCATATATATCAGTCTCCTGAGCGTGTCTCGTCATATCCATAAAGAGGACATAGGATATAAAGGTGTGTTCACGCCATGTCTCAATTACTGTAATGATTGAACTGGAAAAAGCCTTCACGTGCTTGTACAATTACAACGTGTAAACTCATATTTTTCTGAAAACTACGTCTAGTGGCTGCTGTACCACCTGACCACTGCAGATTTAAGGGGTGTTCAACTTGAAGCGGCGCTGTGCAGACTGATCAGTGTATGACATCAAAGTACCATGAGACCGATTCGAAAGCATACAGAGCTTTATTTATGGTAATTACAAAATGGCGGGAACACAGCAAAAATCTCAAACCTCCGGGAAATAACCAGTTTTAAAAAAAAACGCAGAACAGAGGGGAGTCTGCTGGCAAAAAGAGAAACACGACAGAGCTCGTAATAAAACAAGAATCAACATGGGCTTGGCTTTTCAAGGATGGCGAGAACTGAGGGATTTGAAATGTTGTAAAAGTGATGCAGAGATGGTGTTATTACTCAACAGGTAAGTAAGCAATAAGGTACTCGAGGCTGTGCTGAAGTAAACTTTTTCTAAAAGCCTTCCTTCCGCCGGAAAAAAATAGTCCCTGACCATGAACAGCAACAGAAGTTATATTTTCTTCATGAGTGTGTCAGTCAGTAGTGAAGACTTTTATATTGAAAAGACTGAATTGTTTTGAAAAGAACAAGATGCAACTGACAAATGCTTTGTCTAGCGCTGTCAGTCAAGGGAAAACCCCTTAAAGGTCCCGTTCTTCATGATCCCATGTTTCAAACTTTAGTTAGTGTGTAATGTTGTTGTTAGAGTATAAATAAAATCTGTAAAATTTTAAAGCTCAAAGTTCAATGCCAAGCGAGATATTTTATTTAACAGAAGTCGCCTACATCGAACGGCCAGTTTGGACTACATCCCTCTACTTCCTTCTTTAATGACTTCACTAAAACAGTTTTTTGATTAACCTCCTCCCACAGGAATACACAAAAAAGGGGGCGTGGTCTTGTTGCGCTCCTACAGAGAAGAGCAAGAGTTGCGTTTGTAGAGTGTGTTTGTCGCCATGTCGTCGAAACGGTGTTATTTTCATCCCGCAGTCCAATCACCTTTGTTTGGCCTTCCCAGGGACGCTGTACTTAGAGATCAATGGTTACAATTTATGTTTAACTCGGTTCCTGAAAATTATAATTGTGGTATCCTTACTGCAATAGTTAATGTTGGACTGCAGTGCACATAATGGCCACAAGAGGGGACTATGTTTATGTATATGGCTGTTTTCCGTATGAGGTACTCTTCTGAGTGAGTGCTAACGTTATACATTTTCTGTCGCTGCTTGTGGAGATTAAAGAGTTCAGTCTCTCGGGAATTATTGTCTTTTGTGTTCATTCGGCACAACACCACAATAATCCACATGTAAAACTATGTGCAGCACACGTTATGGTAAGAGGCGTGGCAAGGTGCGCTCTCTATGGCTCTGGATTCGCTAAGCTGCTGTCGAATCACAACACAGGAACCGCTGGCACAATCAGAACTCGTTACGTATTTCTGAAGGAGGGACTTTATAGAACAAGGAAGTCATCAGCCCGTTTTTATGACAGTGGAAACAGCGGTATATAGATAAGTAAATTATGTGAAAAATACTGTGTTTTTGTACACGCGAAACATGAACACATGTTATATTGCACACTATAAACACAATCAAAGCTTCAAAAAACCACGAAAAACGGGACCTTTAAATGTTAAAAGGACAAGATGATACAGCGGACATTTAAACAGATTTTTTATTATGAACATAGGACTGACCTGAAGGAAAATGCTAAATCTGAATGCAGGTAATACACTTGCTCAATCGATCTTTCTCACAATACTCTTGTACATAATACAGTAAGCTTCAATGAACAATATCAACTGAGAACAAACAGTTTACGTTGCTGAGAGTGGTCGCAAAGGGTTTTGTGTATTGATACACAGAACCTTTGGGTGAATCGGTCATAGCTGTGTTTTATCTTAAATAAAACGCAGCTATTGACCAATCAGAATCAAGGACAGGAACTAACCGTTTTCTAAGCTATTTGATAGGCCTTTTTCACAAGAATCGGAAATCACGTGACGCAGGGTAAAGTTAGTTCCGCTATGCGTCTACGGCTATTAGATTGATATGCTCTTTTCTCAAATATCGCTTCTTATCTTTTCAGTTTTGTCTGTTTTCCAAGTTGCTGTTGTATAATCTACAAAGAAATTATTTTCTACTTGTTTGTTATACGGCCACTCAGACCGTTGCTCGAATTTACCGACAGGTGGATTTATATTACCAGCTGTCATACAGTAAAGGCTACGCAGCTACATTCAGCAATTTCCCCGATCGTATCACGCACGACGAACATTATTGATATAATGTATTAATAAAAAAAATGAACTCCCAATATATTCGTTAATGAGGGATAAAAAGTCGTGAGATACAAAATATTGTCGTGAGTTTAATACGTTTAAAAAATATATAGCCTAGCATGTTAATCTCATATGGCATTACATCCCACATTCAAGCATATGTTATAACTAATCCTGATCGATTAAAATTATTAAACTAAGACATAATTAATTTCCAAAACCACACTGTACACAACTATCAGTCTTTGCATTTATGTTGCAACAGCACAATAATACTGTGTATAATACACACTTTAAGATGATGACGACAGGAAAATATGAGTGATAAACTTAAGTGTTTATATCCAGAAATACCTAGGGTGCGAGCGGTCCTGTTTCATGAATCAGAGGATTAGGCTTGCGGGACAAGGGAGCTGCCAGCTGATCATTTCCCCAGTACGTCGCTAAAAACACTCTATACATCCCAATGTGCATACTATCCACCCTAAATAGTACTGAATATTACACATAGACTACTATTTAGGATGGATAGTATGCACGTTGAGAAGCAGGCACCGTCTTTAAAGCACATGGAGCGCGATAATGCACAGCCGCGCCAAACAGACACGAAGAATATAACCAGTTTAACCGCCATCACTTCGAATTATTTATTACATTTAGCTCTTAATGAGAGCTCTGTAGTCTCACCAATAATTCACCAAGACCGTTCAAACATTTTCATGACATTTAATTCGTAAAACGACTTTGATTCCCGAGCTGGTTCTGATCGAGGCTATCTATCAATGTAACCGGAAAATCTTTTACACTGCGTGGATCGTTCCGGAAGCCAAAAACCCGGAAGTGTGAAATTGGCCTATTGAGCAGATAAATTCCCATATTGTAGCACTGTGCTGGAATTTATTCTCAAGGAAGTACAGTGTTTATTAATGGGTAAAGCTACAGTAAAGTCTTCAGCTAGTCAGCTTGAGATCCATTCCATCTAAACTGGTTTTATCTTTTAAGCCTAGTAGTGAATGTTTTATGAGCTGTAGGATAACCATACTCATCCTCACAGTCACACAGAGCCGAAGCACAACCAAAACAATGTTCTTCAACAAAATGCTTTTTGTGCTAGAGGACCAAAAGTTACACAGTGTGCCAACAACATAAAGCTCAAAATGTGATTTATAAATCATTTTCACCTTTGAAAATGTCCCCAAAGAAATACTTTGTCATATGTTACTAATTTGTCCCCAAGGCCATGTAAAGACACACAGAACTACAAGGTGGTCAGCTGTTCTGTCACTGTGTTTATAGAAATTCTGTGTTGTAATTAGTTTTGCATGTTGTGATGCACAATATTTCTTTTTTTTTTTTTTTTTTTTTTTTTTTTGTTTGTTTGTGTTGTTATAGCCGTGTTCCTGTAACAACTTACATTTGCATTCATTAATTTTGGTCATACTGTTATCCAAAGTGCCCTACAAATGTGGGATGCAAGGAGAAGCAATAAACCAACTTCCTTCTGTACCACTACACAGAACAAATCTGCTGGTGTGTAATTACAAATTGAAGGTACAAATGCACTACATTTTATGGGATGTTTTGCTCTATTCTCAATGCATCACATCCATCTTAATGTGTGTGTGGTGCAAGTGTTTTCATTGCAAGTAGCATTCAGTTTGTTCATCTGTTAGATAATGCATTAGGTATTATGAACCATTTACAGAGTTTGTTAATTTGGTATTTTTTAAAAAGCATTGCAAGGCATGCAAGGACACATTATATTAATCAAAAGTGACAGCAAATGCAAAAAGATTTATATTTCAAATAAATGCTGTTCTCTTTTGAACTTTCTATTCATCAAAGAATCATGAAAAAAAATGTATAATGATTTCCACAAAAAAACATTTTTCGACACTGATAATAAGAAATGTTTCTTAAGCAGCAAATCATCATATTAGAATGATTTCTAAAGGGTCATGTGACACTGAAGACTGGAGTAATGATGCTGAAAATTAATGATGCAGAAAATTCACAGGAATATCACAGGAATGTATTATATACTATATATTTAAATTGAAAACAGCTATTTAAAATAGTTTATTTTACAATATTACTGTTTTACTGTTTTTATTTTTTTTTTATAATAGACACAGTAAAACAGTAACAACAGTAACTTGTAAACTTAACTTGGTGAACAAAAGACTTATTTCATAAAAAAAAAAATCAAAGTTACTGGCATTAATGTATTATAAATGAACATGATTTAATAATGAACAATAGTATACTTATAAATTAACATTAACTATGAATTATTGTTTATTGTTAGTTCATGACACCTGATGCATTAACTGATGTTAAACAAGTTGAAACTTATTTTAAAGTGTTGCCATAAAAAATCATGTTGGCCCATTTGATTTGTTTCAGTGAATCAGCGGATCACTTCAATTGAATCATTCAAAAAGAACCGATACCAAAGGATGATTTGTTTCTGAAGCAGATCTCGCTACTGATTATTACATGTCTGCAGATGCTGGTACTGTGTGCTGTATATGAAGAAACAGGCGACAGGTGTCTGGCTGGTTTTCACATTTAAACCAAGACATAAATAAATAAATAATATATCCTGGCTGTTTATTTGCCATATCCCACATGCTGTCAGACAAACGTATCTGCTCATTAAATTAGCTCACATGTCAGTTCTCTCCTCTGACATGAGTTCCTTCTGCTATTAGACAGTAACAGATTTCAAGTTGTGTCTGCATAATGACGAATGCATATAACAGCTGAAGCTTTTGTAGTTATTTTCGGTGGTAATTGCATGATAATGTATTGAATTGCAGGAGCTGTCACCGCCTCCTGTGTGGGTCATTAAGAAGCGACCGCTGTCACCTGTCACCAAACGATGCCGGTCACTGGTCATGATGAGCAGCTATTATTTTTGGTAATTTCGCTTATTATTTTTATGTTTTCATGTAATAACAAGCTCAGATGAGAGATAATGCAGTCATAATTAACACAAATGCTAGCTGACCTGACCTGTGCAACACCGAATCTTGTTCTGCTTCAGGCTTGTTGCACCATTGTTGCCTCTAGCGTAGCACAGTGCCGTTGGTTGACATATGCTTTCTCTTTATCAGCCACTGTATTTTGAGGCTTTTCCCCAAGGGCTTCCCACATGGATGTCAATTTTGAGATGAAGCGAACTAGTGGGGTTTAGATGGAGCAGGTTAATACTTAAACATACTTAAAGATTTTAAAACATTTTGACAACTGAAACTTCTGTTTATGTGTGTTAGGAGGACTAAAGGGGAATTGCACTCACTGATAGCGTTTATTTAGCAGCAGATTCACTAAAGCAATTATGCAAATCAGGTAAAGCCACTAACACATCCAAATATTTAATTTGCACAGCACAAATTTTCCATTTAGCAGGTCATTTCTTGGTTTTAGTACTAGGGTTTTTACTCCTTAAAATGTTGCAAATATGCAAATGCTACCATTGGCTACATAGCAAGTAGCATTCAGTTTTTTATTATTATTATTATTATTTGTTAGATAATGCATTAGGTATCATGAACTAAAAGTGACTTTTACAGCGTTTGTTAATTTACAATAAGTTTTTACATGCACTATTGTTCAAAAGTTTGGGATCAGTATGATTTTTTTGTAAAGAAATGAATACTAAGCAAATTAAATTGATCAAAAGTGACAGTAAAGGCATTTATAATGTCACAAAAGATTTCTATTTCTAAAGAAATGCTGCTCTTTTAAACTTTCTACTTAAAGAATCCTGGAAAAAAATGTAGGTTTCAAAAAAAATATTAAATATAGTAAAGGCACAATAAGTAATATTTTTAAAAACCACTATACAATGTTATATATATTGTTGTCTTGTGTACTTACATTATCCCAGATGTTTCCAAGAATGTTTAAATCCAGAGAAATAAGCAATTTTAACCAGGACATTTTATTTTGTAGAAACCATGGAGACACCAAAGATGCTTTAATATATTGTGTTTTATTAGACAAAGGAACAACTGTTTGGATACATCAATCTATTCATTCATTCATCCGAAATCTAATCATTGTTATATAGCTCAACACAGCCAGTCTTATTGTTTAAATCTCGTTTTCTTGATTTACTGCAAATACCATGTTTTACCATGCCTAATATTGATCTAGCTTACTGCGGTGTGCCAGTGTCTCATAGCAGCCACCGAGCAAGTAATAATAATAATAATAATAATAATTAGTTACATTTATATAGCGCTTTTCAGGGTACTCATTTGGATTTGCTTTTCTCCGAAGAACATAACACCGACTGTTACGTAACAGTCGGAACATTAATATGTACGCCCCCAATATTTGCATATGCCAGCCCATGTTCAAGCATTAGACAAGGGCAGCCAGTATTAACGTCTGGATCTGTGCACAGCTGAATCATCAGACTAGGTAAGCAAGCAAGGACAATAGTGAAAAATGGCAGATGGAGCAATAATAACTGACATGATCCATGATATCATGATATTTTTAGTGATATTTGTAAACTGTCTTTCTAAATGTTTCGTTAGCATGTTGCTAATGTACTGTTAAATGTGGTTAAAGTTACCATCGTTTCTTACTGTATTCACGGAGACAAGAGCCATCGCTATATTCATTTTTAAACACTTGCAGTGTGTATAATTCATAAACACAACTTCATTCTTTATAAATCTCTCCAACAGTGTGTAATGTTAGCTTTAGCCATGGAGCACAGCCTCAAACTCATTCAGAATCAAATGTTAACATCCAAATAAATACTATACTCACATGATCCGATGTATGCATGCAGTATGCATGACGAACATCTTGTAAAGATCCATTTTGAGGCAAGCGCGAGCTCCGGGGGCGGGGGAGCACGAGAATTAAAGGGGCCGCAACCTATATATTGGTGCATAGTTAATGATGCCCCAAAATAGGCAGTTAAAAAAATTAATTAAAAAAAATCTATGGGGTATTTTGAGCTGAAACTTCACAGACACATTCAGGGGACACCTTAGACTTATATTACATCTTATAAAAGAAGTTCTAGGGCACCTTTAATGTATTCAATATTTATTATAGTAAGAAATGTTTCTTGAGCAGCAAATCAGCATATTAGAATGATTTCTGAAGAATTTTCTTTGTCATCACAGGAATAAATTACATTGTAAAATAATATATTTAAATAGAAAACAGTTAAATTAAATGATATTAATTTTTCACAATATTAAGATTTTTGCTGTATTTTTGATCAAAAGAATGCATATTTCCGACTCAAACTTTTGAACTGTATAACTGTAAAGACATCTGAAAATAATAATAATGCAACATTAATTGTTGCGTTCTGTGAATAATGTGAACTATATTGTAAATATGATGCAGGTTTTTGCTCTGAAATGATGTGTGGTGCAATTGATTTGTAAATACACTAAATATACACTTAAATAAGTGTGTGTGTGTGTGTGTGTGTGTGTGTGTGTGTGTGTGTGTGTGTGTGTGTGTGCGTGTGCGCGTGCATTTTTGAGGACACAAATGTGTATAATGACATGGGTATTACACGGGTATTATGACGTAAATATGAAATATGAGGACATTTCATGAATCCACATATTTAAAATAGCTTTAAAAACATACTAAACAATATTTTATTAAAACTGTAAAAATGCAGAATGTTTTCTGTGATGGGTAGGTTTAGGAGTATAGGGGTAGTGTAGAATGTACAGTTTGTACAGTATAAAAATCATTACGCCTATGGAATGTCCTCACTTTGATAGCAAAACAAACCTGTGTGTGTGTGTGTGTGTGTGTGCGTGTGTGTGTGTGTGTGTGTGTGTGTGTGGGCGGGCGTGTGTTAGGAAAAAAGAGTTATCAGTTATGAAATGCGTCCATGTCACACAGATGTTGGAGTAAACTGTCCGGATGGCTTTTACAAAGCCATTTATTCCACTTAAACACAGGCTGTGTGCTTTCACAGAGCAGACGATGGCCTATAAAAGCTATTCACAAAACATGACATCTGACTTTTTCATGGTATGTTTTCAGTCCTATCATTTGTAAGAACACTTAGAAGTATCCATACTGTACAATCAGACTACCACAAACTGTCCACTGGCTGCTTCTGCAGTTGAATGACACTGTTATAATCACCGTCCCCTCCATGTGTCTATAATGGAAGTGTTTTGTCTAACTGCTGTGCTTGCAGTTCAGATTGGAAGGAAAATGTACAGTATATTTTATTTACACTACACCTTTGGGGTTGATAAGATTTAGTTTTTTTATGTTTTTGATAAAAAGTCTCTTAAGCTCACCAAGGCTGCATTTCTTTGATCAACAATACAAAGAAAACAGTAATATTGTGAAGTATTATTAGTTTAAAATAATTGTTTTCTATTTTAATGTTTTTGAAAATGTAATTTATTCCTGTGATGCAAAGCTGAATTTTCAGCAGCTTCAGTGTCACATGATCCTTCAGAAATCATTCTAATATGCTGATTTGCTACTCAAGAAACATTTCTTATTATTAGCATCAATGTTAAATTTAGTCAACAACAAAGCTTAATTGACGAGCCACTTTCGGTACAAAGAAACGTTAATCATATTCAATCACCACCAACAGCTTGTTCATTCACACAAAGCATGATGGGTCAATGAATTCAATCCATGTTAGCCTAGACTGGAGAAAACCATTCTGCATGTTGAAGCATTTGATTATCTTCTACCAACTGCAACAAACAGAGGTGATGAGTGACATTCTGCTGTAGTCGTTATTTCTCATTTCTTTAAATGTACATGCTTTATACATTGATACATAATTTGCCACTCAGCTGTTTGTTTTTGATAGCTTTAAAGACGCACTATCAGATAAAGTCTCTTCTGCTCACCAAGGCTCCATTTATTTGATCAAAAATACAATAAAACAGAAAATATTATTACAATTTAAAAGAACTGTTTAAAAAATAGTATTTTAGAATGTAATTTATTCCTGTGATCAAAGCTGAATTTTCAGCATCATTACTCCAGTCTTCAGTGTCACATGACCAGAAATCATTCTAATATGATTTGCTGCTCAACAATTATTTAATAGAAATCATTTGTAATATTATGCCTTTTGATCAATTTAATGCATCCTTGCTGAATATTTTTTATATATATATATATATATATATATATATATATATATATATATATATATATATATATATATATATATATATATACAGCACAGTCCAAAAGTTTGGAACCACTAAGATTTTTAATGTTTTTAAAAGAAGTTTCGTCTGCTCACCAAGGCTACATTTATTTAATTAAAAATACAGTAAAAAACAGTAATATTGTGAAATATTATTACAATTTAAAATAACTGTTTTCTATTTGAATATATTTCACAAAGTAATTTATTCCTGTGATGCAAAGCTGAATTTTCAACATCATTACTCCAGTCTTCAGTGTCACATGATCCTTCAGAAATCATTCTAATATGCTGATCTGCTGCTCAAGAAACATTTAATGTGTACAATTGTACAAAATATTTGTGTACAATATTTTTTTTTCAGGATTATTTGATGAATAGAAAGTTCAAAAGAACAGTGTTTATCTGAAATCTAATCTTTTGTAACATTATAAATGTCTTTACTGCCACTTTGATTGATTTAATGCATCCTTGCTGAATAAAAGTATTCATTTCTTTAATTTCTTTTCAAAACAATAAAAATAAAAATTCTTACTGACCCCAAACTTTTGTATAATGCTACAGAAGCTTTGTATTTCAGATAAATGCTGTTCTTTTGAACTTTCTATTCATCAAGGAATCCTGAAAAAAAAAGTACACAACTGTTTTCAACATTGAAAATAATCATAAATGTTTACTGAGCAGCAAATCAGCAGATTAGAATGATTTCTGAAGGATCATGTGACACTGAAGACTGGAGTAACGATGCTGAAAATTCAGCTTTGCATCACAGGAATAAATTACTTTGTCAAATATATTTAAATAGTACACAGTTATTTTAAATTGTAATAATATTTCACAATATTACTGTTTTTTTACTGTATTTTTAATTAAATAAATGTAGCCTTGGTGAGCAGACGAAACATTAAAAATCTTAGTGGTTCCAAACTTTTGGACTGTACTGTATATATATATATATATATATATATATATATATATATATATATATATATATATATATATATATATATATATATATATATATATATTTTTTTTTTTTTTTAAATCTTACCCCAAACTTTTGAATAGTAGTTTATAACGCTTTCCAGAAAAATATTAAGCAGCACTGTTTTCAACATGGATAATAATAAGAAATGTTTCTTGAGCAACAAATCATTATATTAGAATGATTTCTGGAGGATCATGTGACACTGAAGACTGGATTAATGATGCTGAAAATATAGCTTTGTTATTTCAAAAGTATTGAAATTGAAAACAATTCCTTTAAATTATAATTAGATATCACTATATCACTATATTACTATTTTTACACTATATTTCATTAAATAAATGCAACCCTGGTGAGCGCAAGAAACTTCTTTCAAAAACATTTAAAAATTGTAGTGTAGTTTACCCAAAAATGAACCAAACCAGTATGACTTTCTTTCTCTTGAGAAACATAAAAGGAGATATTTTGAAAAAATATGTTTTGTTTTTTTTATTCACCATAAAAGTTAATGGGGTCCAGTGATGTTTGGACATCAGCGTTCTTTAAAATATATTATTTTGTGTTCTGCAGAAGAAAGAAATCCTTACAGGTAGCCTAGATAAAGCAAACCGACATGAATTTTCAGAACAGATGAAGAACCAGTGAGACAAGACTATACACCAGATTCACCCTAGCGTCCGATAAAACAGGTCTCGCCAAAACCCACTGCAGCCGTTGTGCTTCTTACCTAACCTTGATCTATTATCCAGACCAGGGCCAAACTGTGCTCACATCAGAGAGGTGAGTGTTAGTTTCACCCGCAATCGATTTCTTTCGTCTTTAATGGATGGCTTTATTTAGCTGCGAGAAAGAGCACCACTCTCTCATACACGACCAGCAAGCTGTTTAATAGACCCAAATCTATATTTCATTAAAATGATGACATTCAGCACCCCCTGCTTGCTCTTAACTTCTGTCCTATCGATCGCCGGCCGTTTAACTCTTGTAGTCATGTGATAAATGGGCTGCTCGTAGGTGGCGCTCTCCTCCGAGCCCCCACTTTTCATGATGTAAGGAACGAGGCTCTTGATTCTGCCCATGTCAGATGGGGTCGGAGGTCACTGCTATGCATCTGTAACACAAGAATGGATTTCTCATCCGTTGGACGGAATCCGAGGTGCGAGGCGAGTCCGGCACGGTCACATTCTCTCACAGATAGAGGAAAATTGGCTCGGCTTGCACAGATTCATCTCACTCAGTCGGCTCATATCTGCTCCATTTGTCATCCAGACAACAACAAAAACTATTGTATCGATTTCATCCCCAGAAAACACGAAAGTCTTCACTGCTGCCATTAATGTGTAAATAATATTTGAATGCACTCACTTTTTGCTTTTTATCACTGTAGTTTGTGAGAATATATGATGAGATTTGTCATCCATCCATCCATAATATGCACAAAAGTTGGTAATTTTTTTATGCTTTTATTCAGCAAGGACACATTAAATTGACCAAAAGTGGCAGTGAAGACATTTATAATGCTATAATGCTTCAAAATTGATGATAATAAAAAATGTTTCTTGAGCACCAAATATTAGACTGATATTAAACTAATTTTAAACACCAAATATGAAAATGATTTCTGAAGGATCATGTGACACTGAAGACTGATTCAATTTTAAAATATATATAAATACAAAGATTATTTTAAATTGTAAGAATAATTCACAATATTACTGTTTTACTGTATTTTTGCTCAAATAAATGCAACTTTAGTGAGAATAAGAGCAAAATTCTTACCAACATTAGAGAATCTTACACATGCATTATATATATATATATATATATATATATATATATATATATATATATAAAATGAAAACAAAATGTCATAATGCAAAAAAAAAAAAAAGATGGTAAAATCAAAGTCCTAAAATGTTTAGGGGTGAAATTAAACTTGTCCATCAAGAAAATTTCCAGATCATGAGTTTAGAACATTCCATCGCTCTCGTCTTTAGAAAACAAACAATAAAATGAAGATTATTTCAATGACTCAAATAGATTTACTTGTTGTTTTTCATCTACAGGCTTTGTGCCAAGTTCATTTAGACCTAATTTAGATAAACAAACCAAATCTATCCATCAATTAGCCTTTTGCCCTCTTGTTTTAATGGTGCTTGCTATGTACATACTTTTTCTGTAGCTCATACAGGGTTAGATATCTAAACAAACCACTAACCCATAACTATAAAAAAAAATTTGGCATGTAATTCGACCTGCACTTTTTCAGCTGAGACACGAATGATACCAAATCATGTGTCTTGTTGGAGAGAGGTGTTTAGTATAAAATGAACTATTAAAGTATGATAAAAGTAATTCTTATGACTCAATTCTTCACAAGTCATATGAATGAAGTCAGTTGAACTCAAGAACCCGATCAATCTGATTGCTGAAAATTACTTTTATGGTCATTTTAAAGCTCAATCCTCATTTAGTGTCTGCGAAGTTCTTCAACAATTCACCCTTTGTGTTCCTGAGAGATAAAATCTAAAATCTAATCATATGAATGACATGAGAGTGAACAAATGATTATTTTCTAATGTTTTTTGTTTGTATACAATTCTTCTATTCACCTCATGTGCACAATTACTGCTGTCATACATGACAGAGAGCACAAAAAATGCCTGACATAATTTAATATGTTGTGGGAAGCTGTGGTGTTTATGATGAACTGGCAGTAATCTGACAGGCTCTTGAGGGTAAACACATTTGACATTTTCTTGTTGACCTTATGTCTGCTCTTCCAGCAGCTGATCTCTGACAGTTTCCCCTCTGCATCCTATAGAATCAGCTGCTTAACAAGCTACGACTGGTACAGAAGTTATCATATTATAGTTCTTGGTAGAAGAAACTCAAGTCTAGATCATTTTAACAAAAGCCAGTTGTGCCTTAAGTGCGACAATCATGTTATTCCTATTACAATTGTATAATTTACTAGAGTGTGACAACATCCTATTGAATATACACTCATCTGCCACTTTATAGGCTACTGTACACCTGTAACTGTTTGTTAACGCAAATATCTAATCAGCCAATCACTGTTACAGTATGGCTGTGTAGCAAGGAACAAGGACGACGGAGAATACGTAGTATAGCATTTAATGACAAAACAGGCAGGATTACACGAAGCACATCAACATGAACGAGAACGGACAAGGAGTGGAGGAAAACGCAGGGTATATATACAAGATGCAAACAAAAGGAACTTAACAAGATGATTAACGAGACACAGGTGAAAGGAATGACTAATTAAACAGAATGGGGAAAACTAGGTCAAACTAAAGACAGACGACAGTGAACATGTAACATATTCCCCCCCCCCCCCCCCCCCCCCGGGAAGGCGCATCCTCGCGCTGTAGAAGTCCAGGTTGGAGTCGCAGGTGGGAGGAGCCGTGGTGGTGAGCCAGACGGCGCCGTAGGTGCAGGCAGGTGGACGACTGACCAAGGCGGACCTGGAAAGATGAGGGAGCCCGGAGAAACCGTATGGCCGATGGTGTCCGATGGAGCCAAGGGAGGGAGGAGCCATGGTGGAACCGGAGTGTCTACTGTCAGAGGTGGAGCAGGGGGCACAGAGGCTTGAGGTGGAGATAGGGAACCCTCTGTGTGAGATGGAGCTGGTGGACAGAAGACTGTGGGCATCTGGCATAATGAAGATGAAGGGCTGAAGGACAGCAGCGATGGTGGGGTTAAGGAACTGGTTGGACGAGGAGGCAGGAGAGGGAGGCTGAGCGGGAACTCAGGAAACATGAGGGACACTGGAGAAACAGGCGCTGGAGAAACTGGAGATACAGGGGGCGCAGGATATACAGGGAAATCAGGAAACACCTCTCCAAAAAAGTCTATTAGATCAGCCTCAAACAAATCCTTCAATTCTTCTAAATAATGTCCAGAGCTCAACAAACTCACATTTGCAGCGGTGGTGGTGTGGGCGGGGCTTTCCTCCAAGCCCTCAAGCTCCACAATTACTCCCTCAGCAACGACTTGTGTTGCCGGCTCGTGCACCTGGTCAGATCCTGTCAGTGGTCTAGGCTCCCAAGGCTCCATCCTTATCCTTGGCACGGGCTCGTCTCTCACGGGTAGCCGGTGGTGGTTGGTTGGTCTCTGGCTGTGGAGTGGGGCTGGTGGTGAAGTCCTCCTCCGCAGGGCCGATGGTGAATGGCGAGTTGTTACTCACCAGCACCCACTCCACGAATGCGGCGAAATCCTTCCGAGGACCGCTCCCTGGGAGGCGTGCCCGGGACCGCTCGCTTAGGCTGGAATGGTAAAACACGGTCGGCGGTCGGGAAAGTGTGTTTGGCACGCCAACTCCAAAAAATCTCTTGTGTGTTTTTTCCAGGGAGTGGTCCCTCTGCTCCAGGCATAAAAGGGTTACTGCTTGGTACATGGTGACAGGAAGGGAAAAAAAAAAAAAAAAGAAAAGAAAACGCCACAAAACTTGGTCCGATCTTCTGTTACAGTATGGCTGTGTAGCAAGGAGCAAGGATGACGGAGAATACGTATTATAGTATTTAATGACAAAACAGGCAGGATTACACGAAGCACATCAACATGAACGAGAACGGACAAGGAGTGGAGGAAAACGCAGGGTATATATACAAGATGCAAACAAAGGGAACTTAACAAGACGATTAACGAGACACAGGTGAAAGGAATGACTAATTAAACAGAATGGGGAAAACTAGGTCAAACTAAAGACAGACGACAGTGAACATGTAACATATCGCCCCCCCCCCCCCCCCCCTCCCGGGAAGGCGCATCCTCGCGCTGTAGAAGTCCAACGGAGGAGGAGGGGAGGAGGGGAGGAGGTGGCTCTGGAGGAGGGCAAGGAGAAGAGGGGCGGCAAAATGAAAAAGAGTCCAAAGAAATATTCCATGGGGGAGTGGAGGGTGGTAGGAGCCAAAGGGAAACCTGGAGCAGGAGGAGCCAGATGTTGGTCCAGAGACCAACCATGACGAGGCCCCAGGGTGGAGTCGCAGGATGGAGGAGCCGTGGTGGTGAGCCAGACGGCGGCGTAGGTGCAGGCAGGTGGACGAATGACCAAGGCAGAGCTGGAAAGATGAGGGAGCCCGGAGAAACCGTATGGCCAATGGTGTCCGATGGAGCCGAGGGAGGGAGGAGCCATGGTGGAACCGGAGTGTCTACTGTCCGAGGTGGAGCAGGGGGCACAGAGGCTTGAGGTGGAAATAGGGAACCCTCTGTGTGAGATGGAGCTGGTGGACAGAAGACTGTGGGCATCTGGCATAATGAAGATGAAGGGCTGAAGGACAGCAGCGATGGTGGGGCTAAGGAACTGGTTGGACGAGGAGGCAGGAGAGGGAGGCTGAGCGGGAACTCAGGAAACATGAGGGACACTGGAGAAACAGGCGCTGGAGAAACTGGAGATACAGGGGGCGCTGGATATACAGGGGAATCAGGAAACACCTCTCCAAAAAAGTCTATTAGATCAGCCTCAAACAAATCCTTCAATTCTAAATAATGTCCAGAGCTCAACAAACTCACATTTGCAGCGGTGGTGGTTTGGGCGGGGCTTTCCTCCCAGCCCTCAAGCTCCACAATTACTCCCTCAGCAACGACTTGTGTTGCCGGCTTGTGCACCTGGTCAGATCCTGTCAGTGGTCTAGGCTCCCAAGGCTCCATCCTTATCCTTGGCACGGGCTCGTCTCTCGCGGGTAGCCGGTGGTGGTTGGTTGGTCTCTGGCTGTGGAGTGGGGCTGGTGGTGAAGTCCTCCTCCGCAGGGCCGATGGTGAATGGCGAGTTGTTACTCACCAGCACCCACTCCACGAATGCGGCGAAATCCTTCCAAGGACCGCTCCCTGGGAGGCGTGCCCGGGACCGCTCGCTTAGGCTGGAATGGTAAAACACGGTCGGGCGGTCGGGAAAGTGTGTTTGGCACGCCAACTCCAAAAAATCCCTTGTGTGTTTTTCCAGGGAGTGGTCCCTCTGCTCCAGGCATAAAAGGGTTACTGCTTGGTACATGGTGACAGGAAGGGGAAAAAAAAAACAAAAAGAAAAGAAAACGCCACAAAACTTGGTCCGTTCTTCTGTTACAGTATGGCTGTGTAGCAAGGAGCAAGGACGACGGAGAATACGTAGTATAGTATTTAATGACAAAACAGGCAGGATTACACAAAGCACATCAACATGAACGAGAACGGACAAAGAGTGGAGGAAAACACAGGGTATATATACAAGATGCAAACAAAGGGAACTTAACAAGATGATTACCGAGACACAGGTGAAAGGAATGACTAATTAAACAGAATGGGGAAAACTAGGTCAAACACAAGACAGACGACAGTGAACATGTAACAATCACTCAATGCATTTAGCCATATAGACACAATCAAGACGTCACAATGGGGAAGAAAGTTGATTTAAGTAACTTTGATCGTGGCATGGTTGTTGGTGCCAGACGGACTAGCCTGATTTCAGAAACTACTGATCAACTGGGATTTTCACGCACAACCATACAGAGAATGGTTCGAAAAAGAGAAAATATCTAGTTCTGTGGGTGAAAATGCCTTGTTGGTGCCAGAGGTCAGAGGAGAATGGCCAGTTCAAGCTGATAGAAAAGCAACAGTGGCTCACCATAATTGGAGAATATAAGATTGGAAAAACATTGCCTGGTCTGATGAGTCTTGATTTCTGCTGCAACATTTAGATGGTAGGGTCAGAAAATGGCATAAACTACATGAAAGCATGGATCCATCCTGCCTTGTATGCCACAGCCTACCTGAGTATCATTGCTGACCATGTCCATCTCTTTATGACCACAGTGTACTCATCTTCTGATGGCTACTTCCAGCAGGATAACACGTCATGTCACAGAGCTCAAATCATCTCAAACTGGTTTCTTGAACATGACAATGAGTTCACTATACTCAACAGTCACCAGATCTCAATCCAATAGTGCAGCTTTGGGATGTGGTGGAGCTGGAGATCGCATCATGAATGTGCCGCTGACAAATCTGCAGCAATTGCGTGATGCTATCATGACAGTATGGACCGAAATCTCTCAGGAATATTTTCCAGCACCTTGTTGAATCTATGCCATGAAGAATTAATGCAGTTCTGAAGGAAAAAGTGGGTCCAACCCAGTACTAGTAAGGTGCACCTAAATATATTATATATGATATTTATCTAAAGGTTTAGTTTCAATAAATGCTCATTTAGGTCTGATGAGATGTTTTTGGCTTAGAAAGTCACTGTTTGTTTTCATGCAATGGTTTTAGTTTGAAAGATCAAATACTTTAGATAAAATTCATTAGATTGCACCAAAGTTAGGGGGTCACTGTGTTCATTGAATATGGACATCAGACATAATGGTAAAACACACTCATCACATAAGGACAAGAGCCACTTCTGAAAATGAGATGCACACATCCTGAAACAATCCAAAACAACATCTCTTCTCTGAAATCCATTAACCTGATGAGGCCACTCTCAGAGAGATCAAAGGTGGTGTAGCTGTGCTCATTCACTTAAATGATGAATTCACTGTTGAATGAATCAACAACACAATATGAAGAGTGATTCTCAGAAGCATGTTCTCCATTTTTTTCTTTGTGTCCAGAATTACTCCTTCAAGTGTGCTTGTGACTAGGTGTGTTCATGGCATTGCCTCGGGATCTTCCTGTGTAAATGCATCTCTTGACTTTTGATAGTGCTTGAAACATCTAAATTCACTTGGGTAGGAAGAACATTTTCTTCCATGGCTTCTAAGGCAATTTCTTTGTTTAAGTCTAGGCTAAAGACTCATCTGTTTAGTCAGGCATATAGTTAAATTCCCACAGCCCACTGAACTAGCTCTATGCCGGGAGCTATTGTTTTTCACATCCTCCTTTGTGCACAGTGTGCAAACTCTCTGGGATACCCTGATGACACCACATTTGCTAAAATGTAATGCGAGAAATCGCATGTACCTCAATGCAGTGCACTCAATTTGATTTCCAGTGTGACAAATTGCAGTTGCTGCTTCCAGTTCTTCACATCTACTTCTCGATGCGTTATTTAATCAGACTGCCAAAAATAAAAAATTTTACATATTGGAGGATCTGTGACATCACACAGGGAAATATATTTGCATATGGCTGCCTCCAGAGAAAGACATCGCCGAAAAGTTAAACATCATCGCACAATAGGCCCCGCCCACTTGCATTCAGTCACTTAATGGCTGACATTTGCCTACATTGGATGTGAGCGTTGCGTCAAATGCAAATAGAACTCATTATAATCGTCGACACTGTCTACACTGAATACAGTGCACAGACACGCGTTCAGTTTCTGACGTGCTGGAGTCAGCCGACAGGACAAATGGAAGTGTGAAAGAACGTTCGCCTTTATGCATCCAGTTTAAACAACTTATTTACATCTCTGTACAGATTTCAGAAAGATTCCAGCATCAGAAACAAGTGGATGATTTATTTTAATGGCATCTCGGATTGTGTCTGAGGATTATATGTTTGTTTGGAGCAATTTTTCTTGTCAGCGAGGCACAGTGTTATGATTTCATAATACTTTGTCTGTAAATTATGGTTTTATGTGGATAATGTTTTCAAAATTCATCTTCATGTTTCCTATGCAATGACGTTAGCCAATCATAACAGTGGCCGTTTACCGACCAGCCTTAAAGGAGCCGTCCTTTAAAAATGGATCATTTCAGACAGAGGGTCAGAATGAAGGTTTAAAATAATTGTTTTTCTGCATATATATTTGTTTTATGAACTTAATTTAACTTTTCTTTTTTTGCCTGACTACCTTTCAGCACCCATGAGCAAAAATGGGAGAATTCAAGTACCGGAGGTCCTACGCCAGCTGAACAACTGCCATTGAGATAGATGGGAGTGCTAATGGATAGCTTTCTTCAGGTATTATAGACCTCCTTGGATTCAACATGCAACATAATGAAGCCATTGTGATCAGTTTTCATGCTACAGTTTGCATATTGCATACTGTTTCATGTACTATATACTGCACAGATAGCACTAGTTTTCTATTCTAAAAATTGCTATTGTCTGGTGATTCTTCTGACATTGTCTGGCAGTCATACACTGGTAATTATGCAAAAAGCACCATGCAGATGACAGACGAGGTGAAGAAGTAATTTCATACCAATCACTGCTCATTACCTAACGAACATTGATGACACTCAGCCCTGGAGAGGCCACACAAACCAGTACTGATGAGTTGTAATCACATTCTTATTTACCTCTTTGGAGATAACGAGGTTTTGGAACACAATTAAGCAGCAGTCAGGTTAAAGCAGGGTAATTCCAGCATTATTTCCTACCGATGAATAATTAACGCTAGTATAATTGGTATTTATTTGCCTGCCAATGCTGGGCGTCGGAAATGCTTGTTAATTGTGTTTCCTTTGACTCGACTCTCAACAACTCTTTCGGTTTTAATTAATAAGAAATTAATTTTACAGTGCTCTGTTTTGGCAGGGTTAATTTGCATATTGTATGTAAGAGTGATGCTGAATATTGGTGTTTAATATAGGCAATTCATTTGAGGTACTTTCTGTATGAAGTCTTTTCTTTCTTTCAATTCCTATCTCTTTCTTTTGTGCTACTCTACTGACTTATAAGTACAAAAAGTGACTGTTCCCTAAAACCATAGTGTTCTGCCTACTTAGATTACAATTTTGTTGGATTTGGGTGGAAATTTTCAATTCCGACTTTGCAGAGTTGCGTTTGTATGATGTCATAAGCATTGCATATGTCTTTTGTATATAAGACTGTCCCAGAATGCATTGTGATGAGCTCAGTTAAGCTTTAAATAGTTTAGATTATAAGAAAAAAAAATTGTTCTGCAGATAATTTTTTATTAAAGGATTGAGTTAATAACAACATGCTAATGTCAAGCTCCATTGGAATTAACTGTGAGTGTAAGAAGCACTTCCCGTGAGGCACTTTGAATGACTCTAGAGTTGAAGAGCGTTTCAAATCAAGTCACAGTCATATTTTATTAGTGTTGAGAAGATAGTTTCCTCCTTTTTAAATACAGTACACTCATGTTAAGCACTATGTACTATATAGCAAATCTGCTTGATTATTATATAATCAAACAATGTAAACTATATTATCAGCCAGTTATACACTTGTATGTATATATATATATATATATATATATATATATATATATATATATATATATATATATATATATACACCACACTCACACACACATATGAAGTAATATACTATATACAATATAGCAAATCTCTGCAGCAATATAATATGCATTTGTGCTAAAGACATGAATGAATTCTCAAGTCGTGTCCTGGTGAGGAAAGGTGTCGCCAGACTGAGTTTTCCCGGAGTTTAATCTTCCCATCTCCACCCCCGGATCTGGATCCAACTCCTTCCACTTCACATATCCCTAAACCTACCCATCTCTGCCCGCTGGATCTGGATCCAACTCCTCCCACTTTACATATCCCTAAACCTACCCATCTCTGCCCCCTGGATCTGGATCCAACTCCTCCCATTTTACATATCCCTAAACCTACCCATCTCTGCCCCCCGGATCTGGATCCAACTCCTCCCAATTTACATATCCCTAAACCTATCCATCTCTGCCCCCTGGATCTGGATCCAACTCCTCCCACTTTACATATCCCTAAACCTACCCATCTCTGCCCCCCGGATCTGGATCCAACTCCTCCCACTTTACATATCCCTAAACCTACCCATCTCTGTCCCCCGGATCTGGATCCAACTCCTCCCACTTTACATATCCCTAAACCTACCCATCTCTGCCCCCTGGATCTGGATCCAACTCCTCCCACTCTACATATCCCTACACTGTAAAAAAAAAAAAAATCAAAAGTTGAGAAAACTTAAAAGTTTAAGGCAACAAACTTCAGCAGATTTTTGAGTTTTCTCAACTTGTTTTTGTCTGAGATTTTTGAGTTCTCTCAACGTTTTGTTGTATAAACTGAATACAAGAAGTTGAGAAAACTCAAAAATCTTCTGAAGTTTTATACAACGTAAACCTACCCGTCTTCGCCCCCTGGATCTGGATCCAACTCGTCCCACTTTACATATCCCTAAACCTACCCTTCTCTGCGACCCTGGATCTTGTGTTCTGCAGTGAGGGGCTACTGGGCTTTTTGGGGGGGCGATTCAGCGTTGGGCCATCAGGCGAGATAGAGAACTCCGATTGGCTGTTCAGTTTAGTGAACGAGTCGAAGCGTGAGAATAATAGCAAAACAGTGAGCAAACAATTCAAGGCAGTACTGACAGAAGGCTGTTCTAATTTTACATCATGTAGGCTACCTGAGTGTTCCTGGGCGAATGTTTAATATTAACGTGAGCCGAGTGGAATATAGAGAGTGATCAGTATGAATGATATTCAAAACTGTAAGCACGCACTGCTTTGTTTACTGCAGCCTGCAGTGCCGGTCTCCCTTTCTGAATCATGAATATAAACAAATAGACAGCAGTCTCCTTACATGCAGGCACAGAACTTTAATAAGTTATCAGAATTTTTATTTTTGCCTTGTAGACAACAAAAGAGGTGATTTTGAAGGGGCTCAAATCCAACATCAACATGAAAGGAGCACCTTAGCAACTGCATAGCAACACGATGAGTTATGCAGGAGCAAAAAAAAAAAAAAAAAAAAAAAAAAAAAAAAAAAAATAGATGCACATTTAATTATTTAAATCCCAAAAAGACAGTCAAACCACATTATATCTAGCAAATTACTTCCAGCAAATATACGTAAAATGGCTACAAATTTCACCTTGAGGGAAAAAAGCCTTTAAATGGCCCATCATTCGTTCCTTTATGTCCCTATAAAAAGAATTTTGCTGGATGACACAGTCATGCAGCGTCACACTGTGAGATTCACTCAGTTAAATGCCATTGGAAAGTTCACACTACAGTATTACCCACGATACATTTCACTTGACAGCTCTGTCACAGCATTTGGTAATGATTTTTTCTTCATTCACAGACACCCTTTCTTCATTGACAGAGCTGTCATTGTGAGTTCAGAATGAAATGTTCCATATCTGGCCTTTTTTTCTTGTTCCTCAGAAGTTCTTTCATCTGTATACAAACATACTCTGTGAGTCTATGATGGTAAAGTAAGCAAGTGCACCAAACAGCTTTATCTTTGACTGCGACTTGAGCTAGAAAAAGACAAAAATAAAAACACACTGACACAATAATTTCAGTGTATGAATTAGTTTTCTTTATGACTTTCATTGGTTCCTTACATAATGTTCTAAACAGCTTTTTTATGTTTTTGTCTTAACCAATCTTTGCTGCACTGGGTAGCTCCTTCCCCAGTGGAATCTCATTGGTCCAAAATAATTACCCACATAGCTGGATGTTAAATAATAATGAGTCTTAACCAATCATTGCAGTGTTGCACTGTGTAGCTCCACCCCAATCCAATATAACTGGTCCAAAATAGCTAAACATTAAAGGGGACCTATTATGCAAAATTCACTTTCATAAGGTGTTTGAACATAGATTTGTGTTCACATTGTGTGTAAACAACCAGCTTATAATGGTAAAAATCCATGTAAAAAAGTGTGATGTTTGAATGTGTAAAACTCACAATCGCAAGGGTGTTCTGGGTTGTTTATGGAGATGGTTACTGTTTTTTGTGGTTGTTTGCTGGTTTGAGTCAAAAGACTCAAAAATCAGGTTTTTTTAATAATAAGAAAAAATAGAAAAATATAGTCTAATCTGTTCTATTCCATTCATTTTAACACATTTTTATAATCTATAATAGAGCTTGTGGAAGAGCATGAGACCTTTCCAGTGGCTCACACACCAACTGATGGACATGGTCTCATGATCATTATCTTGAAGAGGGCAGTGGGGAGAAATTGAAGCTCATGAACAACCTGGAACTGTAGAGGAGAGAATGGCATGTGTCATGGAGGCGTTTTCTGTGCAGTGAGATATGAGATTCATCTGTTTTTATCACCGTTTCTAAAAACAAACATATGGTTGTGAAATCTTATCCATATGCTGCAGGTTTTCTTCTCTCACAAACACTAATTAAATCTCTCACTTTTCCTGCACACTGCTGTTCTCTGCAAACATCACACAGGTGTTAGATGCCTTGGAAGGGTCCACTTCTCCCTCTGTCTCTCTATAAATCATGTTAATATACGAAATTGACTAAAATCTGTTTTTTTTTTTTTTTAACCTTTATAATATACTAAAAACTACCTTTAATGATTGGTTCGTTTTCAAATAAAAAATTACCCCAAGCTTTACTCACCCTCAAGCCATCCTGTATATGACTTTCTTCTTTCTGATGAACACAATCGGAGAAATATTAATAAATATCCTGACGCATAGCCTACAAGCTTTATAATGGCAGTGAGCAGGATCAGCGAGAATGAGCTGAAGATAGTGCTTCCATCCATCATAAACAATGTAGTAATGCGTGTAGATAAGGGACGAAGGAGGCGGGAACCGGCGAATGTTCAACATAATTTTAATATATAACATAAACAAAGAACAAAACGAAAGTAATGCCGGCAGACCCTCGCGGACGTCTGCCGGCCACACAAACATAATAAAACTTACCTTTTATGCTCCCGGAGCTCCTCCGTGAGAGACTCAAGGCCGGTGCGCCTCCCAGGTGATGCTCGTTAAGGCCGTGTGTCCACCAGAGCGTTTTTTTCCAGCTGCTCCCTGAAGGTTCTCGCCCGCCCTGGTCGCCACAAAGTATAATTCAGCAAATTCCATTTCCTGTCATTCAATTCCAAATAGAGGGTATGCATCGACGTCACTTTCCCGCCAAAAGCGCGCTCCCTCAGCCGGACTGAGTGGCAAAAGAACCTGCAGCATGACTGGATTTAATAGGAGAAACTGCGAAAACGCGAGTAAAACTAACGAATTACACTAAAGGTTGGAATTGAATGTGTTCCTTACAACTTGTCAAATAAACCTAATCCAGGGATATTGACATGCAGCAAGGAATCGTGTTTCCTGACTTTTATATGTGCCTGATTTCGACGCCGGGGAAACACATAAAGCAAATCTGCCTGTGAATATTTTATATAACTACAATATAGGTAGGTTTAAATCCACCTAATCACTTATATCAATGTTATATCGTCATATTGTCCGGCCCTAAAACATATGTAGTTTTATAGTATAGTTTTTGTCAGTGTTGTTTATTGAAAAACACCCAATTATGCAGAATATAAGATGGAAAATATTTAATTGATGATCTGTCAACATAATATATAACAATACAGTAATACAGTATGATTTTACCTCAAAATCCAACAATTTGACACAAAATGATAACTGCAAAACATGTTTCTCTGCCTGGAGTCCAGCTGTTTCTTTGAATTGCAGTGATACATTTGCTTCTTTTTTCTGTAGCTTTCTGCAGTTTTTAAATATATACCTCAGGTTTTGTGTCAAAGCTATTTGTACAGTCAGTCGCAAAGCTCTTTCCCGTTTTGGATGTGTTTTGTGTGTTTTTCGTGACATTCATGCTGAAAGCCAATGCTGCCGCTCAGTCTTTTGCCACACAGTGGGCGTGACCGCAGTCGTAACGGTCGACGGTGACGTCACGTGCATACCCTATATTCCAATTCAGCTTCCTGTGATTCTATTTAAAATTATACTCATGAAAGGGTGGAAATTCTGAATTTATGGTGTGTGACAGTGATTTTTACTATGTTTTACGAGGTGTTGTTTAGGCACAGTGTGAAGCAGAAAAAAAACCCTAAAATCCCTGAGTTTTCCCTAAAATCCCCTTAAAATCCCCTTAAATATGGTAAAATCATAAAAATATGACAGACATGCATTAAAAAAAGTGGCCTGGGCCATATCAAGACATCACATCAGAGACATGGGGCCAATTATTTTTTACATTTTCTCCAGAAAATGTAAAAATTTTGTTAAACTATAATATTAAAGAATTTCTGTATTTATTAAAGCTATGATGAAATCATCAGGTATTAAATCATATTCTTCAACACAGACCACTCTACATTTCACATTTCATCATGTTTTTTTTTTCCATAATGCATCACACACCATAGCTAATGCTAAATTCACTCTCATACTGCCGTGGTTGATGATTGCTTGCAGAGCATTGATTTCCTAGGATCTGCTGTATGTCCTAAACATCTGTTGTATTCCATCTCACGCTAATCAAACCTGTTGTTTCTCCCACAGGAAGTCCACGCCTGTCAGGGACTTTGCCTTGTCGAATTAGGCCGTTTAACATAACGTCCACATCAAAGTCGGCGTGCAGAATAAACACATCGCCATCATTCAAAGTGAGCCTTTATGGGATGTTACCACAGATCAGTCTGTGGCAAATTCAGAGCGATGTATAATCTCCAGAAACCACAGAGTCTTTTTGATTCGTGTCCGCTGTGCACAGCACAAGTCCATCTTTGTTTTATTCATAATCGCCTGAGCTTCCTGATCAAAGACTCCCACAGTACCTCCGTCCACCCACTGAGCGCTCCTCTACGATTAAACGGGACTGCCTGCCTGTCTCGCACCATCCAGAACCTGCTGTAACCTTTTCATCAGGTACTTCCTTCGTTTCGGTCTTTGTTAGTTGTCCTTGTGGGAATTCTGCCTCTCTTTCTCCCCCTTCTCTTTCTTTCCAGGATAAAATGAAATGGGAATAATAAAGCCTATATTCTGCTTTGAAGCTTCTACCTGAATAAATTCTCATGTTTTCAGCACATCGCTCTGTAGATATGAAGGAGGAAGCTGGCACGGTTGGTGGCATCTTCTAGTATGAAGTAAGATGTGACAGCTTTGCGGTTGATATTGAGACATTGATCCCAGACTATTTCGGCACTTTTCATCATTCAAGTTTATTTCTACTACTTTTTCAAGACATTCATTGTTCTTTAGACTTCCTGTGTCTTTTGTACAGCAGTGCCTTGTCGGAAGCCTTCGAGTACAAGAAGACATTTTTGTGAGGTTTTTTTTTTTTTTTATATATATATATAAATTCTGTCATTTGAAAAGCATGAAGGAGTTGCTATTCGGTTGCTAAGATGTTCTGAGTGGTAAGCGGTTGCTAGGGTGTTCTGGGTGGTTGCTAGGTGGTTACTTAAGGGGCTGTTTACACGACACAGTTTTTAACTAAAAACAGAAAACTTTTTGTGTTTTGGCAGTTCATGTACACAACAACTGCATTTTGGGGGCATGAAAATGCAAACTTTTAAAAACGGGTTTCAAAGTGCATGTTTTTGAAAACGATACTGTTATCGTCTCCATGTAAACCACAAAATCGTGATTTTTTTAAAACGGTGACATCATTCGCACGCGTATTTCATGTTCAGTCTATAGGCATGTAGTTTATCTTTACAAATTGACATCGCCAACTACTGGCCTGGCAGCACAATACAGCGTTTTTAGTCATTTTCCCAGATCCGTATAAACAGGGATGGTTTTGACAACGTTGCCGTTTATATTATTATATTGTTACATATAACAATGATTAGTTTTGTCTATAAATGTATCCAAACAGTTGTTCCCTTGTCTAATAAAACATGTAATTTATTAAAGCATCTTTGGTGTTTCCATGGTTTCGACAAAATTAAACCGGAAATCGAGGGTAACATAGGTATGATGTCATTCATAGGTGACGCACGGACATGGTCCATTTCCTGGTTAAAATTGCTTATTTCTCTGGATTTAAACATTCTTGGAAACATCTGGGATAATCTAAGTACACAAGTCAACAAAATATGTTGGGTTTTGGATATTTTAATCCAAAAATCTTACATATTGTGCCTTTAATAGTGAGAATTGGACCCTAAACTAAAGTGTTACCAATATTTTAAATATAAATTGAAATAATGCAAATGGATGGCTTCAACAAAAGTATGTATATATGTTAATTTATAAAGATCCTTGGTTTATAGGTTATTTTTAAAAATCAGTTTCCCTTTGGAAAAAAAAAAAAATGTTTTTACTTACAGAGCATTTACTGTTCAGAGCATGACTATTGCACTATTTTTTTCACCCATTTTATCATCTTGGTGAAAATAGCAAATTCGGTCGCTTAGAAAAGTATTAGCTCACATCTCCTTTAAAAACTGCATTATTTAAGATTTTATTTATAGCTCAAACGTTGTGGGACGAGTTATGCACTAAAGTTGCTTAGTGCCAGGGGTTTGTTCAAATCCCTAACTAAGAGCAATAGAAATAATTATGCTTGACTTAACAAACAACACTAATTATTAGCAAACACGTTTGGTTTCAGGCCCAAGAAAATGCACAGAACCCAAGAGCCGTGTTTGACAGAGTTGAAATGGACCATAAATTATCTACTTAATATTAATGCATAAAGTACTGATAATTATACGACTCCATCAAATGCGAAATGTCAAAAACGAGGTCATGAATGGATGATTTTCTAATTCAGCTCTAACTCAAAAGTTAGTGATACATGCAAATGACTTATTTTATGGATTTTTTCACAGCCAATTGAGAGTTAAATCTATCTCTCCGCTAAATGAATAACCCACTTTTCAATAAATCAATTTATTAATTCACTAAAGTTCTGTTTAATTAACTGGGTCGGTCAGGGAGCCTCACATATGCAGAAATAACGGCGCCCTCTTTGTTGTTCATTAACAAGCGAATTAGATGGGAGCAGTTTAGTGTTTTTTTTAATCTTTGAACATGTTAATTAACTTTGAGGTGTGTACAGTGAGCAGAAAAATTAATCATTTTCATGTTTTAATCAAAAGGGATGCAATTCATGAGAGATATCTGGAAATATAACGTTAGGCTATATTAGACATCAAATAATGGCAGAGCTGTGGCGTTGGCAGTTAGCAAATTTGTTGCAGGTGTATTAGGCTGTGGCACTCATGGGAGCCCTATTCCCCATTTATCTAAAAATAAACTAGATAAGCTTTTCCAGGGCTCTGCTATACAGTAACCAATAAGGTGGTTGCTATAGGATATTCAGGCTGTTTGCTTGATGGTTGTTTAAATATCGCTCAGATTCCTCATTTGATGCAAATTTATGAGATATTTATATATTTATAATCTGCCAGGCAGGAATCATTAGTCTGATCACTTAATAGGAAATACATGAGTGTTATTATTCATATCCATAGCTCCATTCATGTGCAAAATGAACATTAATTCTATACGTTCAAGTCATGTCATGTCAGTGATTGTATTTATGAGTTGATTTTCTAGGCAATGAGATGAGGACGTCAGCTGTGGAGGAAGCAAACTGCTATTGATCATAAGTTTTAATTGTGTATGTTGCCAAAAAATACCAGTTTAACCATTTTATGAGTTAAAAGTCTTGTTCAAATGTTTGAGGTCTGTATTTATTAAATCAAAATACAGTAAAAAAAGCAATATTTTGAAATAATATTATATAAAATGTAATTTATTCCTGTGAAGGCAAACTCAATATGGTGATTTGCTGCTCAAGAAACATTTCCTATTATTGTCTTGTTGAAAACAGTTGTGCTGCTTGATATTTTCGCTGAAACCATGATACATTTTTTCAGTATACTTTGATGAATTTAGAAAGTTAAATAGAACAGCATTTTGTAAATCTGTAACATACAAAATGTCTTTACTATCACTTACTATCTTTAATCAATTGAATGCATCCTTGCAGAATAAGAGTATGAATGAGGTCATGACATGAGAAAATTTGCTTTGATCTTTTGACATATAAGAGATTTTTGTACCATTGCATAGCTTAAAACGTGACTTCACACGGGCAAATTCATTTGCATATGGCTGCCTCCAGAGCAAGACATCGACGAATAGTTTTACATCACCGCACCACAGGTCCCGCCCACTGGCATTCATTTGCCTAATGGCTGACATTTGCCTAGTCTGGATGTGAGTGTCGCATCAAAAGCAAACCATTATAATCACTGATGCTGTCTACACTGGATACAGTATATAGATGCGTGTTTCTGACGTGCTCCAAACACTTGAGTCTAACGACAACAGCACAAATGGAAGAGTCCTATTTAGCCAATCATAACAGTGGCTGTTTACTGCCTTAAAGGAGCCACCCCTTCAAAATGGATAATTTCAGACAAAAGGTCAGAATGAGGGTTGAAAACAATTGTTTTTCTCTGTAACCTCAAGTCATGTAATGTATTCCAACCTTAAGCTACACCCAGGAAATGGTCCAAAAATACATAAGTTCCAGATTTTTCCATCATGGTCAAACAAATCCTTGGGATTATTTGAGTCGGACCTCAAAGTGGTAGTCGTGCAGAGGCCCAGGGGCCGCCTGAGGGGTCTAGGGCAGAGGGCGATTCAGAATTAGTGCTAGGTGTTTTAGCAAGGCATGCTTCAGTTGGTTTATCGCTGACTTTGGAATAGAAAGCCAAGCACGAGTTAAGGAAATCACTGGGGGATGAGTGTAATGAAGGAATGGGAGGGAGGACAGGAAAACATGTCACTGTTGGTAAGTTTTGAAGAGTGCTAAAGTAGATGGTGGAGGGTTGGAAATGTGTTTGGGGAAGCTTCTTCAAAGTTCAAAGAGAGGAGCATACAAAACCCCGTCCCATCTTACAAGATTAACTCCGGACGGCACAACCTATGACAATTCTCCTGGCTTTATCCGCTGGTCAGATTTCAAAGTTAATATAAGGACAGATGAGATGCAGCAATGCACCATATATATCGGTCACAAAGCAGATAATCTCAAAATGCCCTGGATCAAGGTTAATCTGTCATAAAACACAAATTTAGCAAGAAAACATCTAATTCTCGACATCTTTGGCATGTTAGACCATAAAGATTTAACTCAAAGCATATTGTACATTTAGTTGCAAACATTATGGGTGAGGAGACATAATGTTTAGTCCATTTAGTGCAATATATGTTTTATGTTGTGGTGTAGAATATTACAAGGATCAGCAGTTGTTATACAGCATTAAACTTACTTTCCTTTGCTCTGATCTCTCTGGATTATCTGAGATTATGGGATTTCATATTTAAAATCACTGCAGATGTTTCCCTAAATCAAGAATAAGAGATTCCGGAGAACCAAAGATACCATGAGACCCTCTGAGATTTGATAATCACCTGTCCTGGGAATTTATGCAACATGCAATTGCGAGCATCGCAATTTAAAGGAGACCTATTATGCCTCTTTTCACAAGAAGTAATATAAGTGTCTGGTTTCCCCAGAATGTGTCTGTGAAGTTTGAAAACGACCTTCGTCTACACTACACTTTATCTACACTGGCGTTTCCACAGCATTTCAGAAACTACACTATATTGCCAAAGTATTGGGACACCCCTCCAAATCATTGAATTCAGGTGTTCCAATCACTTCCATGGCAACAGGTGTATAAAATCAAGCACCTAGGCATGCAGACTGCTTCTGCAAACATTTGTGAAAGAATGGGTTGTTCTCAGGAGCTCAGTGAATTCAAGCGTGGTACCATGATAGGTTGCCACCTGTGCAATAAGTCCGTTTGTGAAATTTCCTCACTACTAAATATTCCACGGTCAACTGTTAGTGGTATCAGAACAGAGTTGAAGCAATTGGAAACAACAGCAACTCAGCCACGAAGCGGTAGACCACGTAAAATCACAGAGCGGGGTCAGCGCAATCAGAGGTGCACAGTGTGCAGAAGTCGCCAACTTTCTATAGAGTCAATAGCTACAGACCTCCAAACTTCATGTGGCCTTCAGATTAGCTCTAGAACAACGCATAGAGAGCTTCATGGAATGGGTTTCCATGGCCGAGTAGCTGCATCCAAGCCTTACATCACCAAGTGCTAAGCAAAGTGTAAAGCATGTCGCCACTGGATTCTAGAGCAGTGGAGACGTACTTCTCTGTCTGGCAATCCGATGGAGGAGTCTAGGTTTGACAGTTGCCAGGAGAACGGTGCTTGCCTGACTGCATTGAGCCAAGGGTAAAGTTTGGTGGGGGGAGGATTATGGTGTGGGGTTGTTTTTCAGGGGTTGGGCTTGGCCCCTTAGTTCCAGTGAAAGGAACTCTTAATGCTTCAGCATATCAAGACATTTTGCATTTCATGACCAAAAATGTCAACAAGTGTAAACAGTTGCCTCTTGCACATGTAGGTAGTTGCAGTATTAAAAATGCATTGTTTAACTGCACAATGGCTGCTAAAAATTACAACAAAGCCAGCAAAGATTGTAGTTCAATCTCCATGTTATTGTTTATATGGTCGTCAAGGATACGCAGAGCAAACATGGGCAGATATCATTTTCAAAAGTCTCCGTTTTGGTCTGTTTACACTAAAACGCAACCCCGGTGTTTTCAAACTAAAACGGGCTTTGAAAGTCTTCGTTTTTCAAGGGTTGAAAACGCCAGGGTAGTGTTAACCACAGGCACAACTGTAGCAAAAATGTAGCATTTTAAAACAGAAACGCACTAGTGTAAACAGGTGTTTACACTAAATGATAATTGTCAGTAACAGTCTTCAGCCTTACATTGTTCAAACTAGAGCAAAGTCCCTTTAAGACAAGTCATTTCACTCGGCGGCCATCTTTAAAATGCCTCTCGGGCATCCTGGGCATCATGCAGCTTCTATGTCTTTGAATAGGGAAACATCAAATTCTCCAAAACTGTTCGCCAACCTTACGGTTAAATTTCATATTTGAAATCACCAATGAAATCTGACAACAACTGTCTTATAAATGTTTTATCCAAACGCTCGAATCATGACAAAAAACTGTATATTTTAGGCTGTGTCAAGCTAATGCGCATGCGCAGACCTAAATGCGCGTCTCTTCTGCCATGTTTCGGAGGCTCGCAACTGACTGTTTCTATAGAAACCGGTGCTTCTAACGGCTGCTGCAGTGACGCGATGAGTTTGCCAGTCGGCGATTGGCTCTTATTTAGAAGGCGGAACTAATTCCGCCATATTGCGCGTTACACTTTCTCCCATTCAAAACAATACGAGTGACACGTCTTGTGTTATTCTATAGTCTTTGACTAGAGTCAGAGAGACTCAGAAAGAAGTTACAACTTGGACATCTGGACATTTCTGAACAGTTAGTGGATAAATTTGTGTAGCTGCTGTGGAGATTATTCAACGTGCTGTCATGTTAATCTTTTGTGCAAAACCTGTATGGACACCCACTATACATAGCATACCTGTTTGCCAAACAGAGCCATACACACCAGGCTAACATTTATGATTTGCTATCAAATGCTGTGAAAGGTCTAATATTTTTTTTCCAAAATATCACTTGTGAAAACAAAATGTGCAGTTTAAGGGGCAGTAATATTATAATAAGATGCCCTTCCTATGTCACTAGGGGAGTGAAATCTGAATGGCTCATGTTTTCTCATGCTTGTAGAGAAAGATTGACCAAAACAAAGTTACTGGGTTGTCCTTTTTCATGTTTGCTGGGTGGGCAGATGCACCGGGGACCCTATTATAGCACTTAAACACAGAAAAGGTCAGATTTTCTGCATATGTCCCATTTAAGGCTCACATGTATATTTGTATAATAATATAGAGATTCTTGCTTTGATGTGACAGGCATGAATTTTTATGTGGTTGCGAGTGTATATGGATGTATTTCGGTGAGGAGGAGAAGGAGAAGAATGACAATAAAAAGCAGATAATCTTGATGATGAAATATCAAGAAAGTATTATTTTCTTTCAAGAAAAAACAACAACAACAAAAAAACATCTTTGTGATTCTTAATATTTTACCCATTACACACAATGCTCAAAATAATGTTAGGAAGTTTTGTTTTTTTCACAATGTCACAATTAAGTGAGGGTTGATGTTTTGTCATTTTACTTTCTTGGCTTGATTGGATGTTTATTTTTATCTCTGTGTGCTACACTAACTAACTAGCAATAACAAGTCAAAAAAATCCTAATTTTTCTGAACAAAAAGATTATTTTGTAATACTGTTTCAACTGGTAATGTTTTAATTAGATGTCCTCAGTATCACTTTTTATATCACTTTAAGTCTATTTAACTAGCAAAAGCAAGTTACTTTTGACATCATTTGATTAATTCTGTGGTGTTTTATTATATGTTTGTTTCTCTCATTATGTTCAGTAAAATCAGTATGATGAACATTTCAAAAGATGCTTCTTAAGATAATAAAATGATCATGTAAACTAACTCTTGATCACAAAGCAATGATTAACTTTAACTTTTAATTTAATTCTGCCAGTCATATGGTTTATTTTCTTTTTATTAATGTGTGCAAAAAGCAAATTATATTTTAAAAAAGTCTGTATACATCATCATTCCTAAAAGAGTTCAGAAAGTACTGCATAACTCGAATGACCCACAGATCAGAATGCAATGTTATATATTATATTAGCAGCATTATGAAGTGTTGTGCTGCCATTAAGAGCACCAGTGGCCTTTTCAACAGATGGTTCATGTTCATAAGAGGATAGATTCACATGCTTACCCAGTTTCATTTCCATACACAGCCTGCATGCACACACGATAAAAGCCTTTCAGGACGAGCTGGTGTGAAAACACTGCTAAAATCACTGTTATGTGTCTCAAATCCTTTTTTGTGAAGGCAAATTCATATTTGGGTCAAGATTTCGGGCAACTCTCTCTTTCACACTCCATTTCATTGTCTATTTTGCTCTGTCTTGCTCCCGCCTCCCATGCCTCCGTCTCTATCCTCTCTCATCCGAGAACACAAGAGGACACGTTAACCTCTACCGTTTAGAATAAAGGAGAGGAATATTATAGGTGAGCTGCTGCATGTTTAGTGCTGATTGGTGGGTGTAAGCGCAGCAGACGCAGGAGCTCGTTGCTTTTCCAAACTGCCCGCTGACCGGCCAATCACCTTGAAAATATGGATAAGATGGACAGGCCTGACCGTGAAGCACTTTAGATGGACAGGCCTGACTGTGAAGCACTTTGGAAGATCATTTTCATAATCAGCACATCAACAAACGCCATACAGCCCAACACACTGCCCTATTGAAAGGGACCACAGGGTCCAAAATTTGAATGTTGAAGACAGCCACACACACACACACACATATATATATATATATATATATATATATATATATATATATATATATATATATATATATATATATATATATATACACACAAAGCCAATATGTATACATTAATATTCAATCTGATGTTTAAGTAACTTGTTTTTTATTTCATATATATTTTATTTATTTCAAGCATATCAGAAGTTCAACGACTCCTCATGAGTCCTCATGTCTTTGTTAGAAGCATCATCTTTCCTGTGCGCTGACGAAGTACAGACCTGCATTAAGTCGATGCAAGATATCGCCATGGTTACAAAAGATGTTCCTGTTCTGCCGTCTGAAGGTGGGAATGGAAAGGGAACATCCTTTGCACCTCTATGGAGGCAGGCATGCAGCTACGGTAAATTGTTAAATGCCTGAAGATCGATATGCCTTGTCCGCTCGCCTCCTCGCTGATGGGCAGAAATGCTCTCAGCTTTCATTAGGAATGTCAGCAAACCGGAGATCTGACCTATACGCTGCCAGAGGTCAAACTGGCGCCCACTCGCGTACACCTTGCCGAATTTAAGACTTGCTGAAAACTAAATAGGATCAACTATTTTGAGGCTTGTGCTGTATGACATGCGTGCCATCTTTCAGTGGATATTAACTTATTCTTTTTGTCCAAAACATTCATAACTTGGAGACTGGCTGTAACCTGTAACATTTGTCATGTCAATTTTTCATATTTGTGCCTGTTTATTCATATTTGTAAATAAGTGTGTTTCTTTAGATCTTTCTAGTGGACTGAGGTCAGCGCCCTTTGCCTGGACTTCAACATGCACATAGAGATACTGAGCACCATCTAGTGGTGTGAAACAACAAGACTGAACACAATTACTCATTCTCAGTAACATCCTGCACTCTTAAAAATAAAGGTTTCAAAAGGAGGTTTTTGTAGCGATGCAATAAAAGAACCATTTTGGGTTTCCCAAAGAACCTTTCAGTGAACAGTTCTTAAAATGACCAGTTTTTTCTTAGTGTGAAGAACATCTAGAGTAATGTAAAGAACATAAAAAGCTTCCATGGATGTTAAAGCTGCTTCTTTGAACCATCAATGGGAAAAAAGAACCTTTATTTTTAAGAGTGTGAGACAGATTGTTATTTTGTGATCAGACCTAAATTGCTTAGTCTTTAATTTAATTGCATAATAATAGACAATTTTAAATATCAAATTACTATTATTATTGCTCATATAGCTGACTTTAAAGATTTTTCAAAATTTCAGTCCTAAATATTTGGAGTGTAAATAATCCCACTTCATTTTTGTGCTGTTAATTTTCTTCCTGGTGGATTTTAATTTCACCTGACAAGTGATAAAATAGGCACAAACTATTTCGACTTATAGGCTCTTTTGACTCAAGCCAGCACAAAATCACCTAAAGACCACCTGGAAAAACATAGAACCACTTATCAACAAATGAAAAACCACTCTGAACAGCTTGTCAACCACATAGCGATGGTACCCAGGTAACCACAGGCAAACATTTTCTTCAGAAAAAATTGTTTATAATAATAACTAAAAAAAAATAACAAGACTGGTATATTAAGTACCCTAATAAAAAAAATAAAAAAACAGATTCCCCCTAAAAGGAGTTTTTATTTATTATAATAACTACAAAAAATTAACTACACTGGTAATATATATATTAAAAATGGCTCAAATTGCATTTAAAAAAACAAACAAACAAACAAAAAAAACAGATTCCCCCCAAAAGGAGTTTTATTTATTATAATAACTAGAAAAAAAAAATAACTAGACTGGTAATATATATATATATATATATATATATATATATATATATATATATATATATATATATATATATATATATAAACCATTAAAAATGGCTCACATTGCATTTAAATAAAAAAGCAAAAAAGTCAAGTTGCCCCCCTCCCCCCAAATTTTTTTTTACAATAATTACTACAATAAACAAACAAAAAACAAACAAACAAAAAACATTAAAATTTAATTAAAATAAAATTTGAAAGCATACAGATTCCCCAAAAAGTAATTTTATTTATTTACAATAATAATAATAAACTGGTATTAAGTATTTAAAAAAAAAAAAACATAAACATTGCCCAAATTGCATTAATATCAAAATTTTTAAATGCATTTTAAAGCATACAGATTCACCAAAAATCATTTTATTTATAATAACAAACAAACAAACAAAATAAATTGGTATTAACTATTTATAAAATGCCCAAATTGCATTAAAATAAAATAAATGTGGGCATTTAAAATAAATAAATAAATAAATAAATACATACATACATACATACATACATACCTACCTACCTAGACTGGTATTAAGAATAAGCAAACAAAACAATTACTCAGATTTTATTAAAATAAAAAAGCATTCTAAAGCATAAAGTTTACCAGAAAAAAAGTTATTTTATTATAATAATAACAACTACAAAAAGAAAAAGAAAAACTAGACTGGTATAAAGTATAAAACAAACAAACAAACAAACAAAAAAGAGTCAGATTTCATTAAAATAAAAAAGCATCTGTAAGCTTCCAAAAATGTAACTTTATTCATAATATTAACTACAAAACAAAACAACAAAAACAACAACAAAACACAACCTAGACCAGCAAGTAAAAAAAATAAAAAATAAAAAAAGCATTTTAAAGCTTACAGATTCTCCCATAAATAATTGTATTTATAATAACAAACAAACAAACATGCATATACTAGTAAAAAAAAAAACACAAAAAACACTAGACAAGTATAAAATACAAATTGCCTAAATTTGATTAAAATAAAAAAATTCTAAAGCATTCTAAAGCATACAGATTCCCATGCTCTAACCTATTAATATTTAATTTCCATTAATATTTTTCACATGAATCCCACACACAACAATCAATAACAGTCGAACAGTCGAACTCTTATCCTGTTAGAGACAGATCTGTGGTTTCCTTCAGTCCTCCAGATCCGTCATATCCCTGAAAAGCAGCTCCGTGGCCGTCTGTGTCCTCCCTCAGGAGCTCGCTTTCAGTCTGGGATGTTTCTTCATCCATCATACGTGACAGGCCTGTTGGAAAACACACTAAACATGCTGCTTCTCTGAGAACAGGCTGCTGGGAAGTTAAGATCATGTGACCTGGAAACATGTAAGATCTCGTTAAACTGTTTAGCTCTTTCACACCAAAGAAATTGATCTATAGGGTAAAAACAAAGGACAGAAACAAAGAAAAAAAACATGTTCTGGGTTAAAACAAATGAAGATTTATGAAGCATTACTACATATAGTTTTACTTGTCCTTCACTATTACAGTGTTACTTTTCTGGCTATACTTTTCAGAATTGTCACTTTAACACAAGTTTATCCCGTAATGTCTTACAAACACGTATTTCTTTTAAATATGTAATTTTATAAACTTTTTTCTTCTGGTAATCAAGTGAATGATTTATTTATCTTTTTTTTTTTTTTTTTTTTTTTTTAAATACAAATGTATCGTTATAAACATCTTTACTGTCTCTATTGGTCAATTTAATACATCCTTAGTGAATAAAAGCATTAATTTCTTTCAAAAAAAAAAAAAGAATAACCAAACTTTTGAACGGTAGAGTATGTATGTGATCTTAGAGCTTAAGTTCTATTGAACCTAGACGAATCCTTTAATATAAATCATGTGAAGGAAAAGATGTGATATCATTTCGGCGAAAGACAGACCGCAGATCTCCAGTAACGTCTGCCCACGTCTGTCTTCCTGCAGGAAAGCAGCTATCACGTTTGATAATGGACCATTTAACGGCTTTCTCCAGGTAATGAGGCAGATGACTCAACTTCCTGTTAACACAAAGAGCAGTCTGGGAGCGAAACAAACTGACAGAGAACGAGACAGCGAGGTAAGAGTAAATACACCAACCTTCTGAAGAAAATTAGTGGGTTTTTGCCAGTGCAAAACTCGATGCTTGGATGTTTTTGGTGGTTACTAGGGTGTCCTGAATATTCTGGTCTCTAGATATCATGTTGGAAAATCCATCTTACACTGGTTAGTTGTCTTTTTCCCTTACGGAACAAAAATATGTGGAAATATACTGCAAAATATAATGCGATGTATTACACAATACATTTCCATATATGGGAAACTACTAGTGCTTATAATTTTCAATATACTGCAATATATGCATTGACCATGTATATATTGATACATATAAAAAAATGTATAAATGAAGACAAAAAATAGCATTACATTCATCAAGTTTTATCCTTTATTGTGTATATATATTGTACACACACATATATATCCACACATTCATGGAATGAGTAACAATCAGTGGTTACAACAGACTTCTAGTTCCCAGCATGCTTTGCTTCTGACTGTTAAAGGAAAGTAAATATTAAAATTAAGTGCTATTTCATGTGTTTTGCTCAATATTGATATAGGAGGAGATCTGTTAGTGTTTAAAGTTGTATTATTTTGGAATTTAAAAGGTTTTCTGGTATGTGTGAGTTTTTGGGGTTACCACTGTGCTGAGGAGTAAAGTCTGTGGTTAGGTTTATGATTGGCTGAACACCATTAAGACTATAATAATTTTATTTAAAATGTAACGGCTGTGCACGCTATAGCACAGTGATAGTCTCTTTGGTAGAAATGTTAGTACATGCAGATGTGCTTTTGTTAACTACCTTGAAAATATAAAACATTTAAAATGTAAATTATTATAAAATATAATAAATGTGTTACATAATATATTTTAACATATATGTGTTTATACTGCATGAGTAAATCTATCTGCAATATATTATGCATGCAGTACCATATCTGATCACATAGAAATCTATATATTATGAAGTATGTTACTGAATATAAAATTACATACATTATGATATATTAGTAAATATATTATCACATATTTTTCAAAATATGAAAAGCAATTCCTTATGTATTATTCAATATATTGCAATATATGCATAGACCATATATGTATATATAATGATACATATAAAAAAATATATTGCAATCAAAACCAAAAAAGGCACTATATTTTTACATATATTACCAACACATTTTCCCATATAAATCTAAATACATTATGGTGGATATTTATAAATATAATATTGCATATATTTTGGGATATATAAACACATATATTATATATTCATGTTCAGTATATTGTAATATATTGAAAGCGGCAATCATTTGTATATTTTGCAATATATTGCAATATATTACATGAATATATAATATAGTGTATAATATATGCATCATCAATATATTATTCAATGTATTCAAATATATAATATATTGGAAAATAAAAAGGGAAAATAATATATTACAATATATCACAATATATTTTAAGAAATATATTGGTAAATATATTTTCCTTTCGTAAGGGTTGGTACATGGTAGCTGATTTCTAGATGGTCTACACCAGGGGTTCTCAACTCTGGACCTCATGGTCCAATTTCCCACAGTTTAGCTTCAGCCCTGATCAAACTCACCTGCCTACTATATCTTGCAATCCTGAAGACCTTGATTAGCTTGTTAGGTGTGTTTGGTTAGGGCTAAACTCTACAGGAAAATGGATCTTGAGGGCCAGAGTTGAGAACCCTTGGTCACCAGGGGTAGGCAAGTTCAGTCTGCTGTTTAGCTCCAACTTTAATCAAATACACATGAACAAGTTAATCAAGCTCTTTTTCAGGGTTGGAGCTAAACTCTGCAGGACAGCGGCTCTCTAGGACCGGACTTGCCAAGCCCTGGTCTACACTATTAAACAAAGTTTCCAAAAGGGGATTTTGCAGCAATACACAGAATAACCATTTTTGGTATTCAATAGAACCATTCAGTGAACAATTCTTAAAAGAACCATTTGTGACCCGATCTGGCGAAATGAGTCGGAAGTCGCAACGTTCTATTTTAAGATATGGGCCGATAATGTGGAAAAACAATGAAAAAATCGATTTTTTTTTTTTTAAGCTAATTTCAAAGAACAGACTTTCAAAAATAATCTCCCAAAGTTTCGTAGTCCAGATAATTGAGTAAAGGTATTTAAATGGCTATTAAATTTGACATGGTTTTACTAAATTCGCTGGAAATGAACTTCTCAACTCCTCTCGTCACTTATGAGCATTTCCCGGTATCCCCTGAAACGTCATTATCTCTGCTCTACAAATATGGTGTTACACGTTGTATAGAACCAATCAAAAAGCTTAGAAATGTAAACATACTGACCTAAACGCTGATTTTTAACAATGGGAAGCCCCGTTTCGACTGACAGGCACGCGATCGGTCCAGCCATCCTCCTGTCAGACTAGCGCGCCTTATAAAATAAAACTCCCATTTGCGTGTCTCTCTTTAAAAGCCAATAAAAATTGAATCCATATAGGTAGCACAAAAATTCTTTTTGCATACAAAACCAAAGACTTTAAACTTTAATATCAAGCCTCCAACATGCTTCTGTGTTCTTGTGTTGTTTGCACCCTCTAATGAGTCTGAGTAATATGCGTTTACAACAAAAATAGCACAGCAGCTAACTGTATACAAGTATGTATAATTCACATGCTCATAACTTCATGAAAAATGCACAGATCATAAAAATCGCACATCAATATTTAAAGCAGATTCTCAAGATTAAAATGAATCCAAAATCAATATAATATATTGCGTTGATCACAAGATATTAATCACGGAATGATTTAACCAGGGACGTGCACAGGAATTTTGAGGGGCAGTTGCTCTGACCTAAAAAAAGGGCAACACCCCCCCCCCCCCCCCCCCCCCAAAAAAATCACGGGCTATATGAAGGACTGAGAATAACATGAGATGAGGAAGAAATAGTCCTACCCACAATAGCGATTAAGTACAAAAACCGAACGAATCCCTTTAAATATATCATCGGATCGATGTTTTGAGGTGTGGTAACCGTGGTATAAGCGGAATAATTGACTCCGCTTCGAGTCGTGACCGAATCACCACTTCAGGTGTGCATTATTTTTCTAATAATTCAACGGCCCGTCGTCAATTATTCCTTACTTGAATCACAGCTTAAATAGTGTTTTGACATCGACAACCCAAGTGCATTTTACCTCAAACTTGCGTCTAGTTAACTTAGTAGCAATCGCTTCTCGGGTCGACATTAACACACTGACAAAATTATATTCAGAATTAAAAATATTTTTATACCACTTTTTAATGTGTGTTTGTGTAAAGGTTTTCACGAGATACCAACCTTTCGCGAACTTGCTTCCAACACTCGTTCTCATGGAGGCGCGCGCGGTGTGCACGGAGGGGAGGGGCTGTGCGCGCGCGAGTATGTGAGAGAGACGCGTGAGTGAGAGACGCAGGGAAATGAAATGCAGCTGAACTTTTGCTCTATGAAAGACATTGACAAAGACGAAAACTAAGGACATTTAATCTATAATTTTATTTTAGTTAGTTTTGCCAAACACACATTACAGTTTTGGTTAGTTATCGTTTTTTTTTTTTTTTTTTTTTTTGTAATGCCTCGTTTTTATTTTTATTTCAGTTAACGACGATGTTTTTTCCCACCTAGTTTTCGTTTTTTTCGTTCGTTTTCGTTAAAGATTATAACCTTACTCACCTTTCCGACAACGTTAAGTTGTCTCACCCGACAATCTCCTTCTAGTGCCGCTCATGCAGGCTCAGCTCAGGTGCCGGTCGCGTGCAGCGCTGCAGCCACATAAACAGAGTTTGCCCTTCCCCTACTGACTTTCACTTTCGGACGGGTGCCCGAATATGGAAGTGAACGAGGCTTTGCGATTTTTTTTTTTAATCTAGGCCTACGTGAAATTCTGCATCCATTGTAAGATATTTTTATTTATTTTTTCCCACCTCGGAAGGGCAACGTGAGTCGAGAAGGGCATATGGGCAGTTGCCCGGGCAACCTGAGCAACCCCCCTGTGCACGTCCCTGGATTTAACATACTTGGCTAAAAACATGTCTCTCATCTCTCCAGGATGCAGTGTGTATCCAATGTTCCCGGACCCATCCATGTTCGTTTTCCAACGTGGAATAACACATAATAGATATCATTTTAAAGCTTAGAATCTCATCTTTTTAACCCTCTGGAGTCTGAGGCTGATTTGGGGCCTGGAGAAGTTTTGACATGCCCTGACATTTGTGCTTTTTTCAGTTGTTCATAAACATATTAATGACACAAGTGTCATTACACTGTATTCAGCACAAACTAGGCTACCATAATATGTGAGGAACATGTGTGTACATGTTTGTGTTTTTGAAGGAATAACGTTTATGCGTGGTTACTGAAAAAACAAAAAACTTAAGTCACTGATATAAGGCCAATAAAAGTATATTAAATCTGTGTTCACAAGACTTTTGGGTATTGAAGGTTGTAGACTAGAGTTTTTGCTTCAAAATTATGTAAAAATTATGCTGACTACTCTTTCATTTATAACAATATACTGATTTAGTTTTTGTAAGACACTTTTTGCCAAGAAACACGGTATGCGAGGAGGCGTGAATCTCCATGAATAATGGCTCATTCTCACCTGTGAAGACAAAAGAATTGAATAGTAATGACCTGAAAAGACTTGCATATTAATGAGGCATTTCAGTCAGGTAGGCTGTGAAAAAAAACTTCTGTGATGTCTCAAGCTCATCATGGTATATGAAACATACAGAAACATTTTATTACAATATAAAATAATGGTTTTATATTATACTTTAAAATATAATGTATTTCTGTGATGCAAAGAGTCTGAATATAGGCTTTTAGTTTAAAAGTATGCACATTTGGAGAAATATAGGATTCTCATATGTTTATGTCAATTTTCTATACAGAGGAGTTATTTTTTATTTAATATTCATTGTTATCTCTATGAGCGCTGGTGCATCTAACCATTTTGAAAAACTCCTAACGAGTGCTGAGAAGCTCCTCTAAACCGGAGTTTACCGCCCGTTGGCGCCACCTGGCTGCGGAAAAAATGAACAACAATTTTTCAAACTATTCTTTATGCTATCACCACGAAATTTGAAGCAGATGCAGCTCACATATAGGAGAGCATCACCAAAAAAGATTTTTTTAGCGATCTTATTGTGTTCCTGAGTTATTCCATGTCAAATAAAAAAAGAAAAATTATTTTTAAAAAATTATATATATTTTTTGTATTTTATCAGCTGTTTGTCAGCAAGATAATATCCAAATGTAATGTAATTTATATTTTCTTAAATTTTAAAATGTTTTCTATCAAATGATACCTACCTTTAGACTCTCCTTGCTAGAGTTTTGGAGTTATGAGTCTTTACTTTTGTGTGTGTCGCTCAGAAAAAAAAAAAAAAAAAAAAGAACTCTAAAAAAGCCTTCAGGTCTTAAAGGGTTAATTCAAATAAATACTTTAAAATAATTTGAGCTTCAGCCTGGTTTAATAGCATTTATATATATATATATATATATATATATATATATATATATATATATAAATGTCTTTGGTCAAATTAAGCTGTAAAATAAATAGTTTATCCCTTTAAATGCAATGGATTTTGAAAGATATCAACAAAAAAACGGGCAAAAAACTTTAAAAGCGATTTTCTCAGGTTTTCAATTGGAAAAAGACGACCATAATTAAAATGGGTATATGTTTAAAACCATTCAAGGTATGACTTTGACTAGGATATCATTTTAAAGCTTATTGTCTCATCTTTCCATTGATACCAAAATCTCAATTTTGAAATTTGGGTCACTGTGACTCATTTTGCTGGATCAGGTCACATTTTAAGTGTGAAAAACTTTTTAATAATCTAAAGAACCTTTTTCACTCCATAGAACCTTTGTGGATTGGAAAGATTCCATGGATGTTAAAGGTTCTTGGAACCATAGATGCCAACAAAGTATCTTTTAAAGCTGGTCCAAGCCGATAATTACCTGGTTTACCAGCCATGATGTTCCAAAAATAACAAAACATACCTCTTCACCACCTTTAAAGGTCCCGTTTTTTGTGTTTTTTTGAAGCTTTGATTGTGTTTATAGTGTGCAATATAACATGTGTTCATGTTTCGCGTGTAAAAAAACAGTATTTTTCACATAATTTACTTATCTGTATACCGCTGTTTCCACTGTCATAAAAACGGGCTGATGACTTCCTTGTTCTATGAAGTCCCTCCTTCAGAAATACGTAACGAGTTCTGATTGTGCCAGCGGTTCCTGTGTTGTGATTCGACAGCAGTTTAACGCTCCTTGCCCGGAAAGGTCACGCCTCTTACCATAACGTGGAGATGCGTGCGCTCAGTGTTATTGTAAACATGTCTTTAATTTTACCCTATCAATTTGAGCCGGAATCAGACCCGGTGATTGGACTGCGGGATGAAAATAACAGCGTTTCGACGACATGGCGACAAACACACTCTACAAACGCAACTCTTGTGTATTCCTGTGGGCGGAGGTTAGTCAAAAAACTGTTTTAGTGACGTCATTAAAGAAGGAAGTAGAGGGATGTAGTCCAAACTGGCCGTTCGACGTAGGCGACTTCTGTTAAATAAAATATCTCGCTTGGCATTGAACTTTGAGCTTTAAAATTTTACAGATTTTATTTATACTCTAACAGCAACATTACACACTAACTAAAGTTTGAAACATGGGATCATGATGAACGGGACCTTTAAATTGGTATAGCCAACTGGTTTTTTGGTTATCCAAGATAGCTCAGAAAACATTGGACCAGCTAGAAACCAGATAAACTCTTAAAAATAAAGGTTATTTGTTAGTATCTATGGTTCCATTAAGATCCATGGAACCCAAAAGGTTCTTTATAGTAGAAAAGGTTCTTTACATTTTTTTTTAAACATACTTCACTTTGAGGGAAAAAAAAAAAGGTTCTTGAACTGTCCACTGAAAGGTTCTTTAGGGAACTCAAAATGGGTCTTCTATGGTTCTATGGGCATATATATATATAAATCAATCAAGCAACATTTATTTATACAGCCCTTTACAACACTCAAGGTGAACCAATAAATGCTTTCCAATCAAAACAAAACAATGTAAACAAAAATTAAAAACCAACAACAAGAAAATAAATAAAATACACAAAAATGCCACAACAACTGCTAGATTTCAAAAGCCAGTCTAAATAAATAAGTTTTGAGCTTAGCTTTAAAAAGGCCCAGGTCAGTGATAGTGCGCATATCAGCGAGAAGCTTATTCCAGAGTCTGGGCCCAGCAACAGAAAAAGTCCGGTCACCCCAGTGTTTGTACCGTGTACCTTGGGACTTCCAGTTTATTTGTTGACCTAAGAGCCCTGGTTGGCTGATGCAGAGCCAGCATCTCAGTTATATAAGGTTCACAAAATATATGTAGGTATGACATGTTCTCTAACCCTATAGCATGAGCAAAAGTGTTGGTGATTCTTGCCTTTGCAAACTCCACTCATCAACACTTTATTTTAACACTGTAATAGTGCCCATAAGACAACAGCATCTGCAAAGCACAGATAGCCACATTCATAATTGATAAGTGTACATCTTCAGCTGTCTCCTAAAAACAAGCTCTTAAAAACTAAAAAGCAATGCAACTTTCACAAAGTGAAAACTGTGCTGTGATGGACACTTGATTTCTCAGCTGGCTGTAGTTTCTTGTCAAACGTCTGTCTTGTAGGTGTTTGAAGTGTCAAGCTCTTGTGAGCGTGCGGATTGAAGAGTAGCTTTATGTGAAGGAATGCCAGGGAGCAGAGTATGTTTTGAATTAAGTCATGTCATACCTACAGACTTCATCTGTTTGCTTGCTAGAAAACGTCTTGTCAAAAAAATATTTTGAACCTTTTGATATAGAGCATTTATTCAAAGGAATAGTTCAGCCAAACATTAAAAAAAAATCTGTCATCATTTACTCACTCATGCTCTTTCAAACCCATTTTCTTTCTTCTATACAACATAAAAGGAGAAATTTAGCAAGATGCCGATGCTGATTTTTTTCTGTACATAGAAAGTGAATGGTGATTACGCTCAATGTTGAAAAAAAAGGCATAAAACGACATAAAAATAGTCTTTAAGACTCATGTGCTATATTTAAATTCTTCTAAAGTAATTTGATACCTTAATGTGGGGAACAGACTGAAATTCAAGCTGTTATTCACTTCAAACCTCAAATCTCATTCACACGTCTATATTTAAGTATAGTGCACCAAGATGTATAGCACCGAGTTTGATGCCAAACATCATATGCTCTTACACCGATCAGGCATAACATTATGACCACTGACCTCTGTAAGAATAACACCGATTATCTCTTCATCACGGCACCTGTTAGTGGGTGGAATATATTAGGCAGCAAGTGAATATTTTGTCCTCAAAGTTGATGTGTTAGAAGCAGGAAAAATGGGCAAGCTCAAGGATTTGAGCGAGTTTGACAAGGACCAAATTGTGATGGCTAGACGACTGGGTCAGAGCATCTCCAAAACTGCAGCTCTTGTGGGGTGTTCTCGGTCTGCAGTGGTCAGTATCTATCAAAAGTGCTCCAAGGAAGGAACAGTGGTGAACCGGCGACAGGGTCATGGGCGACCAAGACTCATTGATGCACGCGGGGAGCGAAGGCAGGCCCGTGAGGTCCGATCCAACAGACGAGCTACTGTAGCTCAAATTTCTCAAGAAGTTAATGCTGGTTCTGATAGAAAGGTGTCAGGATACACAGTGCATCACAGTTTGTTGCATATGGGGCTGCATAGCTGCAGACCAGTCAGGGTGCCCATGCTGACCCCTGTCCACCACTGAAAGCGCCAACAGTGGACACGTGAGCATCAGAACTGGACCACGGACCAATGGAAGAAGGTTGCCTGGTCTGATGAATAACTTTTTCTTTTATATCACGTGGATGGCTGGGTGTGTGTGTGTCACTTTCCTGGGGAACTCATGGCATCAGGATGCACTATGGGAAGAAGGCAAGCCGGCGGAGACAGTGTTATGCTTTGGGCAATGTTCTGTTGGGAAACCTTGGGTCCTGCCATCCATGTGGATGTCACTTTGACAGGTACCACCTTCCTAAGCATTGTTGCAGACCATGTACACCCTTCCATTTAAATGGTATTCCCTAGTGGCTGTGGCCTCCTTCAGCAGGATAATGTGTCCTGCCACAAAGCAAAAATGGTTCAGGAATGGTTTGAGGAGCACAACAACGAGTTTAAGGTGTTGACTTGGCCTTCAAATTCCCCAGATCTCAATCTGTGCATCTGTGGGATGTGCTGAACAAACAAGTCCGATCCATGGAGGCTCCACCTCGCAACTAATATAGTCCATGTCTCGACAAGTCATCATTTTGACCATATTTGTCTGGTTAGACCTGTGTCATAACACAAGCTCTAGTATCTCTGAGCCATTTGAAATGCTTACAAGGGATATGCTGAAGATGGATACAGTAACCGCTAATACTAACTGGCTTCAATGCACCTTCTTTTCCACAAAAATGTATCGTACAGTAAGAATGCTACTTGCTACTTTTGTCCTGTTTAATCTGGCAATCGTTCTCCCATTGGTGTCATGTGTTCTAATAAGACCTTGTGAGAGGCCGGTACTGTTCGCGTTGTCAGATTTACAGCATGCTAATTATTCCTGCCAGAGTTCTCGTTTATTGACAATGGCTTCCTTGAAAAAGCTTGTCGAGGGACTAATAATGACCAGCTGCTTCCCACACTGCAGCGCAAACTAATGAATACTCTTTCAATCAGGGCCTGTGATGGATTTAATGACAAAAATCATTTTCACCCACAGGCTCAACGAAACACGGACCGATATAAGCAGAATGGCATTGGTCCCAGAGGACTCGAAATACGCGTGACCCGGATCAAACGCCGGTGGTAAATGGGGTTCACTGTCTTTGTTTCATTTCATTTTGTGTTTGTTTTTGCTTGATAAGTGATGAATGAAAAGCTTTATTGTATCAGTGCGTATCTCAATGGCTGCCATCTGTCTGAGGGCCCCGTTCGTATGCCGTCGTGGGAGGAAGCGGCTTTATTGATTCGATTCTGAGGCTGAGTCTCCTTGCAGACTATGCCAAATCTTTGAGTTAAATGACAAACAGGCTGAGAGAAAAGAAAAATTACTCTACTAAACGTGTGCCAGGACGTGAATGTATTTCCTGAGGACATCCCTCGTTGCCAGGGGTGTCACATTTTGGCAGGCTTTGATTGGTTTGATGGCTTCGGCGTCCTCAAGAAGGGTTGTTTCACAACCTTTAAGAGGATTTACAATGTTTTGTGCTGGGAGCCTTCGGGTTTGTCTCATTAATACCTGGGAATCTCTCTGGATTTGTTATGGGATGAAATGAATGTTGCAGACTTACTGTTATGCTTTGAAATGTGTAATCCTCCTTCAATTCAAGGTCAAGTTATTGAGGTCTGCACTTCATTATTAAACTCTAATCTTTATTTAACAAGTGATATGGTGAACATGCTAATGGCAACTAAACATGTCTGGGATTTACAGTGTATAGTTACAAATATGGGGCAGATATAGCCTATTGAATAAAGCAATAATGCACTCGTTAAATGGATTTTACTGCAGGTAAGAAGTGTTCTTATGCAAACCGAGTGCCTACATCCCCCTTAGTGGCACAACATCTCCATAAAACATTGGCATTGAGTAGCCTATTTGCTATAAGTAATGCAGTTTATATCAGTGGTTCTCAATTGGTTGGGCCATGGGACCCAATTTTTCCATGTTCATTAAAGGATTAGTCCACTTTTAAATAAATTTTTCCTGATAAATTTACTCACCCCCATGTCATCCAAGATGTTCATGTCTTTCTTTCGTCAGTCGAAAAGAAATGAAGGTTTTTGAGGAAAACATTCCAGGATTATTCTCCTTACAGTGGATTTCAATGGCTACCAACAGGTTGAAGGTCAAAATTACAGTTTCAGTGCAGCTTCAAGGGCTTTAAACGATACCAGATGAGTAATAAGGGTCTTATCTAGCGAATCGATCGGTCATTTTCGAAATAAATACAACCGTTTATGCTTTATAAACAAAATATCGCCTTGAACGTACTTTCCGCTTCCGCATTCTTCATAACGTTTACGCTGAATGTCCTACGCCTTCCCTATTCAAGTTATGAAAAAAAACTAAACTGGCGCCGCGTTCGTTCCGTAAGTAGAATAGGGAAGGCGTAGAACATTCAGCGTAAGCGTTATGAAGAATGCGGAAGCGGAAAGTACGTTTAAAACATAAACGGTTGTATTTTTTTTTTTGAAAATGACCGATCGATTCGCTAGATAAGACCCTTATTACTCATCTGGTATCGTTTAAAGCCCTTGAAGCTGCACTGAAACTGCAATTTTGACCTTCAATCTGTTGGTAGCCATTGAAATCCACTGTAAGGAGAAAAATCCTGGAATGTTTTCCTCAAAAACCTTCATTTCTTTTCGACTGACGAAAGAAAGACATGAACATCTTGGATGACATGGGGGTGAGTAAATTTATCAGGAAAAGTGTATTTAAAAGTGGACTAATCCTTTAAGCACATTTAAAAATGTATTTCACAAAAATGGTTGACACACACAAGAACCATCCCACTTTACTTAACATGCACATAAATGGTAAGAATATGACTAATATTGATGAATAAACAGCTTAAGGTACGGCTATTAAATAGCAGTCCCAAAGTAGTATTTGTTAATAGCCTACAATAAAGTTAATAAGTTGGTATGAGCCACCACAGTAATTTTAAAATATACAAAATAACAAAATAAAGTGGGTTTACAGAAACAAGAGTTACCATGGTAAATACACAATAACATGAACTGTTAATAGGGTCAATGTTTTATTTTATTTTATTTATTTATTTTTTTTTGTCCAAAGGCCTTAATAATAATAAAAAACAAAGATATGACATCCAAAGTATGTAAGGTGGTACAACTAGATCACTTTTATTGAATCCAATAGGTTTTAATCATATCTTGCTACATATAAAGGTATTTTAAAGATTTTGGAGTGTCAAAAGGTCATTCGGTTTAACCGTCCAAAGACCAATACAGCCATTTCATTCAAATTTAATGAAATGTAATAAATATATATTTTTTATTCTGGCATGATTTTATAACATCATATATCAACATAGTGCAAAATGGTATTAAAATTATGTGTAGAAGTCATTGCTTTGTTATGAGAAAGAATGTCCAGTAAAAATGAATTTCATACAATATCATGTGACAGGATGTGACAACATTCAGACATGTGCAAAGGACCACATGGTCATGAACAGGGATGGACTGAGACCAAAAATCGGCCCTGGCATTTTGGCCCAGACCGGCCCACCACCACATAACAAATAGGTCATTATTATTTATGCACATTAGTCGTAAGCTCTCTTGTGAATGTCGTTACTCTCAGTTTTGATCAATTTAATGCATCTTTGCTGAATTAAAAGTATTAATTTCTAGTATTAAAAACTTTTTAATGGTAGTGTATGGTTAGTTGCCACCTATGAGTCCTTATAAACTAGACTGTGCAACAACCACAGGGCATTAACAGTGCAGACGAGCACAGAATACTATTATTATTTATGTTAAGCCACTTATGTTATATAAGCCACTTGTGTTATAGCCTATTCTTGTTTCTGATGCTATATATATTTGTGTCAATTTGATGTTGCATGCAAACTTTCTTAATCAGAATTGGAGCTTTTCTATCTGCATTGGCAGACAAAAACTTATGAAAGGCCTCTTCAGTCATAAAATTATATATATATAATCATGAAATTTTATATATATATATATATATATATATATATATATATATATATATATATATATATTTTTTTTTTTTTCGTGACTATATAATTATATATTACTAATTATATATATATATATATATATAATTTTTTTTTTCTTTTTTTTTCTGGTCATTCATATTTTTCTGGTCATTCATATATATATGTATATATATATATATATATTTTTATTTTATTTATTTTTTTTTTTTTTTACTTAGCCGGGAAGATGTAAAACAACTAGCTTAAAGGTCAACTGATTCTTGTTAACTAGCTGCTCCGACCTTTTTTAACAGTGACGTTATGGCTTTCTTCACCCGCACACTTAGCCAAACTGCAATCATACAGTGTATAGCCTGCCTAATTCTTTTATTGTTGTAGTGTTATCATCAACAGTTTGTCCACCACTTGTTTTTGGCTCATTTTTATCAAGGCTTACCGCAGGTTCTACCCTCACTCCCTCATCTCTGTCCCTCTCCTCTTGATTCTCCTCCTCACTAACACTGTTAATGCCACTGCCGCCGACACCACCACCACTTTCATCAGCCACGGGAGCTGGTGAAGGTCCTGCTACTGCCGAAAACATTTGTGTCAATTTGACACATTTGGCAGCGTCTGCCTGAAGAGCCTGTTTTTTTCTCTCACGCAGCTTCTCTGCACCTCCTGTGCTGTTCAAAGATATGATTGGGCCAGTCCAGTGTCAATCAAGAAAACAATCAATGGGCCACTGAGCTATGTGTTTCATGGGCCGCTTCTGTCAAAAGGAAAAAAACCTAGCCTATGTGATATTTTTGACTAAAGTGTTTTGGGCCAGCAGCCCAGTGTCAATTGAAAAAACATTGGGCCGCCGATCTAGGCCTATCACTTTTATGGGCCTGTTTATGGGCTGAGAGAATTTTTTTTTTTTTTTTTTTTTTTTGCTGCCAGCCCACCGGGAAAGTGCCATCGGTATGTCAGATGGCCAGTCCGCCTGTGGTCATGAAGCAACTAATTCTCTCTTAACTATTTGAAAAATTCATGTTTTCGCATGCTAATACGCATGTCCCAAAACATCACGTCATTCGGTACAACCGCTATAAAACATGGAAAATGTTGGAATATTTTAAAAACTTGTACAAAGTATAAAATGTTTGATTGTCCTTTTGTTAGCTAGCTAGCAAGCTAACTAGCTATCAGTCCGTTGGCATTGTTTGAAAATATTGTCATTCGGTATAACCAAAAGTGTCATTCGGTAAAACAGAAATTTTGGTTAAACCGAATGTAACGAGGTCAGATGTGGGAAGAAGGAGGCGGGAACCGGCGAACGTTCAACAAAAGTTTAATCTCCAAAATAAACAAACAAAACGAAAGTAATGCCGGCAGACCCTCGCGGACGTCTGCCGGCCACACAAACATAATAAAACATAACATAAAGTCCAGGCCTGGTCCTCTCTCGTCCTTCACTGTAGTCGCTCCTCCTTTTATGCTCCCGGAGCTCCTCCGTGAGGGACTCAAGGCCGGTGCGCCTCCCAGGTGAAGCTCATTAACACTCGCGCCACCGGCCTCGCGCCGTTCCCTCACGGCTCTCGCCCGCCCTGGTCGCCACATACCCCCATCGCCCCTCGCAGGCCGGGGGGTACTCCCGAGACTGCGCTCTACTCCCCCCCGGGGCCTGTCTCGGCGGCCGCAGCACCTGGGGGTAAGGACAGACGAGACGAGAGAAAGGAGACGGAAGCAAGGGGAGCGACAGGACGAGAGAGGGGAGAGAGGAAAAAGAAAGAGGGGAAAAAAAAATTCTGGGTCCGGTTCCCAGACACACTGCCGCTCGGTCCTCAGCCTGCCGAGAGGCTTTTCCTCGCGGTGCCACATGCGATGGCACTGGACGCTTGGTGGACGGCCCGATCCTCGACCGCCTCCTGGCGGCCGGCGATGGCTCCTCCGACTGAGGGCAGCCGGCAGCGAGTCCCCCGTCCCCTGCTCCTCCCCTTAATGGCGGACGGCAGCAGGCTCCGGCCCACGGCGAACGGCGGCGACTCCTCCGCTCCCTCCTGGACGGCAGCCACCCCACCTCGTCCCAGGAGCACGGCATCCGGGTCTCCGTCCCACCTTTCACTAGGCTCCAGCACCACCGCCTCGGGCAGCCTCTCGCGGTCTACACACACTCCCGCGCTGCCCGAACTCCGCAGCACCGCGATCCCCCTCAGCAGCGAGGGCTCTTCGACAGCATGTCCCTCCTTCCTCCCGGGTTTCGGCACCAATGTAACGAGGTCAGATGTGGGAAGAAGGAGGCGGGAACCGGCGAACGTTCAACAAAAGTTTAATCTCCAAAATAAACAAACAAAACGAAAGTAATGCCGGCAGACCCTCGCGGACGTCTGCCGGCCACACAAACATAATAAAACATAACATAAAGTCCAGGCCTGGTCCTCTCTCGTCCTTCACTGTAGTCGCTCCTCCTTTTATGCTCCCGGAGCTCCTCCGTGAGGGACTCAAGGCCGGTGCGCCTCCCAGGTGAAGCTCATTAACACTCGCGCCACCGGCCTCGCGCCGTTCCCTCACGGCTCTCGCCCGCCCTGGTCGCCACACCGAATGACTATTTTTCTTATAATAAATGACAAAAGCATTGTTAATGGATTATAAAAACCACATAATCTCATTTAACACTCAATAAAACTTCAAAATTAAAGGTGATAAAGAGGATCTTTTCGTCGACTGAGAAACCAAAGACTGTTACTGAGTTTTTGAAATGAGCGCATGCGTAAGAACAACCCCCCTCCTTCACAGCTCATTTCGAGGGAACGCCTCCCAAAACTCATGCACAAGTATTGGAACACGAGTGTTTACCACCGGCATTCGCTGTGTCGTGTTAGTGGATTCATTATGTCGGACTCACCGCAGGTAACTCATAATCTGCAGTTGTTACTCCTGTCTCCGGACAAAAACATTGCATGCGGCGCCTGTAGAGTGTGGAAAGTTACTAGAGCGCGCAGCCGCGCTCGTCTCTCACAAGGAACGTCATGGCAGTGATTGACAAGCCAGAGGGCCAATCCGCGCACGTCTCTCACAAGGAACATAATGGCAGTGATTGACAAGCCAGAAGGCCAATCGCGTAAACGATTGGCTGATGTTTTTAAGGCCCTACCTCGTGCACAGATGATGTACATTAATATTATTCCTTTCAGTGCACCTAATAAATAGTCTTTTATCAGTTAGTAAAGACAGTTTCAAGTAATATTGCAAAAATGTATAAAACAAAACATCCTCTTTAGCACCTTTAATTATATCTCATTTAGTTTTTTTTTTTTTTCCATTCGTCAATGACCCAATAAAACACGTCAACTGCTCCTGATGAATGGAATAAACAGCCTATCTGGATGCAAATCCTTCCCAGCTAACACACGATGTACAGTTAGATAATTTATTGGTACCTTTTGGTAATTTCATGACTTACTAATTGACAACATAACCACGACGTTGCATAATCGTAATTTCTTTTGCAATTTATTTGTAATGAAGTGATATACAGCACGTGCTGCCGCATTTGCGTGTGCAATATAACTGCGCTATGAGCACAGTATAATGGCTGACAGGACAGGAAGTGAGAGACTTTTTATTTCATAATGAAAATAACGTTAGAATAATGACACTGACATAGAATCTGACCACAGATACTGAATCAGGACCACACTTTTTTTAGGCACTCTTTACTTGAACTTTGTCAACAGCTTTCACGCACATCTTTCAAAATATAAGTCTCACATGATATAAACGTAAAATCGTGTTTGTTGTTGTTTCTTTGACTACGCACTCCGCGACCCACTTTTGGGTGGTGACCACTGATCTATAAAAATGATTCAGTTGAGAAACACTGGTTTATATGGTTCCTTTGCATAATTGATTCTAATTGGTCAATGCTGCCCGTCTGTTTACACTATGCTGCTACATTTTTAAATAGGATGTTGTTTGTGGATATTGTGAGGTTAAAGCACAATTTCAATATGAACAACACACAAAGAAACAAAGTCTACTTTTAAAAGAAGAATACTATTTATTGTAATACTTCATTTTATCATAATATAATGTAATATTTCTCAATGTACACAGAATATATACTTATTTATATATTTGGGCATAAGCTACTACAAGGAACACAAAGTAATTAAAGCAAACATAGAAAAAAAAAAACATCAGAATATCATTGGCACAGATGTGAAAAATACATACTGGAAGAAAAACTACCTCAAATAAACACATTACAGTCTCACAGTGAATACATTTTCATCTGTTTTCACATTCATGACTTAATACACAGATCTGAATGAAAACACAAACGTATGCTCTAAATGAAGAACCGCTTACCCAACATTTGAGGAGACGAGCTGCCTCTTTATAAACACACACACACAAACACACACTCCTAAATATTTGATTTGAATGGGAGTAATTTGTGTCATAGAGATCTGTCAACCATGATGTTTGAATTAAAGACAGAGGAAGGTGTAACATTGTAAAAGGAAAGATGTTTAAAGACATATTGTTTGCACCCCATTTAACTTCCATTATGTGACATATTTCTGAGTTCAACAGGATGTTCAACGAGAAAAAGGCAGGACTTCATCTATTGGGAACTGATTAGATTGTGAAATGCGGTCTCTTAAAAGTGTCGTAACTACAGCATCTAGACACCAAAAAGCATCTTCATAAATGGATAGATGTAAGTAGCCGTGTATTCTGATCAAATACATTTTTGCAAATAACATATTAAGCACAAATATATTATTTTACATAACCTAACCCTAATCGATGGAGTGTATAGCTTTTTATTTCTTAAACAACCATGTAGGAAGATACATCATGGCCATATTCCAGGATGACAATGTCAAGATTCATAAGGCTCAAATTGTGAAAGAATGGTTGGGAGGGAGCATGAAGAATCATTTTCACACATGAATTGGCAACTCTGAGTCCAGACCTTAAATTCATTGAAAGTCTTTGGGATGTGCTGGAGGAGACTTTACACAGTGCTCACCTCTTGCATCAAAAATTGATGCATCTCTTGATGGAAATAAACATTGTGATGTTATTTCCATTAAGAGGTGCATCAATTTTTGGTCAAGATCTTGCAAATTCATGTCTGAAAATGATTTTTCATGCTCCCTCCAATCATTATTTCACAATTTGAGCTTGATGAATCTTGACATTGTCATCCTGGAATATGGACATGATGCGTCTTTCTACTAGGGGTCGCACAGACTAATCGACTATATAATGCTTTAAGCATGACTTCGACTAGTCACTAGTCATGGCCTATAGTGGCCGCAACAGGATAAGAAATCTTTAAAGTCCAAATTTACGCTCCGTATCCAACAGTTAATGACAAATAAATGCATTTTTCAAGAGCGCTACACAACATATGTTTGATTATACCATCTGTATGCTCAATATTGTTTGGATGAATGCACTTTTTAAACAGCTTATTGTAAGTTAGTCGCCGTTCTAAACTGCACTGCTACATAACACACACACAGAGACATACAGTACAGTCCAAAAGTTTGGAACCACTAAGATTTTTAATGTTTTTAAAAGAAGTTTCGTCTGCTCACCAAGGCTACATTTATTTAATTAAAAATACAGTAAAAAACAGTAATATTGTGAAATATTATTACAATTTAAAATAACTGTGTACTATTTAAATATATTTGACAAAGTAATTTATTCCTGTGATGCAAATCTGAATTTTCAGCATCGTTACTCCAGTCTTCAGTGTCACATGATCCTTCAGAAATCATTCTAATATGCTGATCTGCTGCTCAATAAACATTTATGATTATTTTCAATGTTGAAAACAGTTGTGTACTTTTTTTTCAGGATTCCTTGATGAATAGAAAGTTCAAAAGAACAGCATTTATCTGAAATACAAAGCTTCTGTAGCATTATACACTACCGTTCAAAAGTTTGGGGTCAGTAAGAATTTTTATTTTTATTTTTTTGAAAAGAAATTAAAGAAATTAATACTTTTATTCAGCAAGGATGCATTAAATCAATCAAAAGTGGCAGTAAAGACATTTATAATGTTACAAAAGATTAGATTTCAGATAAACACTGTTCTTTTGAACTTTCTATTCATCAAATAATCCTGAAAAAAAATATTGTACACAAATATTTTGTACAATTGTACACATTAAATGTTTCTTGAGCAGCAGATCAGCATATTAGAATGATTTCTGAAGGATCATGTGACACTGAAGACTGGAGTAATGATGCTGAAAATTCAGCTTTGCCATCACAGGAATACATTACTTTGTGAAATATATTCAAATAGAAAACAGTTATTTTAAATTGTAATAATATTTCACAATATTACTGTTTTTTACTGTATTTTTAATTAAATAAATGTAGCCTTGGTGAGCAGACGAAACTTCTTTTAAAAACATTAAAAATCTTAGTGGTTCCAAACTTTTGGACTGTACTGTAGATCGTGCACGTTCTGTGATTTATCAATAAAATAGCAAATTTTAGTAAATATTTCTTTTTAACTAAAACCCACAGCTTCACTATTAGTAGAGAGATGCTGCCACATAGAATTAATTCACACATGCAATCGCTTTCTCACTAATGCATTCATATAAATGTAATCTTTACTGTGTTACTTTATCTGAATCTGATTTAGAACGAGCAGAAATCTGTGAGAAATATAACGACACAAAGACAAAAGAACTGATAAAATAAATGTATGTAGGAGCAATAGCCTTGTGGGCAGCGCTGTCACATTTTGTCATAGCTGTGCACAAGGCAACCTGTGTTCCAGTCTTAATTTAAGGTTGTTCACACAGGATGCATTTTTGCTTTCAAAAACGCGAAACGCAGGCAGTTTAATAGGGAAAAAATGCATGGTCTCGACGCGCTTTTTTAATTTGAACTTGATCGGCACGTTTTTAGAATGCCGTGTCATGCGCGAGACGCTGCAAAAGACGCAAGACGTGAGTGCAACGGTCAAATGCACATCCGTCTAGCATAGAAAAAATCTTACATATAAGAAACAATCGAAAAGTAGTGCATTGGAATGGAAAAACGTGTTCTGTGTGAACGGCCCCTTATTTGTTCATAATGACATCATCATCGACTAGTCGACTCGACTTTAATCACATACGTCAACTTTAGAAAATCCCTACTTCCTACATAGTTGTTTAAAAAATGAAAGCTACACACTCCATCAATTAAGGTTAAAAGAACTGTTCCCAAACATATAACATGCTACAGCAGAAGCATAATAATCACTGCAATAATGATCCAATCATAGACTTGTAAGCGTTTTTAAATCCAAACCTTGGCAATAATGATAAGCATTTGCCTATTTAATTTCAAACCGCAACTTTTTTTCTTTTTTTTTGTGGCTGGGCAGTCTATATGAAAAAGGACAAGTCCTTCATTGTATAAAACCCCAATTTCCTGCTTCAATAAGAAATGTTTCTATTGCATACACTTTCTATAACACTTAATTGATTGTGTTACAATCTGAAAGATAATAATAATAACGGGTTATTGAAGGGTTCAAGTGCTTCAAGTATTTTTTTTTAATGTATAGCATCTGTTAATACAGTTTTGCCCTTCAGATCAGCTCTATTTCCGTAATTAATATGCTTGACTTGTGTGAGCAAACTCTGCCATCAGCCCACATTAGCTGGCAAACAAACAAATAAGCACACTGAGACCCCAGTGCAGCAGAGCATGATGGGTAATGGGGCATTAAGGCTGATGGCTCCTTCAGCGGTAACAAAATCAGTGGAGTCATGTGACACACTCCTGTACTAAGAGGCGGAGTTAAATTAGTGTCAATCACCGTGACCGTGTATTTACCGACTAATCAAGCGTCAGTCAGCGTGTACATAAAAGCTTAGCAGGGACAGAAAGGGCATCTTCTAAGTCTGCTGACATGGCGGCACTGATCTAAACCCAATCACACGGTGCTGACAGCAGCTGAATGAGACCCAGAACTCACGGAAAACAAGAGCTAAAGATGCTGAACGAGGTGAAAACCCGAGGTGTGGCTGCAGAGAGATGTTTGTAAGTGTTACCCTTGAGGAGCAGACAGATGAATAACAGGCTTTATGGGAAAACTAAGTGTGTGCATTGTAATGGGGCCTCAGAGAGATCAGACCGAGGTCATTCCAGTGTGATACAATGCAATAAATAAGATGAGCTACTCTGGTGGAGTTCAGTGGTAAAACAGACCAGAAAGAACCAAAAACACAGTTTCGCTAACACAACGACATGCCAATTGAAACCATTCACCCATCTCACGACAACCACGCACACAAATTTGCTTACAGAACATGTTTTCAACAAAACAGGGCTGCAATTTCCATAAACACTAAAGACACTTTCTCTCGATTTCCATGGGGTTTCAATGAACAATTCTTAAGCGAAACAATAAATGTTAATGAAAAAAGAAAAAAAAGCTAATATAAAAAAAAAGGAATATCAGTGCTAAAAAGAAAGCTGTTGAAGTGTCAGGTACACTACTATTCAGAAGAATATATATATATATATATATATATATATATATATATATATATATATATATACAGTACAGTCCAAAAGTTTGGAACCACTAAGATTTTTAATTTTTTAAAGAAATTTCGTCTGCTCACCAAGGCTACATTTATTGAATTAAAAATACAGTAAAAACAGTAATATTGTTGTGATGGCAAAGCTGAATTTTCAGCATCATTACTCCAGTCTTCAGTGTCACATGATCCTTCAGAAATCATTCTAATATGCTGATCTGCTGCTCAAGAAACATTTAATGTGTACAATTGTACAAAATATTTGTGTACAATATTTTTTTTCAGGATTATTTGATGAATAGAAAGTTCAAAAGAACAGTGTTTATCTGAAATCTAATCTTTTGTAACATTATAAATGTCTTTACTGCCACTTTGATTGATTTAATGCATCCTTGCTGAATAAAAGTATTCATTTCTTTAATTTCTTTTCAAAAAAATAAAAATAAAAATTCTTACTGACCCCAAACTTTTGAACGGTAGTGTATAATGCTACAGAAGCTTTGTATTTCAGATAAATGCTGTTCTTTTGAACTTTCTATTCATCAAGGAATCCTGAAAAAAAAAGTACACAACTGTTTTCAACATTGAAAATAATCATAAATGTTTATTGAGCAGCAGATCAGCATATTAGAATGATTTCTGAAGGATCATGTGACACTGAAGACTGGAGTAATGATGCTGAAAATTCAGCTTTGCATCACAGGAATAAATTACTTTGTCAAATATATTTAAATAGTACACAGTTATTTTAAATTGTAATAATATTTCACAATATTACTGTTTTTTACTGTATTTTTAATTAAATAAATGTAGCCTTGGTGAGCAGATGAAACTTCTTTTAAAAACATTAAAAATCTTAGTGGTTCCAAACTTTTGGACTGTACTGTATATATATATATATATATATATATATATATATATATATATATATATATATATATATATATATATTGATAATAATAAGGAATGTTTCTTGAGCAGCAAATTAGAATATTAGAACGATTTCTGAAGGATCATGTGACACTGAAGACTGGAGTAATGATGCTGAAAATTCAGCTTTGATCACAAGAAATAAATTTACATTTTAAATATTATCAAATAGAAAACAGTCATTTTAAATTGTAATAATATTTCACAATATTACTGCGTTTTACTGTATTTTTGATCAAATAAATGCAGCATTTGTGAGCATATGAGACTCTTTTAATAATTGTGAGACTGTTTTAATAATTTTAAAATTTCTTACCAACCCTAAACTTCTGAATATTAGTTTAGTAAAGGTTTTTGACTTTGATCCGCTTTAAACCTTTCCATATAGTCAAAACCTTTTCATACAAACATATTTTCTGTCATTTGTGCACGAAATCAATTTCTATGTTAAGTATAGTGTAAATGAGGCTATAAATGATTGGATGTGTGTAAAAAGAAAACCAATTACAATTCAAGTATGCAAGTATCGCTCTACCCTGCCTTGCAAACACTATAAGTAAAGATGAAAGTATTATGTTAATGTTCGGAGGAGTATTGACAAAAGCATCACATAAGGAAATGCATTTTCTGTCAAGTGTGATGGCAAAACATCTTTCCCATACATTGGAGTTCATCCAATCCTAAAGTATTTATAAGGATATAGATATGAATGCTCACACAATCAGTTAAACTGCAGCAAAATAAATTGAAAATGTCTTACATGAATGTATTGATTTAATTTTTTTTTTTTTATTTTTTTTTTTATGTTTTTATAGGGCTATGTTGTCATTTTTGGAGTTTTTGGACACCCAACACTCCTTTGTTGTTCCATGGAAGAAAGAAGAACTCTGGTTTGGAATGATGACAGAATGTTCATTCTATTGAACTAACCGTTTAAAATGAATCAACGAAACACTGAAATGATAGAAGATGTTGAGAAATACTCACTTTGTGATAGTTAAGGCTGGAATGGTAAACACATTCAGATCATGATCTCCGTTCACCAAATGAATACTGTTACAGGGGAATGTATTCCATCACGGTACAAAAAACAATGGATTTGGCTTATTTCACAGTGAGATTCACACTTCACAACATGACGGTCAAAACACACAAACTATAAAAGATTGACTCAGTAAAATGAAACTTAAAAACACTGAAGCGTTCTCATAACGCGAAACTCAAACGCCAGGTGAATGACTGAATTTACTCTTCAAGTATTAAATTCCAGTGAGATCAACTTCAAGTTACGAACGGCGCAGCAAATATACGTTCGGTGACTGGAGGGAATGAAGAACCAAGGCTGTTGTTACAACACCAGCTACACACCGAATTTACATTCAAATGATTAACTCTCCAGTTATGATTATTCAATGTTAAGTTACTACGTCAAAGCTTCGTTAAGGCGAGTGTAGGCCTCCAGCTGTTAGTTTCCTCTATTTGCTTAGTATACAGTGTTCTTTCTGTACAGATTTTACATACGTGTATTCAGATTCACAGTCTGAATCTTCAATTTCTGTTTTCTTTGCGTCCACAGGCTGAACTTATTGAAAAAACTCCAGAGCTCGTTATGACTCTGAAATGAAATGTGATTGGCTGATTTGAAATGTAATCTGATTGGCTCTCCAACAGAACTCAAGGCATGATGTCATCTCTAAAGCTCGGCTATTTGAAGTAGTTGAGCCCGGCTACCAGAAGAAACTTCTCCAGGAAGAGTTCAGAGTCAAGCACCGCGATGTGAGCTGCGCGTCCGATCAGTGTGTTGGCCGTGTTCGGTAACGCATGAAACACGTTCTGTCTGATCAAACGACAGTCTGGAGCGCTCTGCAATGGCTGGAGTAAGTTATTGATCATCTCTGTATATACTGGACCTGTTAGGGAACAAATGGATATAACACACATTACATACAGAATATAATATAATATAATTCCAGCTTTGCATCACAGTTATTTTAAATGGTAATGATATTTCACAATATTACTGCATTTTTGATCAAACAAATGCAGCCTTCGTGAGCAGAAGAGATTTCTTTCAAAAACATTTTTAAAATTCTTAGCAATGCCAAACTTGTGAAAAATTCTAAATAAATGTAACGGTTTTCCTGGTGCAATGCCTTGCCCCATAGACTTCCATTTTAAATGCACTGTATGTAAAATGCACTTTTATGAATAAATGGCATGCAGCAGTCTTGAATATTTTTCAAAGAACTGATGCATAAACCTTGCAAATTCTGCAAATCTAGTGACTAGTTCTTTCCCAGAAGGGTCTTAGAATTCGTAAACATGACTTTGTCTCCCAGCGGATTGAGAAAAACCTGTGCCCGCAGACTCTTGGAAATCCTACCGATCTGATTGGAATTCGCCATATTGAGAAAGCTCATGCCATTTTTTTTTTTTTTTGCAGTCTGCAGCTAGCTATGCATTGACATAGTATGCACATTCATATCCAAACAAAGTCTCTATTTCTAGGCATCCTCCACTGTTCTATGTGATCATAGTCTTTGTGTGTGTGTATGTGACAGCTCAGAGTGTGTATCCTTAGCTCTGTCTGTCACACTGACACTCACAGAGAGGCTGAATTCTCTAATCTGTCTCTCAAACTGAAAGAAAAATACCTGTCAAAGAGCTGCACGCCACAGACTGGTGACAGTCTCATAAACTGAAGAACACTCTTTCCTCTCGCTTTCTTTTTAACTTCTTGTCGCAGCTTCCTTTTCATTCCATTTCATTCACACCACTGGCAGAGCAATTTGCTGCTAATGGGGTATGTGTGCAGAAACATCTCAGGTTGATTTGTATTTTATATGTAAAAAATTAAAAGAATTGTTGAAGCGATTGATCTTAGGGCATTCAAATCAGTAGCTAGGGTGTGGCTAACTGCTTGCTAGATTATCCTGGAAGTTGCTAGGGCATTGCTATGCTGTTGCTACGATGTTTTGAGTGTTTTAGAATGTTGGTATGTGGTTGCTGGAGTTTTCAGCACTATTCCATGGGTGTTCCAAAGGAATATATACGTAGATGTTTTTGACTGCTCCAGACACGTTGACAGGTGTGATAACAAGGACGTTGAGACCAGGGGAGTGAGGTTTACCTGCACAGCTCTTTACTAGCTGGCCTGCATTACACTCACTCCCACCCAGGTCATGGCACCAATGTAACCTCCTCCGGTTCTACTTGCTCCACTTCGGATGGGCCTGTTGAGGCCAGGGGAGTGAGGTCTACCTGCACAGCTCTTTACTAGCTGGCCTCCATTACACTCACTCCCACCCGGGTCATGGCACCAATGTAACCTCCTCCGGTTCTACTTGCTCTGTTTCGGATGGGCCTGTTGAGGCCAGGGGAGTGAGGTCTACCTGCACAGCTCTTTACTAGCTGGCCTCCATTACACTCACTCCCACCCGGGTCATGGCACCAATGTAACCTCCTCCGGTTCTACTTGCTCTGTTTCGGATGGGCCTGTTGAGGCCAGGGGAGTGAGGTCTACCTGCACAGCTCTTTACTAGCTGGCCTCCATTACACTCACTCCCACCCGGGTCATGGCACCAATGTAACCTCCTCCGGTTCTACTTGCTCTGTTTCGGATGGGCCTGTTGAGGCCAGGGGAGTGAGGTCTACCTGCACAACTCTTTACTAGCTGGCCTCCATTACACTCACTCCCACCCGGGTCATGGCACCAATGTAACCTCCTCCGGTTCTACTTGCTCTGTTTCGGATGGGCCTGTTGAGGCCAGGGGAGTGAGGTCTACCTGCACAGCTCTTTACTAGCTGGCCTCCATTACACTCACTCCCACCCGGGTCACGACACCAATGTAACCTCCTCCGGTTCTACTTGCTCCACTTCGGATGGGCCTGTTGAGGCCAGGGGAGTGAGGTCTACCTGCACAGCTCTTTACTAGCTGGCCTCCATTACACTCACTCCCACCCGGGTCATGGCACCAATGTAACCTCCTCCGGTTCTACTTGCTCTGTTTCGGATGGGCCTGTTGAGGCCAGGGGAGTTAGGTCTACCTGCACAACTCTTTACTAGCTGGCCTCCATTACACTCACTCCCACCCGGGTCACGACACCAATGTAACCTCCTCCGGTTCTACTTGCTCCACTTCGGATGGGCCTGTTGAGGCCAGGGGAGTGAGGTCTACCTGCACAGCTCTTTACTAGCTGGCCTCCATTACACTCACTCCCACCCGGGTCATGGCACCAATGTAACCTCCTCCGGTTCTACTTGCTCCGCTTCGGATGGGCCTGTTGAGGCCAGGGGAGTGAGGTCTACCTGCACAGCTCTTTACTAGCTGGCCTCCATTACACTCACTTCCACCCAGGTCATGGCACCAATATAACCTCCTCCAGTTCTACTCCACTGCTCTGTGCAGACTTCTTGAGGCCAGGGGAGTGAAGTTTACCTGCACAACTCTTTACTAGCTGGCCTCTGTTAAACTGGTTTGTTTTTTTATGTATAACTCAATATGCAATATCCATATGCAGAATTATCCCATTAATGACAAACTAAATACTGTGAAAATCATCTGCTAAGATCTATTGCAGATATACATATTTGAATACATGTGAATAACTAGGTCGCAGATGTACAGACAACTTGGCCGTTACAATATAGCAGATGGCTTATGTATAGCGGCCCATAGAAACAGACACTAATGAGGTGGCTATGTGTATATAATATATATATATATATATATATATATATATATATATATATATGGGGTGTTCCTGTTGGCTGCTATGGGGGTTGCTATGTCCTTTCTAGGGAGTTCTGGGTTGGAAAACATTTTTGTGCTAACAGACCTGTGGTTCTGTCTTTAAGGGCTGTCCGACACATCTCAATGCGGGCCGAGTGGAAGGGCACGTATCGGTCCTGTGGGGAGGCCACCAACACCACGTTCTTGAAGAACTGCAGACCTGGACAAAGAAAGTAAGAAAACTTAGGTATTTATGTATATGTGTTGGTGTTCATCCTTGCTTATTTGCCCACGTGTCTACCTGGTTTCTTGCTGAGCGTGTAGAGGAAGGTCTGTCGTGGGTCAGTGTGGTCCCTGAACGTAAGCTGCAGTAGGGATCCAGACTTCTTCAGTTTCTGCATTAGCCATAGACCTGAAGAAGTCATAGGGGTTTATAAAGACATGTGGAAACCGTGATACATTTTTCCAGGACTCTTTGATGAATATAATCTTTTTTGACACTTTTGATCAATTTAATACATCCTTGCTGAATAAAAGTGTTAATTTCTAAAAAAAAAAAAAAAAAAAAAAAAATCATACTGACCCCAAAGGTTTTAAAGGTTTTGTATCTGTGTGATGTATTTCTGTGTGTACCTGTGCTGACCAGCGTGCTGTTGTTATACAGTGTTCCCAGGTGGGGTCCAGACAGGGACAGGAAAGTGTGGAGTTTACAGAGGTAACAGCGAAATCTGGGTCGGGTCAGAACAGAGCGAATGATGACATTCCCCAAAGAGTGTCCGATAAAACTGCAGAAAAGAAACAAAAAAGTCAGGCATCAAACTTTCCAAAAATGGTGGATCCAGTTTTGATGAGCTTCTAGGTCTCTTTTCATTCAAATTATTTCTACATTTCACATAGGAGCTACAGCTTCAATTAAGTCTCTCACGATCTTCATTAATCTTTTTTTAACATTTGATTTTCAAAAGACATTAGAGACTTTATAGCAGGAACAAAGACAGAGAGGACAGGGAATGGGAAGTATATCAAAAGACAATAAAATGACTGTAAAATTAAGATTAAAACTGAACTAGGAGAAACGTTTGTTCCATTTTCCAGTGGATTGTGTGAATTTAATTGCTTTTGAATTCCAAACACCACCTTTCTTTAACTCTACTGCCATCTTGTGGTAATAAAAGGTATAGCATATGCAGTTCTAGTGGGATCAGTGGTCTATTACCATCCAGGAGCCAATATCAACTTTAACTTCTGTGTACACTATTTGTATCGTGGACTCTAAAAACAAGTTAAGCTTTATACTTCATCTGGATCAAGCATTTGGAGGCAAATCTTGTCTACAACATACTATTTAGTAGCAAGCAACCACTGAAGATCATACCTTTGTCAAATTGTTCATGAATACCAATGTGTAAAGTGGTTGTGGCAGATGTATCTAAATGTCCAACCACAAGGGGGCGCACTAGTCTGTAATTTGTGTATATATGTGCATTGTGTGTGTAGGATCACAGGGTTTTAGAAAGTCATATGCATTGTTTAACTGGTTAACATGGCCTAGTTAGGCCTTGCTAGTAGATACCGTAACTCTCTGGATGCAAAAAGCATGAAATTGAATGTCTATTGGTCCAGACCAATAGTTTGAGCTCTAATGCTGTGCTGCTGAAATTGGCTGTGGTTTGATTGCACTGATATAATATGTTGGTAAGTTTTCTGCTGTTGATTGAGGTAATATGTTTATAAACCTGATTCGGTGGATGGTGAGGTTATACAGCTGGATGTGCTGAATTATCTCGTCCATAAGTCTGTCAGTCATGGTGTCAAAATCTGCAAATGTGTCCACCTGGAGACAGAAAATGAGAGAATGTCAACAGAAAACCGATCAAACTTATACTGGGGACCATATAGTTGTGATTGGTTGCTGAGTGCAGTACATGAGTATTGCTACAAGACCTCACCAAATAGTTTTATTACCATTGTTACCTATAATAATTAATCACTTTTTAAAATTGTCCCTATTAAATCTACAAAGTCTTCCCAATGGTTTATTATGCCTTCCTGGCTCATATTCTCCATGTTGTTCTCTAATATCCTTCAATATTGCTGAAAAGATTTGCTAATTTTTGGCGTGATCTTGGTGTGATTCTGATCTAACCCCTGACTTTGTCATTGTCATTATGTAATTAATGTCCTGAGTGCTCTGATTGGCTGAATGGAGTTCACCAAGTTTGCTGATTGGATGGATGTTCTACCTGGTTGCGTTCTGACATGAGGAAGTCCAGTCTAGATCCTGGCAGCCCGAGCTCTATAAATGTCTTGACCAACCGCAGATCTGCACTGTTACCTGGTAAAACAATCACAAAAACAATTACTACAGATACATTATACATTATTTTTCATCTTAAATGTTTTGTAAACCTCTATAAATCTAAATGTATGTCTTTAAGGTTGGAACGTTTACCATCAAGTCCATGGACACACACCACGAGGTGTATCCCATCCTCAAACTCTGTGTCGTCTTCCTCAGGGGGGAAGTATGGAAGATCAGAGGCGAGGTAAGGCAGGTCACTGTAGAGAGTGCCTCTGAACACCAGCTCACTCAGCAGGGCTTCCTTTGCCTTATAGAAGCTATGAGTCAACAATGAAGAACTTTAATACTACAGTGAACAAGCACTAAAGTCAGGGGCGTAGTTTGGGGGGTATTCAAATCCATCAGTTACAACCCCCCCAGTACAATACAACCATACCAACGTTCAACCCCCCCAAAGTTGAAACCAAATCAATGCCTTTGACTAAAGTAGTATTTAAATAGTAACAGGGTGCTGTGGGCTGGTTAACAGGGTGTTGCTATGCAGTTGGATTTAGCACATTCCATTGCAGATTTATAGTTTGATAAGGAAATTGACATTTTTGTTCCTAGCACAAACATTGCAGCAAAATTTACTACCTAGGTGTAGCAATTTGTTCAAATAATTAAGCATGAGCACAAGTAGTAGTGACACACTATATAGTAGGAGTTTAACGGTACACAAACATTATGGTTCAGTACGTACCTAGGCATTGAAGTCACAGTTTGGTACAGGTTCGGTAATATTTATTTATTTTTTTATATAATAATCAATACTCAAATAAAAAAAAAACTGTATATTGCACATAAGGGGTTTTGCATTAACTTCTAAATCTAATTATAAAATCAATCATTTACACAGTTACTGTCATATCCTTTTTTCATGACAAATTTATTTAAACGTATATTAAATAATTAAAATATTACTAACAGGTAAAGTAAATATAATGAATATATAAACTAATATAGTGCATATATTTAGTGAAATGCTCCCTTCTAGAGTTCCTTTCTCTAGTGAACTAACATGCTGTGGACACTAAATGACTTGCCTGAGGTAAATGTAGTGCTACTTGAGATATTATTCTCAAGCTGTTTTATTGATGTCTTTCCGTGGTTGAAACACTGAGTGAGAGATTACACGTAAACATATCTATGCATAGATTGTCTGTTCTTCTTCTTCTTCAGCACTTTTTCCTGTTGTGGCGGTTAGCAAACAGTGTTGCATTACCGCACACGCCCCCTGCTGGATTGGAGTGTAGATCATCTGTGACTGACTGTATTCGTCGTCTTACTGTATGCACTGAACCGTGACGTCCGTACCATGATGGTTCGGGATGAGTACATGTACCGTTACATCCCTACTATATAGTATATAGACACACATTAGTGACTAATTTATTAATAGTAAACACACTAACAATAAAATGTTGTTGCTAACTTTAAGCATGAAACTTTGTTTAAACCAAAGAAAACCTTACTTAATCATTCTCTCGTTGATTTCCTGGTCAGCACCAAGGAAGGTGTTGGAGGAGATGATTCCGAAGGAGCCCAGGGGTTGATGGGTAATGGGGGAGGTGGCTTGGCGTGTGGAGATTCCACTGACTGACGGTGAATCACGAAGTACGGACGAGAAGGGCAAACATGTGGGAGCGCACGACACCGACAGGTTCACAACCTCCACCACTTTTTTATTCATGAATGCGAGACCTGTACTTTGCACTTTATTGGCTCTGCTCTGCCCCTCTAGTGCCTGCTGCTCTCTCTCATTGGCCAAAAGCTTGATGAGATCTGCGGGCCTTTCTTTCTCATTAGCAGTAATTCCGTGACTGCTCTTGTCATCGGTTGGTAAATCTGGGTTCATTAGTTCATTCAAATGAATGTTACATACACTGATGTCATCATGGTCCTTTTGATATGCATTTAACTCTAGCACCCCTTTGTGTTTGCAGTGTTCATTTTCACAGCTACAGATCTCCATGTTGTCATCCATTACACCAGAATACTCTTTAAGCAAAACGTTTCCTAGACAATCCTCAGAGTTTTCAGTCAGTTCCTCCACTGTGGCATTTTCAACACCATTATCCAACAAAAATTGCTGGTATAGTAACATTTCTGTATTTACAAAAGCAAGATCTGTCTTTTCCTGATTGGACGACTCATCTGTGTCAATCTCCTGATTGTTTGTTTCGTTTCCGTCCTCACTAGTAACACCTTGAAGATTCTGCTTCACCTCATTGGCTGCTTCAGTACTCTGCCTTAGCTGATTGGCCACACAAATATTCCTCTTCTCCTGATAGATTGATTCCTCTCTGTCCTCCCTAGTATTGCCTTGAAGATTCAGCTTCACCTCTTTGGCTTCTTCCTCACTCAGCCTCAACTGATTGGCCATACTAACATCCCCCTTCTCTTGATCGGTTGTTTCCTCTTTGTCCTCCCTAGAAAGATTCCGCTTCACCTCACTAGCTGCTTCCTCACTCAGCCTCAGCTGATTGACCACACAGACCACCTGATTAGGTGTTTCACGATCCTCCTCGGTGTCGTCAGGGCTGCTGATCTGCGGCGCTGAGGCGGATTTGGTCAAAGTGTTGAGCTGCCTCTCATCCTCTTCTTCGTACGGTAGCGAGCTTATGGAGGTCAAAGAGGCCTGTGTGGCACTGGGCAGGCTGCCGTGACTTTCCGTCTGTAAGCCCTCCAGAGAGCTCTGATGCACCGCCTGATGCCGTGCCAAGTTCTGCAAGACGTCACGACCCCCTGCGACAACTCCTCGACCCTCCAGGGTCCAGGCTACAGAGCTTGGCTCGCTCTCAATACCGGAGTCTGAGATCACAGAGGAGGAGCGGTTCATTAGCTTAGACCCGCCCAAGAATACGCCCCTGGGCGGGTTTTCGGACAAGCGACGGTTCTGTTGTAGAAAGTTACGAGAAGGGGACGTGGCTAAAGGATTGGTTCCAAGAGACTTGGTGTTCAGTAGATTAGCTGGTGATGTATCCTTGCTCCCATAATCCTTTGCAGGTGCTTCAATGTATCTGTCATCTAATACTGCCTGTGGCTCCTCGTTGCCAAGACTCCCAGTATTGCCTGGTGTTTGAAGATGGTTGTCATGGTTATGATTGGGCAAGAACTCGAAGCTGTCAAGACTCGTGAGGTCGGGAAGTTCTGCAGCATCTGCTGGAACAAGCAGCAATGCCTGTCTGCTACTAAAATCAGTACTTTGGGTAATATTAGTTTGTTTTAGACCTGCATGATCAGATTCATCAAAGTCATCGGTTTCTTTTTGGCAGCTAGTTTTCTCCAGGTTACCTGTATCTATTGCGTCATCGCTGTCTACAGACCTACATTCAACATCAAATCCTTCCTCGGTTTCACATTGGCATGTGGCTTCATCGACAGACTCATTTCTTGAATCGCTACTTGTCATGATGCATTCGCTTCTATCAATATCTGTCTCACACACATGGCCAATCAGAGTCTCTCCTTGAGGTCTTGTCTCTTTATAATCAGTGATGCAATCCTCCTGCTGGCCAATCAGCGCCATGTAAGTGGGCAAATCCATGCAATCTTCACAGGGAGGTTTCTCAGGGGGTGGTGCTGGTGAATTGGTGTCATGTGTTCCTTCAACTGTACTGATAGTTCTGGTTAGCTCAGGGCATGGTTGAGAGTTCAAAACAGACTGATTTTGCTCATGGACGTTGTAGTCTATAACAGAGAAACAGAAAAGTGTTCGACTGTGTTTGTTCTGTTATTAAAAAAAAAAAATAAGGATACTTTAAGCCATGTCTCTACCAAAGCGGTTTTTAGCCAGCTGCATTATTAAAGGGATAGTTCACCCAAAAATGAAAATTATCCCATGATTTACTCACCCTCAAGCCATCCTAGTTTTATATGACAATCTTCTTTCAGACGAACACAATCCAAGATATATTTAAAAATATCCTTAGTCCTCCAAGATTTATAATGGTTGTGAATGGTAACCTACATTCTGAAGACAGAAAAAATGCATCCATCCATAAAAAAAGTAATCCATATGGCTCCAGGGGGTTAATAAAGGCCTTTTGAAGTGAAGGGATGTGTTTTTGTAAGAAAAATATCCATATATAAAACTTTATAAATTCAAATAACGAGCTTCCGGTAGACGACCATATGCTTATTGCGCACGTCAATTTGGGCAGAAGAGCAACCTTTGACCCGAACGCAATGACGAACGCAGAGGCGAAGAGGAGATAGCAAAACAAAACCCTGGTCACACCTTAGAAGTCTAAAATTTCGATATAAGAGAAGAGGAGCTTGAGTTTGTTGCCCAGCCGTATTTGTTTGAACCGTGAGAGGTGTCTAAGCTTACGATACTCCTACATCCTGCGTCATACATCTCGTCAGAGGGTTACTTATTTGGCGCAAGTCAACTTGCGCATTTTTCGTGCGGTCGTCTACTGGAAGCTTGTTATTCGAGTTTATAAAGTTTTACATATGGATATTTTTCTTACAAAAACACATCCCTTCGCTTCAAAAGGCCTTTATTATCCCCCTGGAGCCATATGGATTACTTTTTTAATGGATGGATGCATTTTTTCTGTCTTCAGAATGTAGGTTACCATTCACAACCATTATAAACCTTGGAGCACTAAGGATTTTTTTAAATATATCTCGGATTGTGTTTGTTTGAAAGAAGATAGTCATATACACCTAGGATGGCTGGAGGGTGAGTAAATTATGGGATAATTCATTTTTAATTTATTTTTTCAAATAATCATTTTTGGGTGAACTATCCCTTTAAGTTCATTATTATGTTCTTTTATTTATTAGTTTGTTGGTTAATTATTCTGTTCATTTAATCTTTTGTTCATTAATTCATTAATTAGTTAACTTATTCATTCATTAGTTTGGCCATTAATTCATTCTAATTTTAAACAGGGTCTCCGTTGGCTGTCACCTAAACAGGGCGTGTCCACGTATCTGTCCTCGAAGATGATTGGCAGGCTGCTCCAGTCTCCGTCAATGTCCAGGCATTCCACAGGAAGTGGAGGCATTCGGAGCAGGTAATCAGAGTTGCGCATCTCTGTGGCCACCTGTGCGTGTCTGTTGATACTGTCATGAGAGATACACAGAGGTTTCAGTCTGTATTTCTTGGCACACATGCTTGCTGTACTATATATGTTAATTATTCTTATTTACAAATTAAACAAAACTATGGTATATGAATGTGGTAATCATTCAGCACCATGGTATTAAAGTGATATTGTCAGTTTGCTATTGTGTTTGTGTATGTGTCTGAAAGAGAAAGGCAGACACTACGATAAAAGACTCACAGCTCCTCCTGAAATGTAAGTGAGGACTCTTTGGGATGTTCCGTGAAGAAATACGCTTCAGAAAATCTCCTGACCTGCACAAACATACACACAGACATTCAGTATGTACACAAATCATACAACACTACTTGTAGATCTCAATGACACATTCTTTGTTGTTCGTTTAGATTTTTTAATCAGAGGCACTTTTGACTATTCAAATCAACTCTTCACATAAAATGATAAATTGTACATGCAAATACCTAAAAATATTTAACATGCAAAGTAGAATCTGTGATTTAAACACTTTTTTTAGTTGTTAAAAAGCCTGTGTGAAAAAAGTTACTTCTTTTCTATAAAATCAGTTTTTAGTTGTCAAAAAAGTTCCCCTTCTTGAAGAATCACCCATTTCAAACTAATTCCTATACTGTATCAAGTCACTGTAGATCATGCTGAGTTATACATCATTCATGCTGCATCTGAATCATTTCAACTTTTCTCTCTCTATTTGTCTTGCAGGCACATTATGAATGCATTACAATCTTGTGTCTTATATATCTTTTTTAAGATCAGTCACACGTCCTCCACGGTGAGCAGGAATATTTTATAAAGGAACCTTGTGTATGAGAGTGTAATAAAACCGCTCTAGTAATAAAGACAAAATTGGATTCATCTCTTTATCTTTTTCATCATTATAATAACTCACAGTTCTGTAATTAAAAGCTGAGCTGTCCTGTGGGTGGAATCACTGCATGTATCAGAAGAGATGAAGTTTCTGTCTAATACATCGCTCTAGATGAAGCAGAGTTGTGAGGGATGCTTGGAAATTCAGGCTGTGTAGGCGAACCCCAGTTTATTCCAGGATTTATCCTACAATAATATAAATCAGACTGACTAGAGAAGAATTCGACTGTTAGCAATCAGGGAATAATGCCAATTTGCCAGTGGGATTATTAAGTGAGCTACTGTATTTGAATTTATATATTTCATAAAGCGAAAATGGGCTTTAAAAATTCACCCTGTATGGCAGTAAAAAACAGGGTTTTGCAACATTTGTAGAAGGCTTACATAATCCAGGGTTAGAAAAAAACCTATAGGTGTTGAACATGCTCAAGGCCTTTGCAACCTATTTTACTTATGTAATTTTACATATTTCTGAGTGAAACATGATACACTATGTAACTTTTTTTGTTCAAAATTAACAAAATTTAAATAAGCCAATACATCATCAATGCTTCTTGCAAAACGTGTTTATGTCTTACCCTGATTGACTATGGTAAGCCTATTATAACATATCTCATCTTTTAAACATATTGGGATGATTTTCGTGGGAAATTGTGTACATGAATCACTTGCCAGTGCGTGTCTCGTCATATCAGTAAATCGAGAAAAGTTGCTCCGGCTACTTTGATGCGTGTATGGTGTGGGAGTGGCATAGGTTAGTTGACAGCGAGTGAGAATGGTTGACATGGAGCCACTAAATCTCCAACCTCCAGGGAATCGCCCGTTTTAAAACACGATAAACAGAGGGGAGTCTGCTGGCAAAAGAAAATGCGACAGAGCTCGTAATAAAACAAGAACCAACATTATCTTGGCTTTTTGGAGATGGCGAGAACTGAGGGATTTGAAATGTTGTATAAGCAACATGGCGATGGTGTTTTTTTTTACTCAACAGGTGAGTAAGGTATTTTATTGAACATATAAGTTGCCATATGTAGCTCTAACAGAGTTCATTGTAAAGCATTATCTATTGTGAAGGGTCATTTGATTATGGTTGTTGTAGCTCTATGCTGGAATTCATTTTCAAGGAAGTACCGTGTCTACTAATGGGTAAAGCTTGAGTAACATCTTCAGCTAGTCAGATCCTTTCCATCTAAACTGGTTATATTGTTAAGCCTAGTAGTGAATGTTTTATTAGCAATAGGATAACTATATTCATCCTCACAGTCACACAGAGCCGAAGCACAACCACAACAATGTTCTTCAGCAAAATGCATGCAGTTTTGTTTTTTAACCACTAGAGGGCCAAAAGTTATATAGTGTACCTTTAACAAGATAAAATCCCAGCCTAACATAAAACAGCCTCTCTCACCCTTAGCGTGTGGTGCTCCTGGGCCAGGTATGAGCGGATATGTGGATTAGGAACCGTGGCTTCCAAAAACTGTGTCCAAAGAGCAGACAGCTGAGCACAGAGCTGCGTCAGATCTTTACTGATCTGTTCAGCTACCTTCTCATGGCCACTTTGCAGCTACAGAGAGGGAGAGAGAGAGAGAGGTCAGTCTTATTTAGTCACAGAACAATACTATTCATGTGATGGTGTTAAAGAACCTACATCATTGCCATTAATTATGTGTTATACAGTTATTTGTGTTTCCCAAACCTGCAGTTCAATAGTCAGCTGGTTTAATGTTTCTTCAAGGGGAAGATCCTCTGGAAACAAGAACATTAGGAAAAGGTTAGACCATGCAAAATTTCACTTACAAAAAAGTGGTTATCATGGTAATACCTTTTTTTTCTTCTTTAAATTACCTTTGAGCATGTGAATACCATGATAAAATGATATTGGTGATCATTCAGTACCACTTAGTATGTGTTAAAGAACCATAATATTACCATCCATGTAATCACTATATTATGATATTGTCAGTTTTGAAGATGTCTGTGTTATCTTGATGATATAATGCAGGGATTCCCAAACTTTTTTGTCAGCTGAATCCCTTTTACAAAGTATTTACTTAAAGTACCTCCTGAGAGTTAATATTTCAATACAGTAGTTTAAAAACACATTCACAAGTTCATGATTTTCTGATATTGGTTAATGGTCACATGACATGCAGGCAAACAAATTAAATATTCATCTTTTTTAGTAAGTGTTATATTTATCATTAGCTTTCCAACACTTTCAAACCACCTGCAGTTCACCATATATTCAGAAATTAATTAAAATTATTATGGCATACAATGTCATGGTTTCACCTGCTCCTACTCTGTGTTGCTTTAAAGAAACAATTCATTCTTTAAACTAAAAGGAATTATTAAGCACATATAGTTTTGGCTGCATTATTCTTGATTGTACTGTGAATAAGTCAGACTTTAAGAGTGATAATTATTGAATACTGACATAAACTTTGTCCTGTTCCTCACACAAAAATAATGAATGAACTACTTTTATGTTGCTGTTATTGTGCTTTTGTCTTTTTTGAAGCTTCTGTTTAAAATATTGTTGTATGTCCCACAGAAGAAAGAAAATCTTGGTGGTTTTGAAAGACATGACGGTAAATATTGACAGAATAGTCATTTTTGAGTGAACTGTCCCTTTAAACCATCTTAGAGAAAGCCACACATTTAAAATTAATGAGTTGCATAAGAGGTAGTGTTTATACCCATCTCCATGCTTTGCAGTTGAGGGATCTCCTTCATTAGTGCTGTGTAATATGAGCGCAGAGCTCTGTGAGCCACCAGCAACAGTTTACAGATGCGCCGGTGCCACGTGTAAGCTCTCTGCAGACAGTTCTCCGATGGCACATAAAAACTGCCCTGGAAACAAACACACACACACACACACACAGGACATACGAGGTGGAGGTCAGCTTTTACTGCATGTCACACTTCTTCCCTGTTATTTCTGCACACACATAACCAGGTTGCATAAACGCTGAACAAAGGTTTTCTCAGCTTTAGCACAATTTTAGTTACACAGCTACTGCTGAGTTCTTATAAATGCTCATTTAATAGCTGAAAGCACATGCTTCTCACGACAAAAAGAGGAAAAGGAGAATAGACCATGTCTGTCTGTCAGTCTGTCTATCTATCATTTATGTGTGAAGTGGTTGTTATGAGCAGCAGCTGTATGTTTGTTTAGCTGAGCCTGAAGCTCAATAATTAGATGAAGATCAAACGCAGGGTAAAACTTTAAACGCAGTCAGTTTCCCAGCAGTAAAATAGAAGTGTGCATACGTGGCACTCGCTTATGGAGAACGACACAGGGACGTCAGGAACTGCACACGTATACTTCTCTGAGACGACAGACCCTCTCTGTTAACATACTGTACCGATAACTACATATGATTGTTTATATTATGTCACTCTTTTATGCAAAGATGAATCAGCATCATTACTCCAGTCTTCAGTGTCACATGATCCTTCAGAAATCATCCTAATATGCTGATTTGCTGCTCAAGAAAAATTTCTTATTATTATCAATGTTGAAAACAGTTGTGCAGCTTAATATTTTTGTGGAAACTGTGATACTTAGGATTCTTTGATATATATATAAAAAGTTGTGTTTATTTCAAATGGAATTTTTTTTGAATATTATAAAAGTCTTAACTGTCACTTTTGAGCAATTTAATGCACCTTTGCTTTATAAAAGTATTAATTCCTTTAAAAAAGTTACAATAAAAATTATTACCTTGTTATATTTTTTTAGGGTTGAAACAGGCTTCTCTATGAATCTAACACTAAATGCAAGCTATTTTTAAATGTACAGTTTTATAACTATACCAAAAAACACAGGTGATGCTCTAAATTTTTGGAGCAAAAGCTCATAAATTGCTGATGCAGGAGTGATTGTGTGTCTGTTGGGCCTCTAATATGTCTTTACTGCATACTTGTGTATACTGTGTAATGTATGTATGTTCGAGGTGTAAAGATAGTGGTGAACGCTGTCATTATATGTGTGAAGCTTTGTAATCTACATTCAGTTATGTCCTTTTGACTCAAACAGATGCGTACTGAATTCAGTCTCTCTCTCTCACACACACACGCACACACACAAACATCTGTTCTGTGCTTTCTGTTGACATTTCTCACTTTTAAGTATCTGTAACAGCTGGAAAACTCACACAGTCAATATTACACTCACATAAAAAATGACATATATTGATCATAGATTGAGTTTATAGAGCCAAACTGAATGTAAGAAGTTTGAGTGCAGAGTAAATGCATCGTGGGATAGTGTCATCACTGGGTGACCATGTGGTCAACTTGTGTACAAACACATTCATGCAAGTCTGTGCACTATATATTACAAGTACATTCAAGAATCAGTTTGATCTAGTTCAACTCACCATCTTCAATTGCAGCAGTTAACAGGGAGAATATAAAACAATCCAAATTTTAGGTTGTTCACTGAAGTTTTAGTTCTCACACAAAGCTATTATATGATTCAGAAGTCTTGTAATATATACAAGCCATATTACTTTTATGATACTGTTTGGTAACATTTTATTTTGATGGTCCACTCTAGACATTCTACTGACTATAAGGGTGCGTTCACACTTGTAGTTCGGTTCGTTTGGTTCATTTGGTCCGGACCAAAGATGAAAAAAAAAACATTTAGTCCTGGTCCGGTTAGCATTCACATTGGCAATTTTATCACCAAACCAAAAGATACCGAACCTTAAGGCATAGGGATACATTCACAACGTGATTGGTCGGATTTTATGACGTATTGCCTATTTTGAGACGGAACTTACTGAACATCCAAAACAATGCTGTGTGCTGAGGTAAATGCGCTCGTTGTGTGTGTAGCCTGCATGTGATGGTATTTTGGCCAGCTGGGAACTCGTGAAGAGCTTATAAAATGTGTAAAGTAGTCAAAACACCGGCAGGAATCCATCCGTCACACACACAAATGATCTGCTGCGTGGAGACGCGCGTCTGATGCCTGTGATGGGCAAACTCGCGACTATGACGAGAAAAACCGACATGCGTGAGGATTCTGTCCTTTTTAGGGTCTCTACTTCCTGTTTTTGGTTCGGTTACATGTCTTTGGTCCGTGTTGCGTTCATATATCATTCGAACCGCACCAGAGTTCGTTTGGAAGTGGACCGAGACCCATCTTTTCAGCGGTCTCGGTCCGCTTGTTTGGTGCGCACCATGGTTCGGATGGCAGCGTTCACATATGTTCAAATGAACCGCACTAACCGAGCAATCGCACCAGGGTTCGTTTTAATCGAACCAAACATGACAAGTGTGAACGCACCCTAAGTAACTTTTCCCTTTTGACCGGGAACTCGCATTGCGTCCGAAGACACTTTGGGGAACACCAAAGTGTCTTCGGACGCAGTGTCTCATTCCCCTTCTCAGGGAACCATGGTTATATGCGTAACCTGAGACGGTCAACTTATTCTGCTAACCCGAACCCTAACACCTAACCCTACCCTAACAGTATACTATCAAGGGCTTTTCACACTGCGCTTAACCCCAGGTTATCATCGTTCAAATACCGCTTTTAACCCCGGGTAAAGGAACGTTTCACACTTTTAATTTAGAAGCAGGGTTTGTCCTGCTTTTTACCCAGAGTTATGAAACCCTGCTCCGGATTGCGGTGCTAAACTTGTACAGTGTGAAACGGTGTTAGAATGTTACAGCAACAGACAACCAATCGCATACTCATATTTGCCTGCTTTGGACAGTCATGGAACAGTCACATTGTATTTAAACATTAAATTCAGCATTTGAGAGGAAAAATGTCAAATGCTGATAGAAAACGTGACAATTTGAGTGAAGAGACTGTTTCATTCTTCCTTGTATAGTCCAAAATGTCCATTCAGTATAAACCTGATAGAACAGCACAGCAATACGATGATTGCGCAATGCTAGAGCTATGTAAACAGGTCATATCCAATCAATGACACTGACACCACAGATATGCAAATATAAGAATGTTAACCCAGGGTTTAGGAATGTACAATGTGAAACGTTAGCTTATGAGTACCCAGGACCCAGGATTGTTAACCCCGGGTAAATTATGAACCGTGTGAAATGTGAAGCAAGATAACCCAGGATTCTGTTTACACGGGGTTTAGAATGACCCAGGGTTAACTATTTCAAGTGTGAAAAGCCCTCAGTCTACTTCAGTCTACTCTAATGAGAGTTAGGTGACATGTAGTTGCAAAGTTACTTATAGTTAAAAATGTCTAAAGTGTCTAAAAATATCTAAAGTTGACCATCGAAATAAAATGTAAACTACTATTTTTGCATGCTTTTAGAAGTGTGACATCTCCAGTCCTCATTCATTGTAATTGTAGGAGAGAACCTGACAATTTCTCAAAATTTCTCTTTTGTGTTCTAGGCTACAGATGAAAGAAAGTTTGGATGGAACAATATAAAGATGAGTAAATGATTAATGAACCATTCCTTTAAGTGACCAAATACATTTTGCAAAAGACAAAAATATCAACTCATCACCCAATAAGCTTAAAGATTTAATCTTATGGCATATATGGTGAAAAGAGTATGATAAAAAGCATCACATTATATCCTTCATTGTAAAGTAAAAGTGCTGAGGAGGCCTGTGAGCTCTTATAGAAAGAAGAGAGAGAGAGAGATGCTTGCTCCTCATGTTTAAGGCTGTTAAAGCTGGGCTCGTTACGATGATCAAACGCTGCCTCCCTCCAGCGTAACGCTGTACTTAATAAAGTGCCCTGCAGGGGGGGTGTAAACATAGGACCCATACGGAGACGAGAAAGCTCGTTACGATTTCCTGCCTAAATGGAAATCTCCACAGGCAAGAGAAACCTCTCAATCCTTCCAATCAGAAAAAAATGCAGGGCTACTTTGTCCTCAGCTACTGGTCAGAAAGGACAAATGACCTATGCTGTTTAACTCTAAATTGTTCTGGCTGAAGGTCTGAATTTCATGTAGAGCCAAACTGAAGCAGGTAGCTATTATTTGGAAATACTATATACTAGCATACTGAATATTATATGCACTGCATGCTGCCTGGTATTTTTAAAAGAAATAATTGCATTACGCACCCAGTAGACAATTAAGTTGCATTGCATTATGGGAGACTCATATAGCATCTCAGTGTATTGTACATTTTGGCAAGTATAATAGGTCATATGGATTGTCTATGCATACTGCAAGAATTGTTTGAGTAGTATGGAATTATGCTATTCACACAACATAGCAGCAGCGTTTTCTTTCTTGATATATTCTTTCTCTTATTGAGCTTGATCAGTGCATATTAATACAAATTAAAAAAAAAAAAAAAAACCATGTAATGAATCAATCTCTGCAGCAGTTTTCCTTTTCTAACAAATTGAAAGGGACTTAAACCATCTAAGAATATAGTTTCAATGCTGTCAGGCAGTCAGCTAAGATGTCAGAATCACATGGTTGGATTTAAAAATTCAATATAGAGATCAATAGAATCATTTAAACATATGGTTATGTTTCTGTGTAAAATGAGTTGATCAGGTTAGATGTATGTGGTTACCTCTGTTGGAACAGGTTTGCAGTATCCCGCCCCGAACATCAGATTCTCCACTGACATTGCAGAGGGCGGAGCTTCACTCTCTGGAGATCCTTTACCTAGCCAAGCCCCCCTACCACTGCGCGCAAAACTAGAGGAAGACAAATGACAGAATGTAGGTACCTATGGCGTGATCAATGTGTGCAGCTGCTATCAATTGAATTAGCGTAAGGGTTCGCGGGGAGGGACCTCTCACAAGATTATTTATACTGCATGTCTGACTGAAGACAAGACCTGCTGTGTCACATGGTCCTCACATAACCCACCTGTCTGATTAGTTTGTAACTGTCAGTCTTGAGAATATTTGTCACTAATGAGGCTTCTGTTCTCTGAAATCCATTACACATAACAGCTGACAAATACACACACTTTTGATTTGACAGCTTTGCTTTCAGGAGGGTTCAGGGAAAGATCTAGCACTTTAAAAGCTCAGTTTTAAAGAACAGATCCACAGCAGTGAAAATACATCGCATCCTGCCAATACAACCTCCTACAAACAGGAGGTAGGCTACAGATCCAACAAACAGTATTCACCATTAAACTAGAAAAGCTCATAAATAATACTTGCCTTATACACCAATGATAAAATATCAAAAGGAAATTAAATTAAATTAAACTTCCCTAACACACCCAATGATTAAATTAAATTAAATTAAATTAAATAATACTTTTTGCCATCACAGGAATAAATTACATTTTAAAATATATTCAGATAGAAAACAGATATTTTAAATTGTAATAATAAGAGACTTCTTTCAAAAATATAAAAAAAAATCTTACAGACCCCAACCTGTTGAATGGTAATGAAGCCTGCATTGTTAGTTACATTAATTATTCAGATAAATTAAAAATATATAAACTATATTAAAATAGGAAACAGTTATTTTAAATTGTAATAATATTTAACAATATTACTGTTTTTACTGTGTAATTCAATTCAGTTAAATTAAATAATACTTGCCTTAATAATTAAAATATATAAATTGAATTAAATTAAATTACATAATATATGCATTACACCACAACTAATGAAAATATCAAAATGGGTGATTGGCTGAAATCTGGTGGGGCGGAGTTTTGTGTGATCACCTGATCAGTGGTTGGTGCAGTGCCACCAGGGAGGCGTGGATTGAGACGGAGATGACGGACAGGTGAAAGTAGTCAAACATGACGGGAAGGTGATGGTGCAGGCCTTGGTGTGGATGGAAGTGCAAACCCAACGTCCTGCTGCTAATCAGAGGCACTGAAGAGATATCCGCCAACCTAAAACATAAAGACATGGACATTTTCAGTAAAGTTGCGTACATTTCCTGTAACCCTAAGACACGAAACAATACAATGCGCAATTCAAAATAAGGAGGAAAACACATATATGTTTAGATAGATAGATAATTTTTAATTAAATAAATATTATGTTTTATATATTATAGAATTTATGATAGATTTTATTGTCTCAGGTCTGCAATATGCAAGTAACAACCATACTGTGGCAGCCAGAGAAAAAGAGCAGCAGAAAAAGACCTGAATACAGGAAACTCAAGAAGGAGAGCAAATGTGAGGAGGAGAGGGAGATGGACAGGTAGGGTAGTTAATGAGCTCGCCTCACTGATGTCCCTGCAGAGCTCAGGGGCCACGGGGGCCGACCGCTGCCGCCGCTCTGAGCTCTGGGGCTCCGCTGCAGGTAAGAGGCTCAAGTAATTGCTCTCATTTATGCTGCTTTGAGACAGAAGTGTGTGTGTGTGTGAGTGTGAAAGTATTTTAAGCTGAGGGCCATCGGTGTGGTTGCTCTTACTGTTCTTGATTAACACACACACACACACACACACACTGTGCCAGCCTGAGGCTCTACCACACTCTCTCTCACTGCAGATCCTTAAATACAGACAGACAGAGAGATGATACAGAGAGAAGAAATACTGGAAAGAGGGGGAAAATGGCTGTATGTGTTTGGAATGAAATATTGTGCATTACATATTACATAAAAAAAATGTATGTGAAATAGTATGCAAATGTTTCAAAATGTATGCTAGATTGTTCTCACATTACCTCATTTTCAACTTCTGTGTTTAGTGCTTAGTAACTAGATGACTAAATGTACTGAATAGAGTGTACTGTGTGTCTCCCATAATGCAATGCACTTGATTTGATCTTCCATTTTCTCTGTGATGAATGAAACAATATCAGTTGTGATTTTTAACATCTCTTTGTTGACACTGATGCATTGGACTGGCAAATGTAAAGATATTATTATTCAAAATTGGATAAATTGCATAATGCTTTATTTATTTATTTATTTTTTACAAACTATTGTCAAAAATTGTAGGCAAATAAATCGTATATAATAATGCAGTAGGGTAATATTCCATACCAAACATACACAAAAGTGAATGTCAAAAGTTTGGGGTCAGTAAGATTTTTTATTATTATTTGTAATTTTATTTAGCTATATTAAATAGATCAAAAGTAACAGTAAAGACAAAAAAAAGATGCCACAAGTTCCACAAAAAAACGTTTTTAACATTAATATTAATAAGAAATGTTTCCTGAGCAGCAAATCAGCATGTTAGAATGATTTCTAAAGGATCGTGTGACACTGGAGACTGGAGTAATGATGCTGAAAATTCAGCTTTGATCACAGGAATAAATTATATTTTGAAACATATTCAAATAGAAAACAGTTATTTTGATATTTCATAATATTTCTGCTTTTATTGTATTTTTGATCAAATGTTTGAACTGTAATGTAGTCTTCAATGTTAAAAAGTATGGTCGATACTGCTTCATTTTCATTCATCACTCTGTACATGCAACATAAAGTGCATTGCATTGTGGGATACAGTACCCAGTGCAATATGCTCTGCTTGTATATTAAACATTTATAGAACGTAGAAGGTCATTTCGTGAATACTGAACATCCACATACTGTGCAGAGTATACTGACTACATATAGCAAAAATAGCCTGATATTATGCTGTTCTGAACACAGGCGGTGATGGTGCAAAGAAAGAAAAAGGTGGAAAAGAGACTTACTGCTGTTCATTGTCAGTGAAGTGCAGATCTAGTTTGAGCTGGACGTCCACCTCACTCACGGCTTCCTCCACCTGAGAGAGACACATCACCACACCTGTCAGTCAAAGCTAACTGCAGGTTTCAAAAACAAACCAAAATCTTTTCTAGAGCATGCTGTTAGCAGTGCCAATGTCCTGGACCCGATTTATACACTGAATGCATAAATGTAATGTAAATAGGGTTGGGTATCGTTTGAATTTGAACGATTCCGATTCCGATTTCGATTCCTTGTTTCGATTCCGGTTCCTAAAGATTCTCGATTCTGATTCTTTTTTTAAGAGGCAGGGTCAAAAAAGTTTAGGATATTTTAAATGAGCTAGGTAACCAATGGTCTTTCTGAAGGAAATAGTCTGACCTTCTCCATCAATTTTAATTCTATGAACTTTTTACTTTTTATGAACTTTACTATGAATTTCTCACAGGGCTGTTTTCAACTACAATATAAATATCAAATCTATGAACTTGAATTTAGTTATGAATTTATTAATTTTATTATTTTATTTTTATTAAGTTTAGGCCTATATCATTTGATGCACCGATCGAAATTACTGAAAATTTGCCACAGAAACAGCAATTTACGCGCTTGTCTAGAAGGGAACCTTATATAGCCTATACGCAAATTTGTGTCTAACTTAGAATTTAGACCAGCTAAAATATATTGTTAGACCAAAAATATCTTATCAGTTAATTAAGTAATAAAGACATGTAATAAAGTAATAAAGAAATTTAATAAAAACAAAAAGACGTCTATTGCTTCAGCCTTATTCAAAGGCCGCAGAAACATGGGTTTGTTTGTTACGCACTTCAATCCATTCCACACCTGACGTTCTTGGTTTTCTTCCTATTTATTAAATACAGGCAATTGGTTGATGAAACATTGATTGAAATTAAGATACAATTTCTACAAAACGAAATTCACTTTAAAGAAAGACTTACTATAAAACAAAACTTAATGAAGTGGTCAAACTCGCATGCATGTCTCCCAACATCGCGCATCCGTCATGATGTTCACTTTTCATAATCAAAACATAGCCTAGGTGAAATTTAAAAAATAATAGCCTAATAATATTAGGCTATAGCCCAATATTTAAATATAAATATGAAACTTACTAAATTGGCTATTTTTATCCCTCTGGCCGACGAATGCGCTGGCGCGTTCTGATGGATTTTTTCCTCATGACAGCTGAAACAACTTAAAACAGGCCTTCCGTCATTTTTGGCGATTGCCTAGATTAGTGCAAGACTACAAATGGTCTACTTTTATTTGTGCATGCTCACAATAACAACAAAACCTTGTGCTTTTGTAAAATAAAATAAATAAAAAACAGGGTGCGCTTTCAGCATGTCTCTCTGCAAGAATCTTTCTGAAACGTCTCAAAAGTGAACTTAAACTCAGCGAATAATTGTACCTAAAAGAAAGAAACATCTCCATTCGAAAAGAAATTTGTAGGTCTGTGTTAAATAAGAGGCGATCTATCCGCTGGAGTGTGTTGTTTCTGAAATCATGGCCAGTGCTCGTTGCTGCTGTTATCAGTTCTCATGCAACAGACAATTGAGCGTTTTGTTCTGGTAAAAGCACAAAACAAAATGCACACAACGTGTCCTTGCTCTTGATGTACAATCACTGATGAACAACTTTGGTTTTAATGAGGAAATTAGCCTAAATATTTATTCCTGCCGGTATTTTAGTCTGCGATATCAAAATCACTAAACATATAGCCTAGGCTATATAGCATATATAATATTATTCAATAATAAAATCAAATGAATCAGTGCAATGACAATTCACCACATGATTCACTGTTAAATCAGCTTTTGTAAACTGTGGTTGAGACGGACTCAGGTGCACAACAAATTTTAATACATGACATCACTGCATTGGGGGAGGGGCCCATCTCATTCTTTGTGGGGGGGGGGCTCACAGACATGCGGTACGCCACTGCTCTGAGGTGCTTTATCATGTTCGACGTGCACCCTCCTATGCACGAAACAATCTTGCCGCAAATGTTGCATTTTGCCGAGATTTTGTTCTGTTTAGACAAGTGAAGCCACACTTTGGACCGCTGACGCACGCTATCCATGTCCGACTCGCTCGGTTATGCCAACACTTCCGGTGGACGCTTTCTTCGTTGGTGTTCAGCGGTTTCTTCTTCCAGTCGGCGGACTGTGAATCGAAACTAGGAATCGAAATTTAAACTTTTGAACGATTCCGGGAAAATCGCAAAGCTAGTCCCGGTTCCAATCGATACTCGATACTGGATACCCAAGCCTAAATGTAAATAGAGTGAAACTCAAGAAGACTCTTTGTTATCAATCTGTTGTAAAACATAATAGTAATGTAGCATCAATTAACTAATCAGTATTAGTTAATGAATTGTTTAGAACCATTAAAAATACTTTTAATTGAAAGCTGTTGCTTTGTGGTTGCTAAGGCGTTGTGATTGGTAGGCGCTAAGTGGTTGCATTCTGTCTTTATGATCTCATAGAGTTGTCAAAAGTACTGTATGGAAGAGGATTAGGGCCAAGCAATAATAAAAAAATAAAACCTTGAGATTAAAAAAATCTTGAGATTAAAGTTGTTAAATTTGAGAAAAAAAGTCGAAATAAAATGTTGAGAATAAACTCGTTAAATTACAAGAAAAAACTCATTAAATTTCGAGAAAAAGGTTGAGATAAAATGTTGAGATTAAAGTTGTTAAATTTCGGGAAAAAATTCGTTAAATTTCAAGAAAAAAGTCGTGATAAAATGTTGAGAATAAAGTCATTAAATTACGAGAAAAAAGTCATTAAATTACGAGAACAAATTCGTTAAATTATGAGAAAAATGTCGATAAATTTCGAGAAAAAAGTCGAGATAAAATGTTGAGAATAAACTCATTAAATTATGAGAAAAAAGTCGTTAAATTTCGAGAACAAATTCGTTAAATTATGAGAAAAATGTCGTTAAATTTCAAGAAAAAAAGTCGAGATAAAATGTTGAGAATAAACTCATCAAATTATGAGAAAAAAGTCGTTAAATTACGAAATTACGACTTTATTCTCAACATTTTATCTAGACTTTTTTTCCCGAAACTTTTTTCTCATAATTTAATGAATTTGAGAAAGAACAGAAAAACTGTTTTATTCCAACTTCATGCATTCTTTTTTATCATCACTTGAATGAAGGTAAAAAGCAACATTTTGAACAAAAAGCTGAGAAAATCGCAACTACAGTGTGCATAAGCAAGGCTTTTATTGCTTTTTTCTGCTTCTTTTTCGTCTGTGTTTTGATCCAGAGATTCTGTACTTGTTCATAAGATGTGTAATGGCGTCCCCTACAGTATAACAATGAAAACATGGAAAGCCGGAAAATTCTGTCAGTGGCAGGGGAAGAGTTAAAAGAGTTAAAGGTGCTCTAAGCGATCCTGGATGGAGAAACTTCCTGTTGACGTTCGAAGTGTTTTCAAACAAAACAGAGGCTAGCTAGACCCTCCCTCCTCCTCCTCCCCTCCTTGCTTTCTGAAACAGTCATGAACGCGCATTTAAAATCACTCTTGTCGGTTATTGGCGGGCGCATATTTATTATGTTTTGTGGTCCAGGCTGCACCAGTTTGTTTTTATTGCCGTTTTCGGAGCTTGTGGCGACTACAGAGACCGTGTTTTTACAGTGTGTTCAGGGGACAGGCAGCTAGTGGATAGTGAGGAGATGTTTGCTGTATGTGACAAAAAAATATTTTGGCCTAAAAACACGTGACATCACTTAGAGCACCTTTAATTCTCATGAATAATGCAAAGAAAAGCTCAGAAACTGATGACATAGACGTGTACTCTCCAGCCACTGAAGCCAATCACCACTTCTAATTAACACATAGGCCTATATCTCATTGTTTGTGACGTTGGTTCAACTTTGCTTTTTAAACCGGAAGAACGAAATGGCTCAGAAAAGCAAAAAAATAACCACTTTCCCCTTAATAATAAACATAATGAATGCTATCGTTGTTTTCATTGATGTGAAACCAGTACATATCTGTTAACATCTCAAAAAATGTGTTTTGGAGTTTTATGACCCTTTAATGTGAGTGGACACAACCACATTAACCCTCTACTGCACACATGTTGATGGCACATGAAAAAGAAAAAAAATCTTCCACATCATTTTTGGTTCATTTGGGAGCATTTTATCGATAAAAAAATTTTCCCCCTACCCTCCCCCAACCCCAAAATATTTTTTCATTGCCTCAGGGCAACGTTGTGCAACAATGGTACAGAGTCATAGAGAAAATTATCATCAAAATCAATTTTTTTTTTTTTTTTTAATTCAAGAAATCATTTAGTAAAAAGGGAAAAACACTTCAAAGACATTGATATATTGAATTTGATACATGCATAGGTCTGTATCATGTAGTGTGCTATGCCATATAATGTACTTCATGTAATAAGATTTCTTCTCTGCTGTGACATAGTGGTGTATGTTACAATTTTTGTTACAAGGTACTGTCTAAAACCTCCTCGAAAAGTACCCCTTATCGCACAACGTTGCCCTGAGGCAACGAAAAGAAAAACTGAATTTCTGAACATGCAAAATAAAATAAAAAAATTCATAAAACCTGACAAAAGGCTTCTCTACACCTTCATACACACACACATATTTTTTATGTACAGTTCATGTCGTTTTAAATAAGATTACTAAAGCAAATAATATTGCCTTCTTCTCACACCATGTGCTCCTGTGACCATGTGTCAGAACAGGACGTCCCACCTTTAAATGGTGCTTGATATTGACTCCAACACCTTACTGGACTGTTATTTGGTACTTTCTCGACCTTTCTAATTGGTTGTAATCATTTAAAGAAAAATGTACTAAACATAGGGCTTAAGAAAACTTTCCGTTGCCTGAGGGCAACACTGTGCTGTAGAGGGTTAATTTTCGCCATTTTATGTGATCATGTCAACAAGCATATTGTTGTTGAAGAAGAACGTTTTAAATTAAATTAAATTTGATTCTTTCATTATTAGTGGTGTATTATTATTATTATTATTATTATTAAGCATTTTTGTCAGTTATAATGTGCATTTGAAAACACAACGCCAACAATCTTCCCAAATTTGTTATAAGAGTTGTTTATAAATCTGTTGTCAACAAAAGAGAAAAAAGGTTCTCCTGTAGTTTTAAAGCTCTATGGTTTAACGTTTGAAAGCAAAGACATTAAAACTGCAAAGAATATTAGTATTGTAATTTTACAGTTGTTTTGTAAAATAAAATGCTATATAAAATATGAATAATATTAAAATACTCAAATATTAAATACTTTCTTTTTTTACCATTCAACCGTATTCTATAACTATAATATTTCTTAGTTTTTTTGTTTTGTTTTGTTTGTTTTTTCACATGCTCACATGTCTCATATGTAACAGTATTGTTTCCCATGTGCAGAATCTTTATGTGATCACAGGTGAGAGTGAACAGAACCACATGAACTTTATGCGCACTCACATGTGTGCAGATATTTAATGACGGACCCTTACATGAAAACGTGACATACACAGGAGGTTCCACACCGTTCTGACAAACTGGTGCACCGTCCGTCAATCTTTGAAAACAAACAGGGCTGCTCCAATTATTGATACACAGATTGATTAAACTCACACTCTGGGGAAATGGAAAGCTATTTTTAGACTTCTTATCTAGGGGGAGAGATAGAGAATGAAATGGAGTGAGACAGGTAGGAGAGCGGGCACAGATAACTGCTTCAAGGTTAATAAGAATGATGGCCATAGAAATCTGATAAGACACTCTCCTACCTACAACTCCCTGCCTCTCCCTATCTCTCTTTTACCCATTTCACATATTTCATAATGTCTAAAATGAGCTGGTGTATGTGTTTGATAATGGTAATAATAATAAGGTAATACTATTTGAATATAACATAGTTTAATAATATAATACAGTGCTGTGAAAATTTATTTTTTTGTTCTTGTTCTTCAACATTGTTGGACATACTGAGGTTTAACTGGCATTTCATCAATGTTAATAGATAAAAAGGCCATATAATTCAACAAATGGCACCTGGATTATACATTTTGTAACAAATATATGAACAAATATTGCCTTTTCTTGTGTGGCAAAAGTGCAAGTACACCCCTAACATCATGAAATCATATACTACCATTCAAATGTTTGGGTCAATAAGATTATTATTATTATCATTATTATTATTTAAAGAAATGAATAAAGTGACAGTAAAGACTTTTAAAGTGACAGTAAATGCCTTTACATTGTTACAATAGATTTCTATTTTAAATAAATGTTGTTCTTTTCAACTTTCTATTCAAGTATTCTGGAGAAGAAAAAAAAAAAAGCATCACAGTTTCCATTAAAATTCCATAGTTCCTTTATAATATACAATTTACCTCTGCAGATTTTTATTTAATTGATTTGATTGAAGTGTAAAGTTATTCTTATTATTCCAGTTCACACTGTATTTGTCACATCTGTTCTGGGTTTGAGTTTTGTTCTTGTTTGATTTGCACTGTTTCCCTCTCAGATTTCTTTGTCCCTGTTCATTAGTTACTATGGTTTTTGATTTGCCCTCATGTGTCTCACCTGTGTCTTGTTAAAGTGTTAGTTCACCCAAAAATGAAAATTATCTCATGATATACCTACCCTCAAGCTATCCTATGTGTATATGACTATATTTTGTAAACTTTTGTAAAGTTTTAAATATGGATATTTTTCTAACAAAAACTACATTGCTTTGCTTCAAAAGGACTTCATTAACCCCTTGGAATATATCTCCGATTGTGTTTATCTGAAAGAAGATGGCTTGAGGGTGAGTAAATCATGGGATCATTTTCATTTTTGTGTGAACTATCCCTTTAATTATCTAATTTAGTCCCTAGTGTTTCTCTGTGTATACGGTGGGTACAGAAAGTATTCAGACCCCCTTAAATTTTTCACTCTTTGTTATATTGCAGCCATTTGCTAAAATCATTTAAGTTCATTTTTTTTCCTCGTTAATGTACACACAGCACCCCATATTGACAGAAAAACACAGAATTGTTGACATTTTTGCAGATTTATTAAAAAAGAAAAACTGAAATATCACATTGTCCTAAGTATTCAGACCCTTTGCTCAGTATTTAGTAGAAGCACCCTTTTGATCTAATACAGCCATCTTTTTGGGTCAAGATGCAACAAGTTTTTCACACCTGGATTTGGGGATCCTCTGCCATTCCTCCTTGCAGATCCTCTCCAGTTCTGTCAGGTTGGATGGTAAACGTTGGTGGACAGCCATTTTTAGGTCTCTCCAGAGATGCTCAATTGGGTTTAAGTCAGGGCTCTGGCTGGGCCATTCAAGAAGAGTCACTGAGTTGTTGTGAAGTCACTCCTTTGTTATTTTAGCTGTGTGCTTAGGGTCATTGTCTTGTTGGAAGGTAAACCTTCGGCCCAGTCTGAGGTCCTGAGCACTCTGGAGAAGGTTTTCGTCCAGGATATCCCTGTACTTGGCCGCATTCATCTTTCCCTCGATTGCAACCAGTCGTCCTATCCCTGCAGCTGAAAAACACCCCCACAGCATGATGCTGCCACCACCATGCTTCACTGTTGGGACTGTATTGGACAGGTGATGAGCAGTGCCTGGTTTTCTCCACACATACCACTTAGAATTAAGGCCAAGATGTTCTATCTTGATCTCATCAGACCAGAGAATCTTATTTCTCACCATCTTGGAGTCCTTCAGGTGTTTTTAGCAAAAGCGGGCTTTCATGTGTCTTGCACTGAGGAGAGGCTTCCGTCGGGCCACTCTGCCATAAAGCCCCGACTGGTGGAGGGCTGCAGTGATGGTTGACTTTCTACAACTTTCTCCCATCTCCCGACTGCATCTCTGGAGCTCAGCCACAGTGATCTTTGGGTTCCTCTTTACCTCTCTCACCAAGGCTCTTCTCCCCCGATAGCTCAGTTTGGCCGGACGGCCAGCTCTAGGAAGGGTTCTGGTCGTCCCAAACGTCTTCCATTTAAGGATTATGGAGGCCACTGTGCTCTTAGGAACCTTAAGTGCAGCAGAAATTTTTGTAACCTTGGCCAGATCTGTGCCTTGCCACAATTCTGTCTCTGATCTCTTCAGGCAGTTCCTTTGACCTCATGATTCTCATTTGCTCTGACATGCACTGTGAGCTGTAAGGTCTTATATAGACAGGTGCGTGGGTTTTTCTTTTTTAATAAATCAGCAAAAATGTCAACAATTCTGTGTTTTTCTGTCAATATGGGCTGCTGTGTGTACATTAATGAGGAAAAAAAATGGCTGCAATATCACAAAGAGTGAAAAATTTAAGGGGGTCTGAATACTTTCCGTACCCTCTGTATATAGTCCTGATTTTCAGTTGTTCTTGGTCGGAGCTTGTCGATACTGTGGTTGTCCTGTTTCCTGTGTGTTTTTTTCTTCTTCTATATTTCATGAAAAAAATGCAAATTTGAGTTTATTGCTTATAGATCCAGCTCTTGCATGCTTGCATATAGATCCAGCTCTTTATTTTCATGTTTGCAACCCATTGCGTGACAGTATTCTGCATGTAGCAGATTCTTTTTGTGGCATTTGAACCTACAACCCTCCACCTACCAGCCCAGTTTTTTTTTAATACTAGGTTGCTGATATCACCATAACCCACATCACGACCCTCACTTCTGTTTTCAGAGCAGCGTGACACTCACCCTCTCCCCGTCCAGCAGCAGGTGCACTCTGAAGTTCATGCGATCCTCCAGGGACACCTCCTCATTCCTGTACAGGATCTGAAAGATCCGACTGAACACTCCACCATCATGAACCCCAGCGCTGCTGAAACTGCACTCGCCTGCCCAGACACAGAGAAAAGAAGGTAGATTAGTTTCTCCACTGTTCACATCAAAGCATCTCCAGTGAGAGATTCCCCACTGTGTGCACATCAGAGCATGTTCAGTGACGGGTCCCAGCAGAAAGAGAGATGTAGATGTGTTTCATTCATATTTAGTGTGTTGTTTTCTGACAGTGTATGGCAGGAATGTGATTTTGTATGTTTGGGGCTCTGAAATTGAGAGAAAGCAAAAAATCAAATGAAAATACTTGTGCTTATGCAGTGCCTGTAGGAATACAATTATTTTATCTAAATTGCAAGTCCTAGGCGGTACATGGAGAATAAGTGGAAAGCCTATAATATAAAATAATATAATATAATATAATATAATATAATATAATATAATATAATATAATATAATATAATATAATATAATATAATATAATATAATATAATATAATATAATATAATTCACACAAAAAAGTAGAATATTTTGTCATTTGTTCCTGTATAATTAAAACAAAAAATGTTTAAGAAACCCCCCAAAAAAACCTTGAAAAAAAATGGGCTATTTTTATTGTTTGTTTTTGTTTGTTTTCTGTTTTTCATCATTTTTAGCAGTCCCTGGTCAACGTTTGGAACATGAGGGTGAGTAAATTATGATCATATTTCATATTTGAGTGAAATCTTCCTATTTCTCCAGTTGAATTTTAGCAGAAACATCTGATAAAAGCTTCAAGATCAACATGAGGGCAATAAAAGTTTCCTCTAAGGAGAGAAAATCATGAATCTGTCCATCAAATCCAGCATTACTCGTCCCGTTTTTCTCTAACCTGACACTAAAACAGCCACCATCAAGGCCATAACCATCAAACGCCGGCCACTGGCTCCACGTCCACCCGGAGAGAGACCGAGATCTTGTCTGTGATGGATGACAGCACCTCAGTGGGGTTTCTCTTCAGTGGAGAGGATGATAGCGCATGTCAGTGAGGTGCTGAGCGAAACAGTGAGGGTCTCCCGTAAAGACAGACCCCTGCTGAGTCTGTCTGTCTCTTGCCTCTGTCTGTCTCTCTCTTTCTATATCTTTCTTCCTCGCTGTGTGTCACCAAAACAGTTCTGCAGTGCGCCGATGCCCCAGAGACGCAGAGAGAGAGAGAGAGAGAGAGAGAGTCGGACAGTAGTGTCTAATCTTGCCAGGGGATGTCATGTGGTGTGTATGTGTGTGTGTGTTTGATGGAGGGGAAGATTCAGAAACCGAGAAAAAAGATGATGGATAAGGTCAGTGTGTTTCTGACGAACACTATTTCAAGCCGTCTGACAGCAGTATGGAAATTCACAGCACTGCTCTGTAATGCGGCATATTGTATAATCTATAATATACCTTAAAGGGATAGTACATTCAAAATGAACATTTTGCCATTATTTAATCACCTTCAGGTTGTTAAAACCTGTATGACTTTTGTAAAACAAGAAAAGATGATTTATGATGAATATCCTGGATGCTATTTTCAACATAATGAACATGAAGGAGGCCAGGGGCTGTCAATCTCCAAAATATTGAAATTATTATTAAAAATGATCCTAAAAGTAGTCCATATGACTTGTGCACTCTTTCAAAGTCAATTGATAGCTTCATGTTAGAACAGACTGCAATTTAAGACTTTTTTTTAATACTTCCGACTTGATCTATTATGCTTTTTTACATGTTCAACTTTCTTTAGTGTGTAACTGCTGTTTTAGCATGAAAAAGGTCTGCAAAGTTACAAAGTACAAAGTCACACCAAAGGGAGTTATTATTTCTGAACTCCTTGAAACGCCTTGATTGTAGTCTTGAGTATTCTTCCAGAAATGTTAACACCACAATAGTCATCATTTAAATGATTCCCACCTAAGGCATACTCAAAAATGTGGTCATAAGCGTGACATTTCCGAGATGTGGTGCGTTCCAAATGGGATATATCACCCTCCGAAGGGCACTTCGGAGTGAAAACAATCATGGCTGCCATATTGAAGGGTCGTTCCAAACCGAAGTGCTCAAAACTAGCCACTTCAAAGGGCCCTTCAGAATGAAGGATTTCGAAGGGTACAACTGATGGACACTTCGGGCCCCCATGATCCTTTGCACAGGGAAGTTGTTTGACGTCACAGAATAGGTACAGGAGGTTAGGAGTTTGATTTTACCTATAAATGTGTATATATAGTATTTTTCTATACTGTAATATTTATATGAGTTAGATTTGGTACATTATTATAGTCAAAATGACACTGTACTTCAACAAAAATACTTTACAGCTCCCTTTATCAGTCCGTTCAAATGGTTCAAATACATGCACAATATACATTATATTTAAAGTAAAAGACCGACAGTAGCTTATGATGTTACAGTAAATGAATGCGTATTAATACAAAGAGTAAACCAGGGGGAAAAAGACGAAGGCGCCTCCTTGATTGATGCTGAAGTGCGTTCCAAAAAAATAGTTTTTTTTGACCCCTACACCTTTCATCCCTTCAAAGCTCTCACTCCGGAGGGTAAACCCTTTGAAGGGATTAGGGCATAGGGATGAACCCTTCCGATACTCAAAGTGGTTGACCAATCACAACACACTGGTCCAGCTGTCCAATCAAAGCACATTGCACTTTATAGAAGGAGGGGCTTCATATATATATATATATATATATATAATATATATATATATATATAGCTCCTATTTATATAGCTATATATATTTGACATTGTTGCAGCTCCTATATATATATATATATATATATATATATATATATATATATATATATATAAACTTTAAAGGGTTAGTTAACCCCAAAATGAAAATTCTTTCATTTATTACTTACCCTCATGCCGTTCCACACCCGTTACTAAAAACATATTTAAATCGGTTCATGTGAGTACAGTGGTTCAATATTAATATTATAAAGCGACGAGAATATTTTTGGAGCGCCAAAAAGAACTAAATAACGACTTATTTAGTGATGGCCGATTTCAAAACAATGCTTCAGGAAGCATCGGAGCACAGATGAATCAGTGTGTCGAATCTGCTGTTCGGAGCGCCAAAGTCACGTGATTTCAGCCGTTGGCAGTTTGACACGCGATCTGAATCATGATTCGACACACTGATTCATTAATTTGTGCTCCGATGCTTCATGAAGCATTGTTTTGAAATCGGCCATCACTAAATAAGTCGTTATTTTGATTTTTTGGCGCTCCAAAAATATTTTCGTCGCGTTATAATATTAATATTGAGCCACTGTACTGACATGAACAGATTTAAATATGTTTTTAGTTCCTTTATGGATCTTGAGAGAGGAAGTGTTCATTGCTCCCTATGGAGGACTTGGGTAAAGTTGGTTTTATATTCACACATTCGGACTTCTGATAAATTCAGACTTTCCAATAAATGTGCAATAAATTAATGTTTGCGAATTTTAAGCACCGACATGATATTGACAACCAACGATTGTCAACTTACAACATTTTTCACAGTCGATCAAAATAGGCAAGTATTGTTTTAATGGCATATTTACTTGTGAATGTCCACTGAATGTCCAATGTAGTGTGATTAACAAGGCTATTGAATACGGATGGCCGAATGTGCGAATATAAAACCAACTTTACCGAAGTCTATGGAGGCCTCACGGAGCTATAATACTATAATACTAAAATATCTTAATTTGTGTTCTGAAGATTAATGAAGGTCTTACGGGTGTGGAACGGCATGAGGGTGAGTAATAAATGACAGAATTTTCATTTTTGGGTGAACTAACCCTTTAAGGCCCTTTAAGACTTTTTCAGACTTTAGCACATTTATGAGAGAAGCTGCAACCTCTGATTGATGACTGAATCATTGTTTTAGGTTTAATATTTTTAATGAATCATTTAACCTGTTAGCCAGCATCTGTCATTTAACCTGTCAGCCCTCATTTCTTTCATCAGACTTCTCACTTCACCTTCTTTGAAACCGAATCAAATGCCCTTTGTGAAAAAAGAAACATTTCAGTAAGCTTTACATTTAAAAATTATTCGTAATAACAGCTAGATGGCACCCTGGCAGGTACATCTAGGACTAGCATGTAGCTTAGCACACCATCAATATATGACAATTTATGAGATTAAAACCAAGTTTTGACTTACTTTATATCACAAGTCGAGTGTTTTAAATAACCTTCTGTGATGTGATGTGGCATCGGATAAAAAAATCAGACCGAAAATATATTCTTTTATGGTATTCTGCACAATGAGAAAAGCTATCCCAATTAGCATTGCATTATAAACATAATCTATTGTTATGAAATACCCAACATGGCATGAAGAAAATTCAATCACAGATCATCTTTTTGCTTTTTGTGGTTCTTTTGTGTCTCCATCATTCAAAATTTCCCCTTTTGTGTTTCACAGCTGAAAGAAAGCCATACAAGTCTGGAACAGCATGGCACTGAGTAAACGAGAGAATTTTTATATTTGGGGGCGTTTGTTTCTGGCTGTATTGTCCTAGTGCAGAACATTTGTCACCATATATGCAAAAACTATTGATACAGCAAGATGTTTTTTGAGCAACATTTACAAAAGAATATACTCATTCATATACTAGTTCAGTTTCTGCAGCTGTCTGATAGCAGTATGGTAATTCACTGCACTGCAATCTGACACGTTGTACAGTCAGAATTAGCATTTTAGCTCATGTCTCCAGGGTTTAATTATCATATCATGTGACATATGATTCATTCTCTTCATACCTATAATATTGTTCCTGTTGTATGAAGCTGTAAGGTAAGCTAGATGTGTTAAAGGTGCCCTAGAATTAAATATTGAATTTATCTTGGCATAGTTGAATAACAAGAGTTCAGTACATGGAAAAACATACACTGAGTTTCAAACTCCATTGCTTCCTCCTTCTTATATAAATCTCATTTGTTTAAAAGACCTCAGAGGAACAGGCGAATCTCAACATAACACAGACTGTTACGTAACAGTCGGGGTGTGCGCCCCCAATATTTGCATATGCCAGCCCATGATCAAGCCATTAGACAAGGGCAGCCAGTATTAATGTCTGGATCTGTGCACAGCTGAATCATCAGACTAGGTAAGCAAGCAAGAACAATAGCGAAAAATGGCAGATGGAGCAATAATAACTGACATGATCCATGATAACATGATATTTTTAGTGATATTTGTGAATTGTCTTTCTAAATGTTTCGTTAGCATGTTGCTTATGTACTGTTAAATGTGGTTAAAGTTACCATCGTTTCTTACTGTATTCACGGAGACAAGAGAGCCGTCGCTGTTTTCATTAAACTCTTACAGTCTGTATAATGCATAAACACAACTTCATTCTTTATAAATCAATCCAACAGTGTGTAATGTTAGCTTTAGCCACGCAGCATAGCCTCAAACTCATTCAGAATCAAATGTAATACATCCAAATAAATTTTATACTCACATAATCCGATGTATGCATGCAGCATGCATGACGAACATCTTGTAAAGATCCATTTTGAGGGTTATATTAGCTGTGCAAACTGTGTTTATGCTGTTCAAGGCAAGCGCGAGCTCCGGGGGCGGGGAGCACGAGAATTAAAGGGGCCGCAACCAATAAATCGGTGCATAGTTAATGATGCCCCAAAATAGGCAGTTAAAAAAATTAATAAAAAAAAATCTATGGGGTATTTTGAGCTGAAAATTCACAGACACATTCAGGGGACACCTTAGACTTATATTACATCTTTTAAAAAGAAGTTCTAGGGCACCTTTAACTGTGGAGATTTTAATACACTGTTTTGACAGTGAGTATAGCACTGCATTATCTTTTTTTTTTACACGTGATAATGGCAGGAATAATGTGCATAATGAATAATAATACAGAGCGGGAAGCATCCAAAGCAGCGCAAGTTGAAGAAGAACTTAAAATGCAAAACGGAGTTTGTACTATTTTAACAGTTTAAATATTTTAACAGTAGAGAGCACACAGACACTGTAACACTTCAGTTTAGTTAGTCAGCCAGCCAGTTGTCCAGATGGCATTTTAAAACTGGAAATGAAATCGCTTCAGAGCCAGAATGACGGACATATCCAAAATGGCCGCTGATGCCAGTGAGTGTGAGAGTTTGATTCAAACCTCTGCTGGCGTTCAGTCAAACAAGCCACGCCAAGACTCAATGTCAGACAGAGGCCGCAGAGTTTTGCTGCCTAATACAGACACACACACACTGTAAATCCTCAATAAAGACATTAATATAAGATAGCTAAAGAAACACTGCTGTTCTCATATAACTAGAACTGAAACAAAATGAGCAACTGAATGAACAGGAAATACTTCATTTATTAGTGTCCTGGTTTGTTAGGACAAAGTAAAAAAAAAAAAAAAGAGATTTCAAAGGTTTTTTTTTTTTTAATTTTGTTGTAGTTTTGTTCCTGGTTTGGACACAGTTTTGCAGTTTTTTTGTATGTGTGTATTAAAAACCACTACTGTTTAAAAGTTTAGGGTCAGTACGATTTTTTTAATAAAAAATAATAATTTTATTCAGTAAAGTCGGATTAAATTGATCAAAAGTGAAAGATTTTTGCTTTAATTAACACTAACTAGCAATGAGCAAGACATTTGATTTGTTACAATATTTATTAATCTTTTCAGCATCAAATCAGCACATTAGAATAAGACTGCAATAATGGCATGTACTGTAGTGAATAATGTAAAGAAATGTGTCTTTTTTTTATAAATACCAGAAGAATCATAAGATCAGTCAGCAGACATCCAAAAACAAAATTCTAGTCTTGTTAGTACCTTGCATGTAAACAGAAGATGAAAGTGTGCTCAGAAGCTCATTACAGTGACGTGATGTCATTCGGATGACAGTATTTGATCTGTACTTCATAGTGTGCTGGAATCACGAGTATCTGTGGCTAACGCACTTTCTTATAACTGCAAAAGCAAAATTGGAAGTAATCGGCAGTCCCATTGGTAAATAGGAGTGATTAATTCTCAAAAATGTGTTTGGAAAGATATGACAAAGAAGGTTTCTTGACAATACTGTGTTGAAGAATACCCACAAGGATAGAGAACCAGACGTGTGTGTGTGTGTGTGTGTGTGTGTGTGTGTGTGTGTGGGTTAAATAGTTATTTAGGATCTTTTGAAAATGGTCTAAACAGGTGTCATACCAGCAGTGTGTACACTGATAATTGTGTGTGTGTGTGTGTGTGTGTGTGTGTGTGTGTGTGTGTGTGTGTGTGTGTGACTAGAAGCCGTCAATGTTGTGAAAACAGACTATATTTTAAGCTGACACTACATTGCGTCCTTGTCCCTGACTGCCGTCAGATGGCCATAAAACTAAAGCCATCTGTAGATTACTGTTTTGAGCACAAAGTGTGAGCTGAGAATGTGAGAAGAATGTAAGTTAGCACACAGAACAAACGTAAATTACATAGTGTGTATGTTTGTGTAACCAGGGGGGTTCAGGTCACAGAAAACCATGAGAAAATGTCTTTAATCATGCAGCAAAAATATTAACAGCAAATGCAAACCTTTATGTATAGTATGCTAGAATAAGCCAATGAGAGGCCATGTAGCCTATTCAAACATCCCACTTTGCAAAAACTAATTTCCTGGAGATGAGGTCTGTCTGTTCAAAAACGGCATAAAAAATAGCGTCGTTACAGAAGACTTTTTGACCCTTTGAATTACCTGTAGTTCAAGCTAGCCAGGTCCGCGGTTCCCTACACAAAACATTATTTTGTAGCGCGCCTCCCATCCAATAGCCTAGCGCAAAGAGCTTTGTGCTTTGTTACTCTTGATAAGAAACAAAGTCTCAGCTTCCAAATTATGTAGTTTTCACGAAATTCAAACAATAAATGGCGTTTGATACTCTTAAATGTGACGTGACGATGAATGAACATCAAAAGGTACGTTGAAAGATACAGTACAATTTACCGAAATGTAGTATGTCTCAGTTTGTGTTTAAACCCCGGAAAGATGTCAATAAAACAGCTTGGGAACAATATTTCACTTGCATTTACCTCAGGAAAGTTATCAGGTGTTCACAATTCTTTATTTAGCTAGAGAGGAGCATTTACTATGTTTAAAGGTGCCCTAGAATCAAAATTTGAATTTACCTCGGCATAGTTAAATAACAAGAGTTCAGTACATGGAAAAGACATACATTGAGTTTCAAACCCCATTGCTTCCTCCTTCTTATGTAAATCTCATTTGTTTAAAAGACTTCCGGAAAACACGCGGATCTCAACATAACAAGGACTGTTACGTAACAGTCGGGATCATTAATATGTATGACCCCAATATTTGCATATATGCCAGCCCATGTTCAAGGCATTAGACAAGGAAAGGCAGTATTAACGTCTAGATCTGTGCACAGACAAGGTAAGCAAGCAAGAACAACAGCGAAAAATGGCAGATGGAGCAATAATAACTGACATGATCCATGATATCATGATATTTTTTGTGATATTTGTAAATTGTCTTTCTAAATGTTTTGTTAGCATGTTGCTAATGTACTGTTAAATGTGGTTAAAGTTACCATCGTTTCTTACTGTATTCACGGAGACAAGAGCCGTCACTATTTTCATTTTTAAACATGTGCAGTCTGTATAATGCATAAACACAACTTCATTCTTTATAAATCTCTCCAACAGTGTAGCATTAGCCATTAGCCACAGAGCACAGCCTCAAACTCATACAGAATCAAACGTAAACATCAAAATAAATACTTTACTCACATAATTCGAAGCATGCATACAGCATGCATGATGAACATCTTGTAAAGATCCATTTGAGGGTTATATTAGCTGTGTGAACTTTGTAAATGCACTGTAATATAGTCGAGAGCTTGTGTGGCAGGGAGCAGGCGAATTAAAGGGGCGGCGCGCTGCCAAAATCAGTGTATAGTTAATGATGCCCCAAAATAGGCAGTTAAAAAAAAATCTATGGGGTATTTTGAGCTGAAACTTCACAGACACATTCAGGGGACACCTTAGACTTATATTACATCTTGTGAAAAAGCATTCTTGGGCACCTTTAAAGTGTTTATTAAAACTGCCTTATGTGCAATTGAGTTGTATACAAACATTTCAGTTTTTATTTGAGTTCAGTTATTATATCTCAAAAGAAGCAGTTCAATATAGTTTGGGCTCTGTTGTTAGGCTAATTTTAACCTCTAATATTATAGCAATGTACTAAGTGTCCCCTTTATAGTTAATTAAATTTAAGTATTTCAGAGAACTGTGTAATGAATTTATACAATTTGAAACTCTTTACTTTAAAATCTTTTGAAATAATGTTGAACAAATCAGTTTTTATTTCACTTATTGCCATTGCTGATCTTGGCTTTGAAAGTAAGTGATAGAGTATAATTGATAATATGTCCAACTCTAAAAGCTTTATATCTAGATAGTAAAAACTAGGGACTTTATCTCTCTCTCTCTCTCTCTCTCTCTCTCTCTCAATTCAATTCAATTCAATTCAATTCAATTGGCTTTTTTGGCATGACTGTGTTATGATACAATGTTGCCAAAGCAATAAACATGTAATAGGTTATACAGGTATAGATTGATAATTAAATAAAATAAAAGGAAGAAGATAAAAAAGAAATATATATATACATGCATGGCTATATTGTATATGTTATCATATAATTTAACAAGTGGTTAAAAAAAAAAAAAAAAAAAAAAACATGGTAAATAAATACAGAGAGCAGTAATGAGATTGAAAAGAAAAAGAAAAAAAAAATGAAAGGAGAGGGTTTATTCTTTGTCCCTCATAATATGACAGGAGGACACATACTCTGCTGCCAGGTGGACACACTTCTCTTTCTCTCCTAAAATATAACAAAGTTTCTCAATGTGGCTTGCTTGTTGGAATTCAGGTAGAATTTGACCAATTTGGGTGAAATATGTTTCTCTAATATTATTATATTTGCTGCACTGTGTAAGGAAATGTAGTTCATCTTCCACGACTCCATCGGAGCAGTTTGAACAGAGTCTGAGTTCTCTGGCTCTCCAGCTCTGTTTGTGTCGGCCCGTCTCTATATACAGGCTGTGGTCGCTCAGACGATACTTCGCCAGGAGCTTTCTCTGACGATATTCTTTAATTTTTATTAAGTAAGGTGTCAATTGATACTCTGTCTTTATTTTGTGAAAGTATTTTAATTTGTTTATTTGTGCTGCTTTGATCTGCCAATCATGGGTGTATTTTTCCTGGGTTCTTTGACCTATTTCTTTAATTTTTGAGAGTTTGAATTGAATTTTTGAATTTAGTTGGTGTGTTTCTACTAAATAGTGCAAGGGGTCATTCTCTGGGTGTCCTGCCCTGTATGAAAGAGCACAGTGATGGTAGGCATCTGCCTGTGAGTCTGACAGATGAAACCAGAACTTCGCTGCTCTCTTCTGGATTTCAGATAAGAGAGGGAATCTGCCCAGTTCTGCCCTGCAACCCAGACTAGGGGCATTTCTGTGGAGACCCAGGATATTTTTGCAGAATTCGAGGTGGAAAATTTCAATAGGATTTTTGTCCCACGATTCATAGTTTAATTTAAATTTGGGGCCCCAGATTTCACAGCCGTACAAAAGAATGGGCTTGATGATGGCATCAAAAATTTTCATCCACAGTTTTATGGGTGGGTTGAATTTGAACAATGATTTTCTTATATTGTAATAAGCCCTGCGTGCCTTATCGGTCAGAACTTTCATTGCCATTTCAAATTGTCCAGAAGCTGAGATTGTGAGACCCAAATAATTATAATATGTGACATGATTGAGAAGTGTTCCCCCGATTGTAAAATTATCAATTATAATTAAAATTATCTCTCTCTCTCTCTCTCTCTCTCTCTCTCTCTGTCCTCTAAAGGCTGTGTTTTGTCTGCACATTTATTTTTAACAGCAGGAACAGAGACAGTGAGGGGAATCCTCCCAAAATCCTCTCTGGGAAAGAGCCCTTGACTGAAACCACACTGACATCCTGGAGCAGACTCTTTCAATGGGCTTCACTATCATCAGTCAAACAAGGTATATAGAATCAATAACTGTAACCAAAATGATTAAAGTCCTCACAAACACACGCATTGTGCTTAATAACAGTGCTTGCAGCAAGTTTGACAGTAAAATTGTCTCTAAAAATTGTTGTTCAGGAGGTGAATTTGAATTTGTTTTGAAAGTGCTGCTTGAAGGTAGCAGTGGCCCTGTAAAAGGAATGAATTTAGAGATGCATCTCCTTAGAGAAGATTTTAGCATGCTGACAGTCTAAAACTCTCGGATGGTGCATCTTGAATCTAAACCACCACCACTAAACATATTAAATCTAAAAAATGGAAACAAAAGAATGAATATACACTCACTAGCTGGTGTCACCAACTGATTAGTTTCGTATTGTCTGACACATAGATTTATGGAGACACTGAAACAACACAAAGTAAAGAATATAGGTCAATAAAGAAAGTTCTCACCTGTGTATCCAGGTGTCGTGGCAGTGATTCTGTGGGGAACACGAGGAGACAAGCGTAGACTTGCCCTCACCTGATAGAAGCTGCAAATGACAGAGAATTATTGAATTATTATAGATTTCATTCACAGATTACAAAGTGGAAAAGACCTTGAAACGAGACAAACCAAAGCAGAGAAAGTTACATTATGTCTGAAACAGATATCCTTGCTTAAAAAAAAATCACATAGCACAAACATAAAATCAAGATACAGTATAAACTAAAATCTTATTTTTTTTCCCGTTATTGAAGAATATACAGTTCTTGAAACTCTTTTCTAGTTTCAATGAATTGTGGTTAATTTAATGTTTCGGCACTTTTAAATGGTAGTAATTTTTCCACAATATTACTGTTTTTACTTTATTTTTGATCAAATAAATGCAGCCTTGGTGAGTTTCTTTTAAAAACGTTTAAGAATATGAATTATTCCAAACTTTTAGAAGAATTTCCAGTGTGTAAAATCTGGTCATTTGAACAACTTGTGTTTCCTAATAAAAAGATTGTGGGGATGCTCTTCCCAAACATACTGGTAAAGATCTCTACAAATGTGACTAAATTATTAATCCCTTCAGGACAAAATGGCAATAAATAATGGATATGATGCATGTTCTGATAGCACTTACACTGACCAAGACCAAGATAAACAGCCGTTTATCTGGTCAGTGTGAAATCGTATGCAGTGAATCTCTATTAGATCATAAATAATGATGATGAATTAATGTGAAAGCTTAGTCGGCATGTTCGGACGGCCCAGACTCCATCAGGGGGATTGTACAAACAAAGGTCACCTTGGCCAGTGAAGTGACTGCGGTTGCATGTTAAATGTTGAAGCACTTCACAGATCACACTCTCTGGAGTTCCTGGACCAAGTCGGGTCATCCCTGCACTTCACTTCAGCTCCGTAAGAACATGTACACCACAGTATGTTGACAGAACACTATAAAATGTGTCTACAGCATTATTATATGCACTGTAGCATGCTGTGCTAAAGTGTCTATGCTCTATAGCAAGCACTAAAATGTCTGTAGCACATGCTAAAACATGTCTGCAGTGCAGTACAAGCTACAACATGTTTGAAATACATGATGGACTGTAGCAGCATGTGCTAAAATGTCTGTAGCGCATGTTACAGCACGTCTACAATGTAGCACAAGCTACAACATGTCTAAAATTATATAGCACCAGATGTCTGTAGCACATCTTAAAGGGTTAGTTCACCCAAAAATGAAAATTCTGTCATTAATTACTCACCATCATGTCGTCCAAACCCGTAAGACTTTCGTTCATCTTCGGAACACAAATAAAATATTTTTGGTGAAATCCGAGAGCTTTCAAGACCCAGAAAGGTAGTAAAGACATCATTAAAATAGTCCATGTGACTACAGTTGTGCAACCTTAATGTTGTGAAGTGACAAGAATATTTTGAGCTAAACAACAACAGCAACAAAAAAGGCTTTATTCAACAATTTCTTCTCTTCTATAATGTCAGTCTCAACGCTGTTCGCGGAAGAGAAGAAATTGTTGAATAATATGAGGGTGAGTAATTAATGACAGAATTTTCATTTTTGGGTAAACTAACCCTTAAGTAGTGAATGTTTTATGAGCAGTAGGATAAGTTATGAGAACAAACCACATTCATCCGCAGTCATGCAGAGCTGAAGCACAACCAAAACAATGTGCTTCCGCAAAAGTTTTTTTTTTTTTTTTTAACCGCTAGAGGGCCAATTATTTCATAGTGGATTTTACTTAAAGATACACTAACTAAGTTGGAGGGTTAGTTCACCCAAAAATGAAAATTCTGTCATTAATTACTCACCCTCATGTCGTTCCACACCCGTAAGACCTTCACTCATCTTCAGAACACAGATTAAGATATTTGTGATAAAATCCGATGGCTCAGTAAGGCCTGCATTGCCAGCAAGATAATTAACACTTTCAGATGCCCAGAAAGCCACTAAAGACATATTTAAAAAAGTTCATGTGACTACAGTGGTTCAACCTTAATATTATAAAGCGACGAGAATACTTTTTGTACGGCAAAAACAGAAAACAAAATAACGACTTTATTCAACAATATCTAGTGATGGGCGATTTCAAAACACTGCTTCATGAAGCTTCGAAGCTTTACGAAGCTTTAGTTTCGAATCAGCGGTTCGGAGCGCGTATAAAAAAAACTGCCAAAGTCACGTGATTTCAGTAATCAAGGCTTCGCTATGTGATAAGTGCTTCGAAATTTCAATGGTTCACCACTGGGGGGCGCTACCAAACCACTGATTCGAAACAAAGATTCGTAATACTTCGAAGCTTCATGAAGCAGTGTTTTCAAATCGCCCATCATTAGATATTGTTGAATAAAGTCGTTATTTTGTTTTTTTGTGCACAAAAAGTATTCTTGTCGCTGCATAACATTAAGGCCGTGTGTCCACCAGAGCGTTTTTTCCAGCTGCTAGCGTACTTTTTCAATTGTTTTCAATGGGAGCGCCACGTTTTTTAAACGCCAGGAGCGTAACGAGCCACTGAGCGTCTTTTTTACGCTCAAGCGCTGAGAGCTTGGCGTTTTTTCTGGTCGCCTCGAGTTGAAGAAAGTTCAACTTTGAGTAAAACGCTGCGCTCATCACTGTCACTTTTTAGCCAGCCGTCCAATCAGAGTGGAGGAGGGGCGGGACAAATACTACACCGGCCAACCGTCACAACATTCTTGCTGTACAACAACATCAACAAACAGAGAACGGAACAAAATGGATGAGAATTTAATATTACTGCTCTCCGAAAATACATAGCAAAGTAATTTCACATTGTGTCAACATTTTAAGTCTGAAACAAATTACCTGCAAAATCAGTTATAAGTAACAGTGCCGCGGATATTCCGTATCATAGTAACAAAGCGTCTCAACGGAAAAAAACGCTGCGCTGCAGAAGCGCTCTCAAGCGCTCACAGACGGGCGTTTTAAGCCGAGCGCCTAGCGTTTTCAGCTGGCTAAAAACGCTCTGGTGGACACACGGCCTAAGGTTGAACCACAGTAGTCACATGAACTGTTTTAAATATGTCTTTAGTAACTTTCCGGGCATCTGAAAGTGTTAATTGTTTTGCTGTCAATGGAGGCCTCACTGAGCCATCAGATTTTATGAAAAATGAAGATGAGTGAAGGTCTTACGGGTGTTGAACGACATGAGGGTGAGTAATTGATGACAGAATTTTCATTTTTGGGTGGTCTAACCCTTTAAGTAAAATTAACAAAGTGTACAAAAATATATTCTTCTCAAATGTACTCAATTTCTTTAAAGGTAACGGTTTAAAAAAAAAATATATTTATCTTAATTTTTGACCTACATTTTTTAGTTTGTCACTGCTTGCCACTGCACTGAAAAAAAACGGGGGCTGTTAAAAACAAACAGTATATTACAGCAGTCTGTGTCTTCTGGGGATTATTTCAGAGGAGATTCAGAGGTTTAGCTTCCTGCGTTATGGAGGGGGAAGGGGCAGTCAAATCTCTGCAAAGCTGATGTTTCAGCCAACGGCCTTGCTTTAATCTCAGAGCAGACGCGGTGAGCTGAACAACATTATGACTGACCTCTACTCCATCACAACCTCTGCTTCACACAGCTGTCAGGAGACTGAGGATAGAGAGGAAATGCTATTCTAGATCTGCTGACAAACAGTTGTCTAATGAGACGTAACTGACTGTAGATGTGCTGCTGGAGTCTCTAGGATGTCTGGCCTTATCGTAGACTCGTTTTATCCAAGGCACAGAGCAAACTATTTAGGTTCATTTCCAGAAACTTTGATGGTCACCCTTGGGGTTGAGCTTGCAACCTTAGTGTTAGCACTGCCCTGTTCGTAAAGACAACATGAGACAACTTTCTCTTTGTCGTAAACAATGCCTTTAGCATTCTGTGGTCTTCAAGTCTTCCTACGAAGCTGCCTATGATTTTAGATATCATATTATATTATAGTTATGGTGTGATGTGAGAGAGGCAATAAGCAGTTTTTTTTATTTGTCTGACAGCTTTTTGTGTTATAAAATAAACAAGTAGAATTAGTAAAATTTTTCTTCATGTTTTATCCCAGCTCTTTATCAACAGTACACAAAATGTGTACAAATTAACTGCTGACTCCACTGTTAATACTCACAATTTACATTAATTATGACCAATAGCAATTCTCCTTTGTTGTAAATGCCTCCAACTCTAAAAGCAAACACTTTTTTTATGCAATTTAATAACACCAGGAATATTTATACAGTAAATAGGATAAAATTTGATTTCATATTGTCTTTAATGGGTAGTTAACACAAGCTTTTTTTATTATTATTAACCTCAAGGTTTTTGGTCAAATTTTAGATGTAGGTAAAATGGAAAGTGTTAGCAAAGTCCTGAAATTGGCTCATTTTAATTATGTTTTGGCCTTTGCTAATTCATTTTAAACTGATCTGTGGTGTGACATGAATTTTTGACATGAATTGTTCTATTCCATTGTCATAAAAACATAAAAAATATAGTTTCCACTAAAATATTAAGCAGCACAACTGTTTTCAACATAATAATCAGAAATGTTTATTGAGCAGCAAATCAGCATATTAAAATAATGTCTGAAGGATCATGTGGCACTGAAGTTTAGAGTAAAGCCCAAAGTATAATTCACTTTTTATGCATACATGAGGGTCAGCGTACAGTGTGTGATGCAAATTTCGCCATCAGAAGAGTATGCATATACTGTACTAGCACGATTTTTGTAACCGTGCGTATTTGTACACTTAGGTTGCACATGTGCATTTAATTTTTACATTTTTTTTGCAGTAATTCGTTTATCCACAAGGTGGCAACCGTGCCCTGGGGTCATCAATTCACAAGGTAGTCGAAGAAAACCTGCATAAACAGAACACATGCAAGCTACAGCGACGATGGAGGCCTACATAGACGAGAGATTGTGTGATGAGGTTAGAAAGTACCCTTATTTGTACAACTCTTGCATGAAAGAGTTCAGCGATGTTTACATGGGTTGTAACTCGTGGCGAGAGATTGCTCAAAACTGCACATGCGTCAAACGCCTGTGTACAAGTTAAATGAAGTATACTTTGCAAGGCTGTGTGTTCGACTGTGCACATACACTAGCGTACGCTTAAAACGAAGTATACCAGGGGCTTAATGATGCTTCAAATTTAGCTTTGTATCACAGGAATTAATTATATTTTAAAATATATTAAAATAGAATTTTTTTTATTTTTATTAAATAAATAAATAGCCTTAGTGAGCTTAAAGGCCAGAACACACCAAGCCGACGCCGACGAACTAGCAGAGACGAAAGCAGACTGTGGGGTTGGCTCACGTCGGCAGCGTCTGTGTCCAAAGTTGCCCTGCCACACCAAACCGACGCTAAACAGCCGACGGCCAAGCAGCACGTCAGTTCTGCGCCTGCGTGAGATGAAATGCCTTTCCGAAAGAGCAGGCGGCAGTAGCTGAGCAGCCAATCAGAATCATCAGATGGCCCGACGGCCCGACGAGCTCCAACGCCGATTCAACATTTCGAATCGGCCGAAAAAAGGCCGACGAGGACCAACTTCAGCCGACGGTGCGGAACACACTGAGAAAACTTAGTCGGCCGACGAAGAAAAACTGCCCGATGGCCAACCGTCGGCTTGGTGTGTTCCAGCCTTAAGGGACTTCTCTCAAAAAAACCCATCTTTTGAACATTATTGTATAACATGATGCCAGTTATATTTAATGTCAACCACCCATCTAAACACAGAATTAGCACCAAAGTGACTGTAGCAGAACTTTCAGAAGAATCATAAAGGTCATGGCAGGCAGCACATTTTTGTCCCTGAAACTCAAATTAGTTGCTAGTCAGATCCATATATGCTGCATAGTTAAAAATCAGGGACCTGTAAAATTATTGAATTCCCTGTAGACATCACCTGCTGCTCACAGCAAGAGTGTAATTGATTTGGCTTGAACCAACGACAGGAACATAATGTACAAAAACAGCACAAATCAATCATTAATCTACCAGTCTACTGAACCGAACACCTTCACGTGACACCTCATGGTCTTAGCAGGGGAGATGTATATGAAAACAGTGTTTAACACTCAGTCCGCACTAGCGAGCGGTACCTCACTCCCATTACAACTTTAGACATTTGCAGTGTAGACAGTCTTTATGGTTATAGTCAAAGCAATCTAGGTTTTTGCATTTGCAATGTAGATAATGGTAGATAATGAGTGCATTGACAGTGTTAAAGTATTTTATTATTATTATTAGTTATTATTTTAATAATTTTATTAGCAAGGAAGATTCTCTTCTCAATAAATAGCTTGCATTTCTGCATATGTTTGTGCCTAGACATGCACAGCCGTCACTACAAATAAGTTTAATTGTTCACTATTGTCAGTAAAATATTTTTTTTTTCTATGAAACATACATACAGATGAAATTCCTGACACACACATATTCTGAGAAGTATGTACTTTTTTGCATCACTAGTTGTACTAAATATATTGTTTTTTAAATAAGTTTCAGTTTCACTCTCCAAGTCTGCTATTGGTCAAACAGATAGTCCCGCCCCAAACTCACACCATTGGTTGAGTAAATGTTATGTCGGAACCAATCAGGCTGCCCAAACAGATTACAATTTAATTTGGTGTCACTAATGGCCTAGAAATCACACATTTCATCTTAAAAAATTAATTAAATTGCGTGTTCTTTTCCTGTTAATGCATTTCCTGTTGAAACAGGAGAGTGGAGTGGCACATATTGACAAAAAAGTTTGAGTGACAAAAAAGTTTCAGTAAGATTTTGTTTTTGTTTTTGAAAAAAAAAATAGTAAGAATACTTTAATTCAGCAAGGATGCATTAAATTCATCAAAAGTGGCAGTTATAATGTTACAAAAGATTTTATTTCAAATAAATGCTGTTCTTTTGAACATTTTTTATCAAAGAATCTGGATTTTTTTTTTTATCATGGTTTCCACAAAAATATGAGCAGCACAGCTGTTTTCAACATTGATAATAATAAAAAGAAATGTTTCTTGAGCAAATTAGCATATTAGAATGATTTCTGAAGGATCATGTGACACTGAAGACAGAAGAGTGATGATGCTGAAAATTCAGCTTTGCATCACAGGAATAAATTACATTTTTTTTTTTTAAATAATTCAAATAGAAAACAGTTATTTTAAATTGCAATAATTGTTCACAATATAACTTTGTACTGTATTTTTTGTCAAATAAATGTTGCATAGGTGAGCATAAGAGACTTCTTGCAAAAAAATTAACAAATCTTACTGGCTCCAAACTATTTAAAGGATTAGTTCACTTTCAAATAAAAATTACCCTACACTCTAAAAAATGCCCAACCTGCTGGGTAGTTTTATTTAACTCAACTATTGTTTAAAAATTACTGTATTGCTTAATTAAAATTAACCCAAAGTATGTTGGAAATGAACATTTATTTCAATGAATAATTATTAAACAATAAACATTTATTAAATTGCTTATTAATAAATTTATATTAATAAACTATTAAACTATTAAATTTATATTAATAAAATATTACAGCTTATTAATAAACATTCACCTTTTGTCTATTATTGTTGCCTCTAATTGCAGCTGGTTTTTAATTTCCCAACTATTTTGGGTTCATTGTAAGCTAGCCATATAGCAATTTTTAAACAATAGTTGGTTTAAATAAAACTACCCAGCAGGTTGGGCAAACATTTAACCCAGCCGCTGGGTTAAAACAACCCAATCGCTGGGTTTGTCCATTTTCAACCCAACTTGGGTTGTTTTTAACCCAGCATTTTTTAGAGTGTAGGCTTCACTCACCCTCAAGCCATCCTAGCTGTATATGACTTTCTTTCTTCTGATGAACGCAATCAGAGAAATATAAATAAATATCCTGGCACAGACGATATAATGGCAGTAAGCGCTACCAAACAAGTATGAGCTGAAGAAAGTGTCTCCATCCACATCCATACATCATAAACGTGTACTCCACATGGCTCCGGGGGGTTCATAAAGGCCTTCTGAAGCGAAGCAATGCGTTTGTGTAAAAAAAAAAAAAAAATATCCATATTTAACAGGTTATGACGTAAAATATCTAGCTTCCGCCAGAGCACCTTCCGTATTGAAGTTACGAAGAAAGTGTAAAACTCTAGCAGTTCAAAGTTCGATTATAACATCGCCTTTCCTATTCAAGTTACGACTGACGCTACGCCAGTTCTGTATTTTTCCTAATTTGAATACGGAAGGCGGTCTGGCGGAAGCTAGTTAACTTGTTAAATATGGATTTAGTTTAAGTCTGAACAGCCTTAAGCAGATGTTGTTAGGGTTCTCATAGTAGAGAGCATTTGATTGGACATGTTTTAGATACGCCCTTGAGTCCAAGATGAGTCATTAACATTTTTAAAGAAAATGCATCTACTAAAAGTTAATTATGTCTACTTTTAGAAACACTAACTGTTAGCATATGATCTCCAAGCTAACGAAACATGAACTAAAACTCCAGCACAATGCCGTCTATTCATTGCATCTGAAAAGAGCATAAAAAAATTCTGGAATGTGAGAGCCCATTCACAACTGCACAGAGCGATCCAAACCTGCTCTTAGCGTTTGCACATGATGCCGTCACCATGTGCTCTTCCTGAACAGGTTGTTTAGAGAACAGACGCTTAAGCCATTCATCAGAGCCTCCAAACATGCAGAAGAACACAGACTTACCCTCTCTGGAAGAGATCCACATTGTGAAACTTGTGGAACTCCAGCGAGAACTCCACAGTGCCCTGTACTTCCGACATCATCTATTCCATCACCTAGAGAGACCAAGAGAAGTTCATTTGCAGCTAAGCACATCAAAGCTTGCATTGTTTTGTTAGCTAACCCAGAATGCATTTCTCTTTCAGAACTCTCTGTGTTGCTGTACCGTTGTCAGCGGAGCTGTTTGCCCATTGTGAGGGAGTGTGTTGTTCAATGAACATAATCCAGTGACTCAGTAATAGAGCGGCAGGCGCACACCCGTGACTCAGGAAGACGCCATCTCTAATTACTCAGGCTCTGACTCATCACAGACAATATTTGTTCTGAGAAACTGATGTGCCGCTCCGCGATGATGCACAGCTCCAAGACGAATGACAGCGGTGGCATTTCTGGACATGATCCCAAATCATACTTATGACACCATCCGTCTAAGAGACGCCACAGTTCAAAGCCACTTCGCTCAGGCTGGACCTGTACGGGATGCTAATCATATCTAATGGCTTCTTCCCACACAACAGGTCGTGTGGTTGTGACATGAGTGGAATGGCTGGAATCTGAGAGGATATTTGCTTTTCCAGACTGGCTTTATGGTGGATGAATGAGCGTGTTTTAGACAGGAATACTTAGCCATGGTTATTAGTATTCACAAATTCACTCACAGTTTGTCATGAATTTGTCTTTCTTGTAGTGAAAGACTGATATATCCACCAGGCCATCAGCGTATATTGATGTACGTACACACACACACACACACACACACACACACACACACACACATATTATGGCAGCATTTCTTATACTGCGTGCAATTAAATTAAATCATTTTAATTGAGAAAAATGGGAAAACATTTCTTCTGTAATAAAGAAAACCGTGTTTTACAGTAATGAGAATCATCAGTAATAATGCTGAGAAAGGAAATATCAAACTCATTATTGTAATGAGAACTGGGGAATAAAATGTGCTTAATTATCCTGAAAATAATGTTGCAGTACAAAAACTCCCAAGGATCTTAATAATAGAAATATTGACTTTTTTTATAATCTGAATCTGTCTAATTCGCCTGATATTAGAAGCAGATACTTTCAGAATAATTGATTTCTGTGCCATGTTACAACAACTGAACTGTCATTCACACTGCCTGGCCAAAAGGAAAAAAAAAGTCGCTGTTTAGATCTAAATAGGTGAGCGTTTGTTTTGGAACCTGGTGCGTTTTCTCCCTTGGCTCAGTTCGTTTAAACGTATGTGAACACGGCCCGATTGCAAACGAACTCTGGGGCGGTTCGCTTGTGGTGTGAAAGCAATCCAGACCAACGAACCAAATGATATCATCATAATGGGAAATGTTATTTAAAATGCAGCAGTGTTTGATTCTGTGAGTGAGCACATTAGTTAGGCTACTGCAGTTAAAAACCAAAAAACGCCTCTTCATCTTAAAACATTGTGTAATCGCGCTTCTCGGTGCAAGAATGCTGTCCCGACAAAGCTTTGATTCCCACTCTAGCTGCATTATAACATTCATACAGTGTTTGCATGTGTCTCGACAGTCTATTAGACAGCGCTGGGAGATACAGAGAGAGCGCGCTTATATTAGTGAGAATGTAGTACATAATTTAACAGCGGGAATGACGGCTACATTCGTATAGTGTTTGCATGGGTTTCAACAGGTAGGTACTAAACAAGCCACAATATGCTCATGAAGCGAACTTGTCAGTCATTTTAATGGATGACGCAGAGCAAACTCTGACCATTAATTTAATTGAAAGTCTTTGGGATGTGCTGGAGTAGACTTTACAGAGTGCTCACCTCTTGCATTGTAACATTATTTCCATCAAGATGTGCATCAATTTTTGGTCAGGATCTTGTATTGACAATGCAAGAGTCAAGCACTCTGTAAAGTCTTCTCCAGCACATACCAAAGATAACTGCAATAATGATCCAATCATAGACTCTTCAGCATTTGCCTATTTAAATTCAAACAGTTGGGCAGTGTATATTTTCTATTATGTTAAAATGTTTCAATGCTGAAAACTATTTCTTTAAAACAACATTTCATAAAATCAGCTGTCATATCAGTAATCCTATATGTACAGTATGGACTGGAAATAATTCAACCAGTTATGCTTCATTAGTAAGCATGGGTTTATTTCAGTTGACTTATGTATCATTTCTTTTCCAGCAGTGTTATGAAGACACATCAAGATATTTTTCTATGAAATGCGTAGCATGTGTCCATGAACTGCACTGTCGAATCTGCAGTTTTAAGGATGTCCCATCAGCGGGGGGCAAAGAAGCAGAATTTCCTGGATTTAAATCAGCTGGCATATTGCAGGTGAGCAAGAAAACCAGTTGCAACAGAATGCGACGGCCAAACAGACTTGCACCGACCCTTATGATCCATGTGTGTTTCGTACAGTCGGTTAACTCCAGCGTGTGCTTATTATTGTCAGGCTCCAGTGAACTAAACAAGGTCAAAGTTGTCATAATCCAAATCAAGGTCAATGAGACATATCCTCAACATTATGTCTCAAAGTTCTCAGTGAAGCTTAGATTAGACTAGCCAGACTAGCCAAACAGACTAGCCAGACAAATTAAAATAAAATGAAAAATAGCTTTATTTAGTTGCTGAACAAAATTAGTACCTGTGTCACAGCCTGGAACATCATCACAGCCTGGAACATTCTAAGCAGATAGAGATGTATTTTTCCCAAGAACTCTTCCTGATTCTTATGCTTTGGTGTCAGAATACTGTGTCCCACAATGCAATGCTTGACCTGACATTTCAAGTATGATGAATATAACAATATCAACTGTAATTTTTCTTTTCTTGATTAATTATTCAAACACAATACAAATACAAATACAAAATAACCTTACTGGTTTCCAACTGGATTCACTGAATTCAACTTGTAAAATAAAGTGACAGTTCCTTCCACCTGTTTTTATGCAAATTTTAGGATATTGCATACAAAACACTTGATGGAAACACTAAGATGTGCATAGATTCTAAAATAAAAACTTATGCACTCAATTGAGGTGGATCCAGTTTTTATCTGATAAGAAGGCATGCGCATAAACTATGATGGAAACACGTTTACCAAATAAATGCTCAACAAAAAAACGTTGACTTTGCCTCAACAGCGAATGTGATTGGATAACTGGGGCCCTATTTTAACGATCTAAGCGCATGGTCTGAAGCACATGGCCCAGGTGCACGTGTCCAAATCCACTTTTGCTAGTTTAACGACGGAAAAAATGGTTCAAAAGTGTTGTACCTAGTCCCTTAATGTGTCATGGGTGTGTACTAAATCAGAGTGTCATCTTCCATTCCCATTCATCTTCCAAAGCCAGGTGCGTTTACACTATGGCAGATTGCTATTTACATGGCGGAATATAGACACCCTCAACCTGACAAGTCAGTTTAAATACATGTGTATATTGCCACGATTGGTCAAATAATTAGCCAATTTCATTTGTCATTACTGCAAAAAGGTAATTCTGATACATGCAATGACTATCCATTATGTAATCTTTTTGTTTTTAATATTTGGCATGTTTGTGTGCTGCTGCGCATCCCTGTGTGTGTAATAAGCAGAGTGTACGTGCGTTGTGTACCCGCTTATAGGCGCGTATCACTAACACGCCCTTTAAACAACAACAACAAAAAAACTACTGCGCCATTGACAAAATAGCAATACGCCAACAATGCGCCTCGTTTTCAGACCAGCACGCCTGTGGGCGAACAGATGGGTGTGAGTGTATTTGCTATTTAAACAGTATGGGTGCTGGACGTGAAAATGATAACTGCGTCAGGCTGAAACTAGCTAAAAACACTTGCGTCATGCCTGGTGTCGCATTGCGCTGGGTGTATGATAGGGCCCCTGGACTAACCAGGACCAATTTCATTGCACAGTATCTCAAATGTTGTTTTGGTTGTTCTAAAATGCCTGAGCCAAAGTCTGTTATTATATGACTGGGTATTCCATCTTCTGATTCATTTCTATGTTATCCGCAAACAGTGATTGACTTGTTGCACAACTCTGAATGAAATTCAATGATGTAAAGACTGTAATGTGACACACATGATCCAATTTATCTGTTATGCTTTTTTCAATGGTAGAGCCACAAACCCTTGTTTCTTATACCCAATAATAAGACCATCTCTATGACAGCTTCCTATCAAATGTGCCGCACAAGTCCTGAAAAGTGAATTTATTTAATTTATTTAAATTTTATTTAATTATTTTCCAAAGATGGCTTCTGTCATTTTAGGTAGTTATTATCATGCAAGCTATTGTTCAAGTGTTTGTTTTTCCACTAAGTTTGGTTTTAATAGTTATTTAATGCTATAATGACAGGGTGAAATGTCATGATTGACAACTGTGCTTGTGATTCAGTCTGCATGAGGATGGGAGGGACCTTGATACTTGATACTCCTGTTAATAAACAGAGATTAAAATGTTTCCAAACTGTGAGCCATAGTAAGGAAAACTACAGCTTCATGATGGGGGAGCGCAAAAATGTTTCTGTTACCACTTATGAAATATTTATAAGAATGTAGTTCTAGAAAACATTAACAGAGGGAGTTGAAAAAAGAAACAATGAAGAGGCGGGACGTGAGCGAGTGTGACGTAGCATTAGATGGCTATTATTAGCGGTTTAGTGCTCTGTCTCAGTATGGCGGTTAAAGGTTAACAGCTCTGGAGGTGCAGTCACCTTCCTCTGGCAGCTGATGCTGAGAAATGAAAAATATGTTTCCTTTTGAAATGCTGTCCTTGCATTAACCAGCAACAGTGTTCCACCGTGTTGACTTCACTGCCTGATTCAATATCCTGAGAGCCAGTCTGAGACGGGCTGGAGAGCATTGACCTCTGCAGCTGCTTGAGCAGAAACAGAGGGCATTATGGGTAACCATGCTTAATTTGAAAAATACAGTGCGCATGTAGTAACTTTTGTACATAAGAATATAGAATAGAATAGAATAGAATAGAATAGAATAGAATAGAATAGAAGTTGCTTCAGGCATCTACTAAATTAATAAATATAGAATAGAAAAAAAAAAAAATGATTTGGGTAAATATGCTAAATTGGTAAATATTGTTAGCCTCATAGCATAATTGCCCAGATCATATTTCAAAGGCAGATATCACAATTTGGCCAAAAAATGACTTGGGCAATTATGCTATGAGGCTAACGATATGTAATATAATATAATTAATATAATATAATATAATATAATATAATATAATATAATATAATATAATATATACGTTTTTTTGGGGTAAATGCATCTGCTAAATACATAAATATAAAATAAATAGGACATAGTAGCATAATATAACATTACTTTGGGTATAATGCATTTGCTAAGTAAAATAGAACATAAAATAGAACATAACAATAATATGAAGCTTCTTTCTGAGAATACACCTAAATAAATATATAATAAAATTGAACATAATGGAATAATATAAAGTTGCTTTGATAAAATAAATATAGAATAATATAGAACATAACAGACTAATATGAAGTTGCTTTACATGTGATCAGTTAAATTTTAAAAGAATGGATGAGTGGAATAGAATAATTTTAGGTTGCATTACATTAAGCCAATTTTATTTTACTCTATGCAATTTTTTTTTCTAAAAATCTGTTTAATTAGAAAATACTGAGAAAAAAAAAAATAAATACATAAAAGGTAATAAAATAAAGTTTGTGAAAGGAACAAGGAACCTGAATGAACTGCTTGATTGATTCATGCTACAAGATTCATATATGATGCATATATGAGATTCTTGTTTGTAATTAGATTTAGATAGTGGAGTGGTATGATGATTAAACAATATTGGTTTAACTGAGTTCACTGCTTCCTTTACAAGCTATATTCACACACAGCGGATGTTACCAGGACATTAAACTGCTATCAAACATCTTGTTTGCAAAGGAAGTCAGGGAAATGAATTTCTTCATGTGTGTGGACTGCTAAGAGATCAACTGAACATATTTCAGTGAGACTGAATTACTGGGCACCTGTAATATTTTCAGATCTGCAAAAATGATGGGATTGTAACCTGCCCTGCTCCAAGCTTACTTCCAGTAATATTCAATATTTTTGTGTTTCCTTCCCGAGTGTATGTTTGTGTGCGGGCATAAATCTACTGCTGACTGAATACACTTGCTTGACTTTTGTGTTTAATCAATTCTGCAGGCTGTGGGCTTGCTGTGAGTGATCTATGATTTCATTCTGGCAGGAGTGAAGAGTCTTATGGGCCTGTCAGGTTGTGTCAGTCTGTATACATCTATTTGAGCCTGTGTTTGTAATTGTACGTGCCAAATGCTAATGGCACTTTCCATGAATAGAGGACAATATTGGGCCACTATTAATCAAATGAAGCCACTTACACAAATAGTCAGTGAAAGGAGGTGCTTAACCTTCAGAAAATGTTCTTCAACAACCTCAAATATTGAGCTGCAACCCTGTGCCATTTTATTAGGTATACCCATTCAACTGCTTGTTAACGCAAATATCTAATCAGCCAATCACATGGGCAAAAATGCATTTAGCCATGGTCAAGATGATTTGCTGAAGTTCAAATGGAGCATCAGAATGGGGAAGACCCATTTGTTTCTTTGAAAAAGACCAAATGAGGTCAAATGAATATCAAAAATCAAATATGTCAAAATTATTTTTCATCAGAACTGAACACCGCATTCACTTGCACCACGCATCAGACAGGAAATGAACCAGCGGACATCCTAATTCCACTCCTAATTTGAGTCATGGCTGAAATCAATCAATAAACACCTAGAAGGTCATTTGGTGAGTCACAAGCTTTCTTGCATTCAGTTCAGATGTTCCTTTGCCTTTCCCGAAGGGGTTTTCCAGTTCATTTGGAGCTCACGCACAGCTGATGTCATTATGCTGATGTTTATATTATATAAATCTATTAAAATATTTCTTTTTGTCCTCTAAAGTCAGTAATGTTTCGCCATTGCAGGAATACGACCACAAATCATTTGATATGAAATCAGTTTAAACCCAAATACAACAAATCCTCGTCAGGCTCCACGTGGCCTTGGTAAGAAAGACAAATATGCAGCAATAAGTTCAGTGTTTCTGCCTAGAAAAGCTTAAAAAAAACTGCTGACCCTGCTCATAAAATCTTGAACAACATTTTAGATGGCACACATCAGCAGGCACAATGCAGTCAATGGCAATGAATTAAGCTGTTGAACTGGTACATTCAATGCTATACTCTGTCAACATACAGCATATTCCTGGAATGACTTTTGCATTTTCTATTTTACAGCACAAATCAACTTCACCAGCCTTGAACACACACACTTCAAGCCATGCCTCAAAAGTCAAACTCTGGTAACTCCCTGTCTAACACGTGTCTACCCTGTACCGTACCATCATACTAATGAATTTGTAGTAGTTTTGGAGATGTGGGTGTGTATGCATGTGTGAGATATCTAGACATCTCCTAAGCTCTTCTTCAGATAGGTAGATAGAATATAGCATATGGTGCAGAATATACCGCAACTACCTAGTACCTACTAGTCTTAAAAATAGTGAAACAGTATGCAATATTTCACAACAAACATTTAAAACAGTAGTCTGCTACACTGATGTCACATGACCTCTTTATGCTGCATATTCAATTCATCATTTACCATTTCGAATTATGATTGTAAGACATTTTTAATAGAATTTTGTGTAAAAGCATTTGCCAGTCTGATAGATGATTAACTACTAATTCAAGAAGTGAGTAAAATAATTTCTGGTACTTCATCACACTGGAAATGAAAGGTTAAGTTAGGCACATTGCATTGTGGGATACAGTATCTAACACACTGTGCTTTGTATGCACATTTTAGAAAAACTAGGCTGTTTCATGCATTCAAAAATGCACATGCTTTGCATAGTATTCGTATGCTTTCTTTAGTTTAGGTATTAGTATGCAATAGTAACATACTGTTTTTCTCAAGTACGCTGGCTGTGACGCAAGTCTTTACTTTGCTCCAGAATTAGACCAAAAATTCCTACAGTCAGAAGACAGGGTGAGATGACAGGGGTTTGGTTTTTGTGGTTAGATCACACGACAGAAAATATGACTGAACTAAACGTATAAAGCAAAGAAAAATGAAAAAAGATAAATGATTCTTACTGTGTACAAGAAGAGATAGATAGATAGATAGATAGATAGATAGATAGATAGATAGATAGATAGATAGATAGATAGATAGATAGATAGATAGATAGATAGATAGATAGATAGATAGATAGATAGATAGATAGATAGATAGATAATTTGCATGAAGTTTGCAACAGTGATATTTAGCTCTATGTAATAAATGTCCTGCAGTAGGACGAGGGTGCTGGTGAAAGATTTATACGGCATGTGCTTGACCCTGCGGGAACAATGTGATAGTGAAAAGCGATTAGAGAGATCACATGAGAGAGAGTCACAGGACCGCATGAGACCAGTCTGAGTACAAACTGTTACAAATCCATTCAAAGTGACCTGAGAAAACCTGACATGAAATGCACACACATGCTGTCTGATGAGGTTTTCACACAGAGCTGTTCACATTACAGTTTTCACGGCTGACTCAAATCTGTTAACGTGTAACAACATCCTGAATAGCCACAGATCACTGCCTGGAACGAGAGAGTGGGCCATACAGAGATAATATCATGCTAAAGTACAACTTTTTATTCTTAATGAAGCTGAAAATGCTGATGCAACTCAATCAAAGCCAATTCAAAACATTATAGACTATATGATGTTTAATATGCAGTTTTGAGGGGAAGAACTTGACCAATGAAATTTCGCTGTGGGTGTTGCTATCCAAGCAACATAATGTCCAATTGTTGTGACTGGTAAGTACAAAAATCACATGGACAATATTTTTTTTTAATGTTTCCAGCTAAAAGTAAATTGTCTCTCCACACTGAAAGTAAAGAAAAATTCTGAATGGCACAACATAATTAGAGACAATTTGAACATATGCCTATTTCATATTTAATGTACAGCTATTTTTATTTCAGTTTCACTGTGGACAGAACTACTAATTAAACGTCCTGTTGCTCTTTTATTTGTCTTCATCTGTTAGCATAAAAAGATATGCTAACATAAAAAAATCTGAACAATGCTAACTAGTTTATTTATGAAAACTCCACAATCAATCACAATTCAGGAACTGGAATCCCTTGAATTCCAGTGCTCTGAGCATTATACAACTTTGCGTTGATTTTCCTAGATCGTCTACAGAGACTAAACATAGCTTGTATTCTTTTTTCCCAGCATTCCCACAATATCATGCCTGGAGCAGCGTGGACAGACCTGACCGATCGGAAGTCTGATGGAAAATCTGCTGTTTTACCACATCAGTAATGGCACGCTGGTGTCTGGGGTATTCCTTGTCCTCCGGCAAGCCTGGGCCACATCCATTAAACACGTCGAAAAGCGTCTGTGCCCCAGCGGGACTTGCAGGTTTGCATTTGAATGTCACTATCTATATAGTCCAACATTCACAGCGCTCATTTACAGTCCAGATTATTCCAGATTTTACACCGGCCTGTAAAGTCAAATACCATGAGCTGAATTTGTAAGTCTCCTCTACACGAGACGTAATTTGAAAAGTAGATCCGCAGCCCAACTCGCCAAGACAGAGCTGTGAATGTCAGATTTATTGACCTTCACAAAAAAAAGATATCATCCCTCAACCATCTGAGCAATTCCAGTTCAGATTATGTTTTGATCTGATATTTTTTGTCGTCTTGATGTAAAAGTGTCCCGTTCAAGGTGGACGTCTGAATTTGATAAATGCAGAATAATAGTAATTCCAAAGTAAAATTCCAGTGGATTTGTTCCATTCTTGTGAGCTTCAGTAGCCGGGAGTTTCTTGAGTCTTCAGCAGGCTGTTTCTGTCAGTTCAGCCCTGCTAGAAACACCTCATCACACAAAATCTCTCAGAGCGCTAGAAGAGATGTTTACACTCAGTTTTGTACCATATACATGAAGGAAACCAGAAGCCTAGATGTTTTTCCTCACCATTATAAAAATGCGTCATATACCATATAAATCCATGTTATGACTCATATGTGGTTCCTTCAGGTTTTGATTGAACTGTTTCTGACCTGTCAAGTGACATATTAGCCCTCTGACACACAGCTAACTAGTGTACTTACAAATAACAGAAACAAAATGAGTGTACATGCAAATAAATCAAATCATTCCCAGACGTGGTGTCCGGCACACTGCGTACCGCTCAAGTCAACACTAATGTCAGCCGTCACACGCTTTAAATGTGTGGTTTTGGAGTACAAATATATTGCTGTGCGTCTCTGATGGAGCCAGATGGCTGGTGCGTTGCATTGGCAGAATATGCATCCAATATGTTCCTAACAGGGATTTATGCCGGATAACGGAATATTTTCCTGCCAGTCCATCTAAGAGCAGCTTAAAGACCAGACCAGACTAGACAGTCATTAGGAAGCTGCATTCAAAAGCAGTCAGTCGACGTGAGCTAAACACAGATGAACAATAAAAGAGAAAGAGCGTAAACGTCCATCACCTTACCTGCCTGTGCGACGACGCTGCTGTGCGACCCTGTAGGCGTGATCCACGCACCCGCTTTGATCCTATGTCATTAGTTCAGAGGGAGGGAGTGTGTGTGACTACGGCAGGTCTCAATGTTGACACGGACATGAGCGGCTCACGGCTGCTTCTGCTGCTGGTACTGATGCTGATGCTGTTGTTGCCATAGTGATCATTCAGCTCCTGTGTGCTGCGGTAACGCGCTTGCGTTCTCCCACCTCCAGAGATGATGTCCAATCTGCCTAAGTGCTGCTGCGCCACTCGCTTGGCCCCCCTCTCTCTTTCTCTCTCTCTCTCTCTCTCTCTGAAGCTGGATGCATAATAATGCTCAGGGATAGATCTGTGCTCTGTGTTTTCAGATGCACTATGCATACAGGCTTACATCAGTGTCAATAGATGTGAGATAATTCAACTTTACACACATTCAACACACCAAATGTGTCTGTACTTACAGATAAAGTTGAGAATTAAAACCTAAATTGATTGTGGTTGGATTGAACTATTTCCATTTGCACATTATCTGTCAGTTAATAAACCAATGAATACATAAATCTAAAATAATAGCCAAAGTTATTTACTATATATATATATATATATATATATATATATATATATATATATATGACTATTCAGCAGAAGAAAGAAACACATACAGGTCTGGAACAACTTGAGGGTGAGTAAATGATGACAGAATTTTCATTTTTGGGTAAACTTTCCCTTTAATACTATATATATATATATATATATATATATATATATATATATATATATATATATATATATATATATATACATAAATAATATATATATATATGTGTGTGTGTGTGTGTGTGTGTGTGTGTGTGTGTGTAAAATGTAATACTCTCCCTTTAAGGGAGGTACTGGCAAATATAGGGTTAACCCTGTCTTTAAACTTATTAAATAATAATAATAATTTATTATTAATATTATTTAATAAGTTTAAATGGGTAAATTCACAATACAACTTAAAACCTTGTTTTGTGTACTTAAAGTTAAAAGACAGGGTTAACCCTATATTTGCCAGTACCTCCCTTAAAGGGATAGATCACCCAAAAATGAAAATTCTGTCATCATTTCCTCACCCTCAAGTTGTTCCAAACCTGTATGAATTTCTTTCTTCTGCTGAACACAAAAAAAGATGTTTTTAAGTATATGGGTAACAGTTGATGGGCCCCATTATCTTCCATATTATGGAGGGAAAAAAGTACTATGGAAGTCAATGGGACATTCTTTAAAATATCTTCTTTTGTGTTCAGCAGAAGAAAGAAACACATACAGGTCTGGAACAACTTGAGGGTGAGTAAATGATGACAGAATTTTCATTTTTGGGTAAACTTTCCCTTTAATACTCACATAATTTTGATGTACTGTTGGTCTGATCGTCTTTTTTTAAACATTAGTATTTCTGTAGATTTATGAGGCTTGCTTTAATTATATGGCCATGACTGTTGGGTGATAAACCTCTCCTATTCGTAATAACATATGTATGTTACCCAGCATCCATTGCATTCATACTGATGGTTGTTCAAACACACAGTGTGTGCTGTACACTAAAAGCATGCAGGTCTGTTTCGGCCAGTGAACATGGAGGTCACCTTGGCCACTGTGTGTACCAATCAAATATTGATGCTGTATCGGTGCAGTCAGTATATACATCCTTCTGAGAGTGTTTTTAAAAGCTTATGTGGGTAGTTGCACAATAATGCTGCATTTCTGAGTACTAGCAGACTCTGCAGGTGTGCACCATCTGGTCTTGGACAGGTAACTTCCTGATTGTATCTACATACAGGAAACCTGAAATACTAGTTATTGCATAAGCAAATACCAAGAGTTCTGCAAGCCTTAGAAACTTGAAACTGCATGCAACTCTTAAGGTGATGATACACGGGGCAACGTTTTGAGCAATGTTGCCAGGCAGTGTCGCCGAGTGATGATGCTTTTGTACTTTTCCATTGAGAATGAGCAACAAATTTCTATCTGGATACATTAGATCAACATGTTTTTCCCATTCTCAATGGAAAAGTGCCCAAGCATCATCACTTGGCGACATTGCCCGGCATCATTGCTCAAAAAGTTGCCCCAATGATCATCACCTTTACTATTTCTGCAGTATTTAGTATGTTTGCTATAAATAGTTTCACATTTTATGCACAAAATTAATTTTTGAAAAGTTTTTGTTTTGAAAGGCCCACAGAGTTACTTTGTTTAAACTTTTTTTTTTAAATCAACCCATGAATGTTTACTTATTGTTGGGACAGGAGAACGTATTTTAACAAAAAAAATGACACACTTTATGTTTAAGACATTTTTACACAAAATTTGGACTTAAAAATGCAGAATCACCCATTCACTACCATTGTAAAACTTGGTATAGCCAGGATTTTTTTTAAATATATCTCTGATTATTTTCATCTGAAAGAAGATTGTCATGTACACCTAGGATGGCTTGAGGGTGAGTAAATCATGGGATAATATCATTTTTGGGTGAACTATCCCTTTAACTGTAATTTACTGTAGCCTATGTGTGAAAGGTATTGTGACAGATAAAAAGATAAAAAAAACCCAGGACAAGATGTTAAATGTTAAATGTTAAATGTCTCTTGTGCCAATAGGCTTATTGTTGGGAATGGTAGGCAATCAACTGGTGGGGATTCTCCATGTTGGGTGGGAGGTAAATCTTGGTCAGGGTACCATTTCGGGTCAATTGGGCACGTGACACATCATCAGTAGTGTGTCCTTGCATCATTGGGTGATTCAGCCTTTCAACGCTATACACCCTCCCCAAGGGTGGCCTGTTGCAGGATGATCAGTCCTCAGCTTGTGTCCCGTGTTCCTGAAATTCACTCTGTTAAAGGAGTCTGCAGCTGGCTGAAAGGTTAACAGGTAGGTGTTCTTGAGTGATTTATGTTGCCCAGCACGAGTCATTCTGCTTGAGCCAAATCCACTGACTACTTCTTTCTGCCACATCTGAGACTTCTCTGATGGTCTTTCTCAAAGCCTGACCGTGGATTCCCAGTTCTTTCAACAGTCTGATGATAGATGATGCCACAAATCTTCTACATCCCACTTCAACTGGATAAACTTTGGTGTGCCAGCCATGCTGCTTCGCTTCTGTTGCAAGCGCTGCATAGCACAGCTTCTTTCACCCATAGGCCTCCTGAACTAGGTTCTCCCATGGGACTGTGAGCTCTACGATGTAGACCATCTTAAGTGTGGGGGACCAGAGTACCAAGTCTGTCTTGAGGTTGGTGAGGGTGATCTCAGGTGAAAAGATTAACTATTGGCTGATGTCTGCCTGCATTTTCCAGTCATGGGCCAGGCATAGTTTTCCTGATTCTTATTTAGTGAAAGGATTTTGGGGTGTTTTCTTTCCTCCTCTGACAAACATTGGTACCTTCAGGGTATTGTTTGCTGTAGGTGGCTGGGAGTTGATCGCACTCCGCTTGCTCTCCAAAGCTAATGCCAGGATCTTGAGGACCTGACTGTGTCTCCAAGTGTATCTCCTTTTGCGTGAGTCCGAACTGTACTCCGAACACCAGAGCTTCAATTTCCCTGACAGTTGATGATGTCCAGGCTGTTAACAATCTCTTGCCTTAGTTGTTGCACCTGCTCTTTGTCCTTAAGGCTTGAGTCGTACCATCTGCCTAGGCTTTTGACAGGCTGCTCAGACACTGTTGGTATTGGGTCATCCCCAATGTAAAACTTAGTGCCTCTAAGCACCCCCTTGAGGAGATCCTTCAAGATTTGCTTGGCTTGATTTTCATTCAGGCCCACTCAATGTTCTCCTGGAGATTTCCAAGTAGCCGCTTGATGCATGCTTCGGTAGTGGTCAGAGTTGTCATGTCGTCCATGTATGCTCTGATAGGTGGAAGGTGGAGCCCGGCCCTGGTTCGTTCCCTGCCCACCACCCATTTTGAGGCCCTGATAATGAGGCCCTACTTCCAAGCACTGCCATGTTGTGGTAAAATCGGCTGTTGTAAAGCACAATTGTAAGTCTTGGAAATTGGTCTTTTCCAGTGTTGTGATATGTTCTGGTATGTGGAAGAAGTTGAAAGATTCCCAGAGAAGATTATTGGGAATTGAGCCAAATGCATTGGCCAAGTCGAGGAAAACCACATGTACGTCTCTCTTTTCCTTCTTGGCTGATTGAATCTGGTGCCAGATCATGCTCGTATGCTCCATGCAGCCAGATAATCCTGGAATTCCTGCTTTCTGTACAGATGCATCAATGTACTTGTTTCTTTCCGGGTAGGCGCACAGCCTCTGTGCTACTATGCTAAAGAAGATTTCCCCTCTACATTGAGAAGGCAGACAGCCTTGGGTATTCTTTGCCTCATGCCATACTACCCTCATAAGCCTCCACTGAAAGCGTAGGATGTCCGGTGCATTCTTATAGAGCTTGTATGGTACTCTGTTAGGCCCCTGAGCAGATGCTGCTTTTGCTCTGCAGACCGTATTTTCTACCTCTTTCAATTTAGGACGGCTAGTGTCCAAGTTGAATTCAGGTGGTTGAATTAAGGGGATTTCAGGTGGAATGACTATCTGCTCATGCCTTTTTGTGTTATGATGGATGTTTTCCAGGTGTTTCTCCAATTCCTGCCTTGATGTTTTCAAGGTTCTGCTTTTTTCCTTTGCAAAGAGGTCTTTGACGAAACTAAAGGGCTCTTTTTAGAAACATGTTCTTGCGTGTTCTTTCTTCTTTTGCCATTTCCTTAAGTTCTTACATTTTACGATAAATTTCAGGCAACCACAACTGCCAGTTTTTACTGTAAATTTAACAGGATTTTTTTGTTACACAAGTACAATATAACTATGTTGACATAGTTATATTGTACTTTGTCAAATATTACTTAACTACATGTACTTACTATAGAGTCATAGTTAGGGTTGGGTTTAGGGTTAGTAACTTGTAATTGTGGATGATTTACTGTTATTACTATAGGAAGTACATTTAGTAATGTGTAACTACGTCACCTTAAAATAAAATGTTACCTTTTTTTCCACAGTGCAGTGTAAACATTTGGCACATTGTCATTGCATAATATGTACTGTTTGACCTGCTAATATGCAGTATGCTTTAAGCAGTATGTTAGTATTCTTTTTCAAACCTAGCCTCAGCGGTATCATTCTGTACTAACTGACCACACTTGCTCTCAGTCAGTCAATTTGAATGCTATATTAGCAGCCTTGCTTTTTTATGGCTCACTATCAGTGAGTAATTTTGCAGTCTTCACGCATTCTTCAAGTGTTTTTGCCTGGTTTCTAAAATCTTTAATTAATGACCAGCCATCCAGATGTTCCATGACAGCCTGAACATGTGTTTTATGAGGACATGTTGCATGCTTCAGCATTTCTTCGTTTTAAGCTTTTGCTATAACTGTTTTGAGTGTTTTTCACTTTCTTTTTTATAACAGACTAAACCACTTTAATCTTGTGAAGAGTGAATGAAGGTGTTGAATTATATATCCTGTAAGATGAAATGCAGATACTGTCTGAGCCCTACGGCGATACCCTAAGTCCTCTTGTAAGGTATAAATTATATTACATTTGAGGTAACAGAAGACATTGTGGCTGACATGCCTGTTAGCAAGTCACTTTCATAGACCCGTTTTGATGTCATTAGTATTTCCTTTCCCAGAATCCTCCTCTGATGAGGGCAAAGCTGCAAGGCAAGACCTTTATACTGAGGGTGCTTATGCAAGCAGACACAGATCAACCGTCATTTTACAGTGACTTTACAATCTCCTTTTTTCTTTTTAGAGCATTCCCAAAGTCCCTGCGGTGCCTCCTATATTCATTTATATAATCAAATAAGGACTAATCTAATATAAACAAACAAATGTTTTATTGGTTTATTAATTATTGTGCAATATGTCCCATCTGTTAGATGTACCTCAACATCCCTCACAGTTAGTCATCAGAATGTCTTACCATTTTCTGAGGAAGATTTGTTTGCTGCTTCTTTTATAATTCCCTCAGCTTTTTTTTTCTTTGTTTTCTTTCTTTTTTTTCTTTTTTTTTTTTTTTTTTTTGGTCCCTTCAGTGTTTAAAAACATATTTTTGGCATAAATTGAGGTTTATTATGCAATATGTCCCAATTGACAGATTTCACATCCTTCACTATTAGTCATCAGGCGGTCTGACTAGAAACCTGCACCCACTGAATTCTGCAGAACATTACATAGAATTTCAAAACCAAGTTCTACACATATTCTTCTATTAGATATTTTGGTTAATTAGTGGTGATTGCTAAAAGTAAGTTTATGTGTTACACCTCATATTGTGTGATTGGACTTGCCAGGGATGTAATAAAACTGGTGAAAACCCATAGACATGCCTACGCATATGTCTTAAAAGTATGTACTGTTTTTATGAACAAAAAGTACTTTTGAGTGTGTAGCGGAAGAGTAGACAAGCTTTGGGACATACGACTTTGTAATTGCGCCATTAACGGATTGTTCTGTTGCTTGGTGACATGCAAGTGTCACTGTCTAAACTGCCCTGTCAATCATCTTGTCACAGATAACATCCTTCACATTTAATTTAATTTCATTTGAAACCATATACGAAACCAATGTATTAGCACGTTGATCTGCCAGTCGTTGGTCTTTAATGCGGAGAACTCTTTGTTTGCTGAATGATGCATTTACAAACCCGATTCCAAAAAAGTTGGGACACTGTACAAATTGTGAATAAAAAAGGAATGCAATAATTTATAAATCTCATAAACTTATATTTTATTCACAATAGAATATAGATAACATATCAAATGTTGAAAGTGAGACATTTTGAAATGTCATGCCAAATATTGGCTCATTTTGGATTTCTCATTTGGATCATCTACAGTGCATAATATCATCCAAAGATTCAGAGAATCTGGAACAATCTCTGTGCGTAAGGGTCAAGGCCGGAAAACCATACTGGATGCCCGTGATCTTCGGGCCCTTAGGCGGCACTGCATCGCATACAGGAATGCTAGTGTAATGGAAATCACAACATGGGCTCAGAAAACATTGTCACTGAACACAATCCACCGTACCATTCGCCGTTGCCGGCTAAAACTCTATAGGTCAAAAAAGATGCCATATCTAAACATGATCCAGAAGCGCAGGCGTTTTCTCTGGGCCAAGGCTCATTTAAAATGGACTGTGGCAAAGTGGAAAACTGTTCTGTGGTCAGTCGAATCAAATTTTGAAGTTCTTTTTGGAAAACTGGGACGCCATGTCATCCGGACTAAAGAGGACAAGGACAACCCAAGTTGTTATCAGCACTCAGTTCAGAAGCCTGCATCTCTGATGGTGTGGGGTTGCATGAGTGCGTGTGGCATGGGCAGCTTACACATCTGGAAAGGCACCATCAATGCTGAAAGGTATATCCAAGTTCTAGAACAACATATGCTCCCATCCAGACGTCATCTCTTTCAGGTAAGACCTTGCATTTTCCAACATGACAATGCCAGACCACATACTGCATCAATTACAACATCATGGATGCATAGAAAAAGGATCCGGGTACTGAAATGGCCAGCCTGCAGTCCAGATCTTTCACCCATAGAAAACATTTGGCGAATCATAAAGAGGAAGATGCGACAAAGAAGACCTAAGACAGTTGAGCAGCTAGAAGCCTGTATTAGACAAGAATGGGACAACATTGCTATTCCTAAACTTGAGCAACTTGTCTCCTCAGTCCCCAGACGTTTGCAGACTGTTATAAAAAGAAGAGGGGATGCCACACAGTGGTAAACATGGCCTTGTCCCAACTTCTTTGAGATGTGTTGATGCCATGAAATTTAAAATCAATTTATTTTTCCCTTAAAATGATACATTTTCTCAGTTTAAACATTTGATATGTTGTATTCTGAATAAAATATTGAAATTTGAAACTTCCACATCATTACATTCTGTTTTTGTTAACAATTTGTACAGTGTCCCAACTTTTTTGGAATCGGGTTTGTAAAAGTTAATGACTAAACATATCTTTATAAAAGTTCACAATTTTGTTTCAGATGAAATATAATGTGGATAACACTGAATAAATGTTTTTTCATCAGGCTAGATACTGATTATTATTCACTCAAACGCCTTTATCTAATGCTGCCTTCAACGTCTGAAGTCTTGATTACAAGCTACTTGCATTCAGGTAATTTGTTGTTGGAAAGAACAGGAATCATGTAGGACACCAGGTTTTATTCTTGCCTATTTATTGGGATAATCTTACTAAAGCCAAAATGATATTTAGCGTCCCATTCATTGACAAACATATAAACATTTACTGAGCTATCTAGATTCTAGAATTTCGGTCATATTTTCATCTAATTTCGTTGTGCATAAAACATCTAATATGGTTCAAATTAATATTCATATATACACTACTACAAAACAAAGCGATGTAGGTCACTTGGTCTATCGGTCACCTCTTTACATGATATGAATTTGCAAACTTGAAATTTCAAACGTTAAATCCCTTCTGCAGATATTCTTCAACAATTAATGCAGAGAATGTGGCAAAACAAAGTGAAGGAACAGTAAATTGCAGTAGTTTCAGTGCCAGTCTACCTGGAGAAACCTTCTTAGATTTAGTAGCAATATCTCTAACTGCATATGCAACCTTTGTGCAGTCAGCCCAGATTTATTCATGCTGTTTGACGTATGATTCGCGAATAATGGTTGTCAACCAGGTGGGATGTTGAATGTATTTTTTTAACCAGCGTCAGGAACACACAATCTAACTGTGTTTATGACAGGCTCTCCCCGCAGTAGGGCTTCCCATTAGAAGAATTACCGTTGCTCAACATGTGTTATTAGCTCCTGTGCAGAAATGAAAAAAGGTGCTCGTAACGCCCGAGGCTCAACATCTCCCTTAAACATCAGTCATAAAAAAACAAAAAACCTTGCCACCACCCCTCAAAGCTCACCCAGCCAATCGGACGCCAGAAACCAAGCCAGGTCGCCCTTGCAAAAAACCCTTAATGTGTCCCAAAACTTTGGCATCTCTTGCACAGGTCGTCTTCAGTCAGAGAGGCCCGTGGGCACAGCTGAATACGGACTGGAGGGGGACAACGCATCTCTGGGCCAAAGGACAAAACTTCTACATCCATTCAGACTCTCACATCCCTGTTGAGGGACAGAAACATGGCTCCTCACCTCAGCATGAGCAGGTAAGATCTCAAACACTGGTGACCCTTACTGAAGACATGGAAAAGATCTTAAACTTCTTCTTGAGACTATTTTTGGGAATATTTCCCTCTGATGAGTTGTTTTGACCCTTTGTTGAGTGCCTAGTGTTTTGAATTCTCACAAACTGTGAAACTTATTCCTATTCCCTGAGCAATGTGTGTCTAATTTCCCTTCGATAAGCTAACTTCCCCCCTTTTTAGTGCACTAAGTGTATTAAACACTTATTTAGGACCTAAATTGAGCCTTAACTGCATCTGTGTTGTTCAGAAGGTGTTTTTAAAGCAGGTTCTTTTCTGTTGGTACATGATAAAATGCCTGTATGAATCTGTATGATTTTTCTTTTCTTCTAAGTGCCTTTGTAATTATAGTTTAGATGAAAGTTGAGGAGGAACTTCCCTCAACATCTGGATGAAAGACAGCAGTTGGTTTGATCAGGAAAACAGCAGTTGTCTTGAAAGAGACTGACACGTTCCAGCACAAATTTGATGATATTCCCCATATTACAGTGTGTCTGTTTGCAAGATGAGAATGTCGGACACATTAGGCCACATGTGAGCTACTCAATTGAAATTACTTCATAGGAGTATATTGACCATCATGGTCAGTGGTTATGGAAAACCTGTAAATATTAGGGAATTTTCAATTGTGATTTCCAGGCCTGGAAGAGTAATACAAAGCTTGGATATTTTTTAGTTAATATGTTTTTTATAGTTATGCTAGGTTCTAAAATATAAGAAATGTTTTTTTCAGTGAAATGTTTTTTTTTTTTTTTTTAGTTAATAATAAATGCAAATTCTTTGGTCAAAAGCTTTTGGGAACCCAGCACAGAACTTTAGTATATGGTATACCACTAAAATGATCTTCCAAAGAAGTACCATGGTTCTACCATGTTTTTTTGTTAATACATTTTGGACAAATGCCATTGTATTATTATTTTTTACTTTTTTTTTTTTTTTTTTGCTTCCACAGTTTTCTATGGATATTTACTGTACATATTACTTGGTACTAATATGGAACATTTCCAGAAAAAAACAAAAAAAAAAAACAAAAAAAAAAAACATTCATAACCATGGTACCATATCTGTGCTTTATGACTGAAGTGTCAGTGAGTCAGTTGTTATATAAAGCAGACAGAGCCTTCCGTTTTTGGGATTTTTTTGGCATTTTTATTCTGTTGCTGGTCACAAATCCCCTGTACCATGATTATTCAGTAGCTTGTGATTTCCGGAACGTTCTCTCATCGTTTGTGTTCAGAAAGGGAATGAAACCCGTCCCGATGACGCAGTGAGTGGGAGGATATATTCCTCCCTGCATGGATTATGAGTGTTCGACAGGATGAAATCCAAGATTTAGATAACCCCACCTTCTAATCTGAGCTTCACCCACTACTGTATGAGACAGAGAGAGAATCCTACAAAACCTCACGAAAAACCTTGTGTATCATGGTCTCAGATGACAATGCCATACTGCCTTTATATATAGTATGTAGTATTTAATGTATAATGGTACTAAATACTGAATAATTAACATATTCCTGATTGATTGATTGATTGATTGACCCTTTTGAAAAGGTGAAGTATTTAGAAAACTTTGTGTAGTTAGGTAATTCTCACAGAGACAGTCACATATTACCCCAAAATCTAGTAAATGAAATAGGGAATTATATTTTTAATTTGCTTAATGACTTTTTATGGCTTTGTAATATTGTTTCATGATAATTAAGCACATTTTTACCCAGTCTTTATTACCGTAATTAGTAAGGATGTTTGTTTTATTTTATTTTTTAATTTTGGGATTAATTTGCAACTTTGAGAATTGCTGGAAATGTGCCAAATGATGATGAAAATAATGTCATAATGCTAAATAATCATAATGACCCTAAAATGTTTTTTCTTTTTTTTTCTTTTTCTTTTTTCAAAATGTTTTTAATTTCAATAATTTTATTTTTAATCATATCCGAGAGCCCTAACTATCCTATAAATTAGTTTTATTTTTATATTTTTTTTATTTTTCCCCCAGTAGCAGTTGGAAAGGTTGGGAATACTTTAATTAAGACACTGTGAATGTTCAGGAAAGCTGCCAGGAAATTTGGCTCACACACAAATGTCACGACAGCTCGAGGACCACTGCCATATGTGTGACACACACACACACCCACCCACACACACACACACACACACAGAGGTTTGTTTTGCTATCAAAGTGAGGACATTCCACATGCGTAATGGTTTTTATACTGTCCAAACTGTACATTCTTTCCCCTTACACTACCCCTAAACCTACCCATCACAGAAATTTAATTAAACAGTATGTTTTTAAAGCTATTTTAAATATGTGGACTCGTGAAATGTCAAATTTGTGTCTTCATAAATCACAAAAACGAGCACACACACACACACACACACACACACACAGTGGGTTTCAAAGTTTTATGGAGACTTTCTATTGACATAATGATTTTTTTATACAAACAGTATATTCTATCCCCTAAACCTACAGAAAACTTTCTGCATTTTTACATTTTCATTTTCAAAAAACATAATTCCATTTATAAATCATAAAAAAATAATATATTTTTTTGTCCCCACAATGTAGGGTTTACCAGGAACACACATACAGGGCAAACTCTTTATTTTTACATTATAGTGGATTAGTATTTTCATATGCTCATTTTCTATTTTTTTTTTTTTTTCACATGTCCACCTGAAAACTCTCTGTGCTCTTGAAATCACAGATTTGAAGTTGTATAATTATCAGTATTGTGCTCTGATCCTTCTGTTTCACTATTCTGTCATCTTCACACACGCTTCTGCCTCAACACAGCTGCAACTGAAAAATACAAGCTGTTATTTTTGTATAATAGAACAATTGCTTGCAAAGCAAAACCATTTGTCAAGGGAGTGAGATTAAGCTGAGAGAGAGAGGATTAGATTGACAGTTCTAACAGGGTTGACTGAGATGCATATGAAAGCATTATTAATACAGAGAATTTTTTTTTAAAAATGAATACTTTTATTCACCAAGGATGCATTCCATTGATCAAAAGTGACAGTAAAGACATAAAATTGTTTACCAAAGATTTCTATGTCAGATAAATGCTGTTACTATTTATTAAAGAATCCTGGAAAAAAAAGTATCACGGTTTCCACAAAAATATAAAGCAGCACCGTTTTCAACTGTGATAATAAGAATGTTTCTTGAGCAGCAAATCAGCATAATAGAATGATTTCTGAAGGATCATGTAACACTGAAGAAATTTCAAACAGGAACAAATTGTTTTAAAATATATTAACATAGAAAACACTTAGTAAATTGTAAAAAATATTTCACAATATTTCTGTTTTTACTGTACTTTTGATCAAATAAATGCAGCCTTGGTGAGCAGAAGAGACAAAAACAATACCCGTTGTTCAGCTTATTGTTCAATATATTGTCCGGTATCTATATTATTCCAAATCTGCTTTGTATGAGAAACTGAAATATAAATTAGTAACTCAAAAGTTGTTATTCAAATCTTGACATCTGCCTTAGTGCATTCATTAGATTTAATCAGAGAAGTTCTGATGTCTGAATCATTTATTGAGGCAGATATTTTCAATGAATCAGTGTCAGGAAACTTGAACACATAATGACTGATGGGCAGAGAGCCTGCCAAGTTTTGTGATCAAGCGACACATGCGTAGGCCGATTCTTTTTGTGCTTTAGAGCTGTCACAGTGACTGCTGTGAATTCTCAGGGCATCTGTTTCAAATATCTGATATCTGTCAGGTAGCAGGACAATTTATGCAGGACAATTTATGCATAATGTTTGCAAAAAAAATCACTTACAGCGGCTTTAAAATGTTTACCATTAATCCAGTGGAACAACAGGGGACTGAATAACTTGCTGTGTGTATTCTGTTCTGGCTTCTGACACTGACAAGAGCATAAAGCCTAAAGCTCGCTCTGTGATGGATGGATGACAGTGTTAGGTGTGTGCAATGCTGTGGATAGATGGTGCTCCTTGTGTGAGACTCATGACTCATTCATCATTACTGTGGAAGAATATCTTCCTGTCACCTTCTTGTGCATCTCTAGCCAATTTAAAACAACACACACACACACACACACACACACACACACACACACACACACACACACACACACACACAGGGATGCCACAGTGGACAGGTGGCTCAGGGTCTGATCAAAAGCTCAGTGTCTCTGTCCCTGTCTCATCATGGCTGTCTTCCAGTCAGGAGCAAGTCTCTTCTGCTCACCAAAGCTGATTTTTTTTTAAGATCAAAAATATAGTAAAAACAGTAATATTGTGAAATACCATTAATACCATCAATTTAATGCATCTTTGCTGAATAAAAGTAATAATTTCTTTTAAAAATAAAATAACAAAATTTGACTGACCCCAAACTTTTCGACAGTAGTGCACATCAAAACATATTTTGAATCAGAGACACAAAATTATACTTCTATAGGCATCCAGGGGGACATGTCTTACCAATATTCAAAATAATAGTTTTACAAGTTCAACTTTTGCATTACTTCTTCCTCGCTCTTGAATATTTGATTGTATTAGTGGTGTTTTGTAAATCAGAATGTTGTCTGTCTCTTTCTCTGGCAGGAGTCGGATCTGGCGACGGACGTTGGCAGGATGTTTAACACGGATGATTGTCTTCACGTTGCTCTGTGCTCCAGCTCTCGCTCGTGAGTATCTTCTTTTGATGTTTAATGTGTCCCAGACATTTTGACTAGTGATAAAATACTCTTTCACTGCCACTCATCCCATAATGCTTTTGTCTTTCCTGTTTGTTAAGTCATTGTTGTAATAATAATGTAATAATGAATCTTAGAAGGATATTAGGAATAAAGAAAACTGCTATTTTAAATGACGGAAGATTAATGAAGGTTCGATTTGGTCATTTAGCAGACATTTTAAACCTCATGTGTTCCGGTCAATTTGACATGAAGAGGATTTTCTTTTTCCTGAAAATGCTAGTTAACCATTAAACATACCTCGGGTCTTTAGTGACCCGGTACGTCATTCACTATATCCCTCCTCCTCCTCATTCATTTTTTAAAGTTAGACCTCAACCTTCCTATTATTCCTCAATCAATGCATTATAAACAATATAACAAGAAAAAAAATAATAAAATTATAAAAGAATGCCTATTTTCCCATTAATTTTTTGTAAAAAATTGTATAGGGTTGCTAATGACCTGTGGTGTGTAACAATGAAAGTGTATATATATACCCTTACAGGAAAAAAAAAAAAACACACATGAACTTCACATGTGCAAAAACACATTTGATCACATGTGAAATTCATGTGTTTTTTTATGTAAGGGTATATATTTATATATATATATATATATATATATATATATATATATATATATATATATAGCTCTGGAAAAAATTAAGACCACTTAACATTGATTTCTGAACTTGGAGTGGTCTTTGGAGTGGTGGATTTTTTCCAGAGCTGTGTGTATATATATATCTGCACAACAATAATTGAATCTTTAATGACTGAATAAGTGCAGTTCACCTTTATTCCACAAGGTGGCAATGTCTGATACACAACGATAAGTAACGTTTCACTCATAGTTACCACAGGCCGAAAACAAAAGAATAGGAAGTATCATCAACAAAACTTGAAATGGCTCAGCAATTTACTGCGGAGGAAGTACTGAACGCAATCAAATATTAGTGTAACTGTCACTTGATGGTGGATCTGATGAAGAAGCTGTCAGCGATCAAAATATTGATTTTGAAGATGTTGAAAATGATAGTTTTGAGAATATGTTTGAGACGGCGAATATGAGCCAGATGCTGAATGTACTAGGAAATGAGCTCTGATGAGGACAGTGATGATAATATAAAACATCTGCTCAAACTGAATCCTTCCAAGCCCCAAAAGCTAACAAAATATGCTTTATTTTATTCTTCTGTATTTGTTATTATCAGGAGAGTTTTATATTATCATAACAGGTAGAGATCCATTTGTGTTAGATATAGATCTGGGTCACTAAAGACCCGAATATGTAATAGTGATTGGCGAAACATTCATGCTTTTAAAGGTTAATTTTACTGGACTGAAATCTACTGATTTTGTTCTAACAACTTCCCAAAAATGTCTTGATAATTTTTTAACTCTCAATCAATTTTGAAAAGGCAGGTTATTGTTGACTGGAAACACCATACTTTTAACATGGTGGAGAAAAAATCCCAAAAAAGTACAATAATTATGAGAACATTTTTGGAAAGTTGTTATATCTTTTGTGAGCAAAGTCAGTAGGTTTTAGTCCAATGTGATGACTAAGATTTTTCGAGAAAAAGAAAATCCTTTGTGTCAAAAAAAAAAAAAAAAAGAAAGTCTGTTGAAAGACTGAAATATTATTTTTAAACGTACCCTAATAGTCTTGGTTTTATTTTCAATTTTGACAACTATGTACAGTTGTGATCAGTTTGACATCAGTGTGTGGTTCACAATGGATCACCCTGCATAAGTGTGTCTGCTTGCATGTATAAACGCGTGCGGCTTCATTCTCGGCTTTGTCCCTCATTTGCACTAATGGGTGGTTTTAAAATGACACAAGAGGATATGAGGGTTTAAAGCGCTCTCACACGGCTCTGTTCCCGGATAAACAGCACTGTAAAAACACAGGGAAATGCCTTTTTTTACTGTGGTACCTCTTGCTCCTGCCTGTTTATTTCAGTCTTTCAAGAAGTTCCAGATGTCAGTGTGTCTGTTCATACTGTTCCTGTGTTAAAGCGCTGCGTCAGCAGATGAAGCCCTCCACCGCCCCGTGCTGTTATTTCATGATTTTCAGCACTGCGGTTTTGGTGTCTTTTGACTTTCAGAGCCAAACTTCAACCCTTACAAAAACCACCTTTGGTGGTACCTGATGGTAATACTGTGGTACTTTTAAAATATGCCATGGCTGTACTGTACATTATTAACAAGATACTTAAAAGAATACCATAGCATTATCATCACAGTATTGTCCTGAAACCATGATGAATTTCCAAAACATATCATTGGTACGGTTGTGATAGGGCTTTAGGGAAGTGATCAAATGTTGAAACAAATCTAAATTATTTTACATTTTGATAGCATTTTTTATCATTTTTTAAATCACAGAACAGTGGAGCTACACTGAACAGATATTTTAGCATCTTAAATAGGCTATCTTTAACATGAAGTCCATACGTATATGAAAAACGACAGATCATGTCCATTTTCAGCATATTTTAAGTGCATCAGGCTGTCAAACAGTGAACTATAGAAAGGAAACAGGGCTAATGTTCTCCATCAGAGGGTCTAATGTTCATGGTAGGAAACTGTCCTTGTGATAGATGGAGTGTCACATTTGTTTTCCCTTCACGCACTTACATTAGATTAATACAATGAGCACAGATGACTTTATCTGTCCGTCATCTGACCTTCTGAAAGCTGTCCTGCAGGCCCACACATGTACACTTAAGTCCATAATTCCAGAAAGTGCTTCCCCACTGTAATTACGACAAATTGATCACATCTTACGCTCAACGGTGCACATATGGCCTTTAAATGATGCTGGTGTGAATTAGAAAATGAATTTGTTTATTGTACTCCTATTTACTCTTGTAGCTTGACTGGAAAGATTTCGAGCAGGAAGATTTACCTGCTGTCAAGAGATGCACGAATGTAACATTTTTACAATCTGAGCGTATTCTCTGGTGATATGTTACTGCAGAAAGGCCTGAAACGACACTCATGTCACTTATGAATTTTTCAGAGCTGGATTTGAACAGATTAGACGGCGACACGGTGTGCCCAACCATGAAGAATGGACAAGATGACCTTCCAGGTAAAATAGAGCGCCTGTGAAAAACATGCTGTGAACTGTGTGCATTCAATGCCGACTTTTGGGAACTGCGTGTTGTATACAAATTGCATTATTATTGATAAAAAATGTTCTTCTTTTAGGCATTGTTTACCTATAAATACCCTTAAGTAGGACATGCAGCAGCACAAAGCTGTTTGTTTTATTAAATAAAGATGCTGAAGCTGATAGTCGCCTTGTTTCAAGACATCTTTAGATCTCAAATGAGGCAAATAAAACTTTCGTCTCTGGCCAGGCAATTTCTGCAGTGGAAACACTTCTAGCTCAGCAAGATCTTAATTGGTTGCGACTCCTTCGCTTTTAACAAATAATGCGGAGGGTGCAACCTCAAATCACAAACATGTGCTGCTCTGTGCACAGGCTGGAAACAGGGAGTAAGCAAGTTGCAATGTATTTACTGAAGCAAACAGATTTAGAGAGACCTACTGGATGTTTTTGATGCATAAACGCATATTAATGCATTTAACTGCATTCAATTATTTATTGCATGAATGTTATAATAATTGGATCTAATCAGGTTAAAATTTGATTTTTGTAAGAATAAAATGCATTGTATACAATCGGTACACAATTGTCTTTTTAAATTAATTTAATTATTTATTTATTAATTTATTCAATTAATGCAGCAAATAAAGCCTTAACAATTTTTTATTTGATCAGAATTCACTCCAAATTATGATAGAAATAAGATAGCAGATAACAGTGGAAAGAACTTAGAATACAAGCAGGGTGCGCTTTCTACCGTCTTGTTCTCCGTGAGCAACTTTTTTGAGCGCGTTACAAAAATAAACCAAAACTAGATGTATATTTGCCACACAGACATGAGATATGTGTCTATAGAAAGCTTGAAATGTTTACTTTAAAGGAGCCAATTCAGTTGTATTTGTGTGCGGCAGGATTTGATCTAATCACACAGTTTCAGTTGGATGTCATCCCCATGAGGGGCGTCAGAAAGGTAGAAGGTTCCACACCCATCCAGGTGGCGTACAGACTCGACAAAGAGGCCAACTTCCAGATCCCAACCAGGTAACTCTAAACCTGACCACTCAATACACTATATGCACTATATTGCACTATGTGCAAAAACAACACACATAAATTATGTACAACTGCAAAAAAACTACACTCTTATCAATATATGCATAAGTGCACTACATGAACCAAAGCTAAATATTTCACATACTGTATACACACACACACACACACACACACACACACACACACACACACAACCATGTTGGCATCCGTGATCTTTGTTTCAGGTGTTGCATTATTACAGGTCAGAGACAGGTGTTATCACCTTCTGAACAGCTTCTAATAATGCAAAAACTAACTTGTCTGAACCCATGTGGATTCGCTTCAGCAAAACGCCGCATACCCAGACGGCCCCATACAATCACGCTGACACACAAATAGCCACGGTTCAGCTGCTTGTAATTCTTTTTTATAGTTTGAGGAACAAAGACATTCTAAGAGTCTCACTGATAACTGACTAGTCTTAGAGGAAAATAAAAATGATTATAAATATTTTTATGCTTTAAAGAGCATGAATTTTATAATAAACTATGAATTTTATGATAAACATCAGTTATATACCTTTGTGAAAAAGAAGCACACTTTAGCATACTTTTAAAAGAGTACTTATTACGGAAATTATATATTTCAATGCGAACAGAATGTAATATTTTCATGTTAATTGCGATTTCTGAGAAACGCATACTTTCATGTATAATGGGTTATTTAATGTTTTGCCTTATTGCAAAGAACTGCTACTTTTATATAGTGTAAACAAAATATATTGCTATTTTCACTTAGTGCAAATATACGGAAGAGGATTAGGACCAAGCAATAATAAAAAAATAAAACCATCTCGAGATTAAAGTTGTTAAATTTCGAAAAAAAAGTTTAAATAAAATGTTGAGAATAAACTTGTTAAATTTCGAGAAAAAAGTTGAGATAAAATGTTGAGAATAAAGTCATTAAATTACGAGAAAAAAGTTGTTAAATTACGAAAACAAATTCGTTAAATTATGAGAAAAATGTCGTTAAGTTTCGAGAAAAAAGTCGAGATAAAATGTTGAGAATAAACTCGTTAAATTATGAGAAAAATGTCATTAAATTTCGAGAAAAAAGTCGAGATAAAATGTTGAGAATAAACACTTTAAATTATGAGGAAAAAAGTCGTTAAATTAATTAATAAATTACAATAAATTTAACGAATTTGTTCTCATAATTTAACAAATTTGTTCTGGTAATTTAACGACTTTTTTCTCATATTTTAACAAATTTATTCTCGTAATTTAATGAATTTGTTCTCGTAATTTAACGACTTTTTTCTCATAATTTAATGAGTTTATTCTCAACATTTTATTTCGACTTTTTTCTCGAAATTTAACAACTTTAATCTCGAGATGGTTTTATTTTTTTATTATTGCTTGGCCCTAATCCTCTTCCATATAAATAGCTGCTGCCTTCATTTATTTTTTTATTTTTTTTCTAGAGATAAAGTATGTTTATGAGCTGTTTAATTAATAAAATGTAATAAAAGTTTAAAATTTATTAAAACAAAATTAAATAATTGAAACTAAATCCATAAAATGATCCCATGATTGGAACCCCTACATATGAAGTGCCTGACAGAACCATTTAAGGTTCTATATTGAACCTTTTCCTCTGTGGGGATGCAGCTTTGTAAAATATTCATGAAAGACAAGGCCTGAGCGTCTTGATAACGCTAATCTTTACTAACACAATCCAAAAACTGTGCTGTAACAAAAGGAAACAGTTATGCAACTGACACTACCCACCAAATTATTAAATGGATTCTCAGCTTGTCTTTGAAGTAATGGAAGAGCATGACTTAGAAATGGAATGGGAGAAAGTGATTTCTTGAGACTGAGATTATTCCGAACATTGGCCCTCATTAATTTTACTAGCCAACAGGATACTCCATATTTATGGCCTTGCCTTGATCCATTTACAAGCTGGTTAAAGGCCACTGTAGCTTCATTTGTAAAAACATCTCCCGCAGAGCACCTCTGCCTGTTAAAACGCCACACGGGGTCGAGCCCAGAGAGGGTGCGTGTAAAACCAGACAAGGTAATTGATTCTCAGATGGTGTGTGTTGTTCACTCACTGCCTGCAGCCCGGGCTCTGATTCTTTAACGCGCCGCTGTGAAAGCCAGCACCGTCCCTTTGAAATAACTAACGGACAACAGCACACAGGCTTTGAAGATGAAAGTGTACTTCGCTCTGATCTGTTTGCTATTCATAATTTTATCTCAGAGCAACTTGAAGCCGAGCTGATCTGTGTGTATAATGCAGGCTGTTCCCTTGATGATCAGACAATAATGGAGGTGAATTACTATTCTTAGAGGTAATAGATCCCTTTTATAAATAGATGCGCTTCGTGACGATAACGTAACTTCATTATGAATTTGCAGAAGTACTTTATATTTAACAAACCTACCAATGCAACATTATAGTTTGAAATATAAGCTTTTACAGAGCAATTCTTGAAAAATGTTCAACAATTTTACCAGCCATCAGTTTGTAAAATGGTCATTTTGTACTTTAAAAATAATCTTTATTTTATTTTATTTTATTTTATTTTATTTTATTTTATTTTATTTTATTTTATTTTATTTTATTTTATTTTATTTTATTTTTCTCTTTACAGTATATATTCATATAGATTAAATTATATTTAAACATTTGAAACAGGCTTCAAAACCTTGTTTTGTTTGTTTGCTTGTTTGTTTGTTTGTTTGTTTGTAAGAAAAGTTCCACAATTTTACCTGCCATTAGTTTTTTAATATTACAATTTTTCTGCTTTGAAATTAAACACTAGAATGTTTTCAATACAAATGGACCATTATTTATTTATTTTTTCTTCTCATTTTCACTAAAGCCACCTGTCCTCAGACCATATTTCAATATTAATATAGATTAAAATATATATTTAAAACTTTAAAGTGTGCTTCTAAAGCTGGAATATTAGGTAATTTATAACTTACATTTGCTGTGTCACAACCATGATATGATCATAACAGATCATACAGACATTTTTTGTTTGTTTGTATCTAACAGCGCTGACTGATCTTGATTGCCGTCTGCAATCCATTTGTGCAAAATAAAACAAACTGTATTAAGGTACATATATTTAATAAATATCCATATTTGTTTCCCACCAGGCTGAACTTTCCAAGGGGCTTCCCAGATGAGTATTCCTTCATGACTACCTTCCGCATGATCAAGAACACTGTGAACAAGGTGTGGAACATCTGGCAGGTGGTGGATGAAGACGGCTTGAAGCAGGCAGGTATGCGTCTGAATGGAGACCAGCAGGCCCTGGAGTTCTTTCTCACCACCATGGAAGGAGACGTCCAGACCGTCACCTTTCCGGGCCTTTCCGTCCTTTTCAACACTAAATGGCACAAAGTGATGGTTGGCGTGGAGAAGGAGCTGGTGACGCTGTACGTGGACTGTCACCCGGTGGACCAGAAGCCCATCAAGAGGAAAGGCTACGTCAACACGGAAGGAGACACTCTGATCGGAAGACTGGATTCTGATCCCAACACCTCTGTAGTGGTGAGAGGCAACAGTTTCATCTTTAGTGTTTTCTTCACTTTCTTAAATGTGTGGAACTTTTTTTACACATGAAGTATTCATTCATTCATTTGACAGATATGTACAGTCCCATGAGATTAATTGCACGTAGATGTATATACATTATTATAAAATGCATTATTTATTTATAAGAAAGAAATTAATAGTATGTTTTTAACAGAAATTTTAAAAATATACATCTCATGTGATGAATTGCATATAGTTTTAGATATAAAAAAATGCATTGGCTATTTATGTATTTATTAATAATAATAAAAAATAACGTGTTGTGTATGTATTGGCAGTAGCAAGTCCTGTTCTTGCTCTGCAGCAGCAATAGCCTACAGCAATAAAAGCAGCAGGAGCGTAGCAGATCTATTCCGCCAAAACCAAACATACAACATTGTCATACTCATTACCATACCAAACACTCCAAGATTTGTCATTACAGACCTAATATTGAACACGCTTGGAAGGGTTAATTCAGTTGTTTTGATCTCCACAGTATTTGATGAATGTTACTGTCACCCTGCACCTGCCAAATCCATCACATACTGTTACAGTCTCTACCTGTGATAAATGTGTCGGTCTTTATAACTGTCAAACCCTCTGATGAGTGTTACTGTCAGATTGCTGGACCCTCGGCACCTTGCCACTTCCTGTCCAAAGGACAGATAAAAATAAGTCTGATAGTGCTGTCAGTCAGTGAACTAAAACAGAAAACCTAAAGCTGATATATGTAAATCATAAAAAGCTTGGATTTGTATAGTCCAGTGGTTGCATTAAGGTGATGATACACGGGGCAACTTTTTGAGCAATGTTGCTGGGCAGTTTTGTCGAAGGATGTTGCTTGGGTACTTTCCCTTTGAGAATGTGCAACAAATATCGATCAAAATTATCTAGATTTGCTGCTCATTCTTAATGGGAAAGTACCCAAGAAACATCGCTCAGTAAAATTTCCCGGCAGCATCGCTCAAAAAGTTGCCCTGTGTGTCTTCACCTTTATTAGACTTTCGCATTGTCTGTCACTTTGATGGACAGAACCGTAAAAAGTTATATCATTATCAATTTTCAAAAACGGAAAACTTATTATGCATGTAGTCCATTCATTTCCACGACAGCTGCGTTTTAGGGGCCTACTCTTATCATCTCCGTGATAACTACAAAAACGTGAATTTGTGAAAACGGTGACGTCATGTGCATGCGTATTATATGTTTAGTCTATAGGCGCAAAGTGTTTCTTAACAAAGTTACATCGCCAACTACTGGCCTTGCAGCATAATACAGCTTTTTTTTTTTTTTGTCTTTTGTGGATCCTTGGATTGAATGGGGGTTGTTTTGACAATGTTGTTGTCTATATGCAAAAATGCAAATTTTACAAGTTTTACATTTTTAGTACATTGTTGTCATGTAAAACACGACCTTTCTGCCTGAACAGGCAAATATGTACAACGCTAGGGCTAGGTAAAAAATATTGATTTCTCGATTTTAATCAATGCACGTTTTTATGAAACGATATTGATTCTTAAATTCCAAGAATTTAACTTTCCCTGTCTGGAAGAGTTTTTTTTTTTTTTTTTTTTTTAAGAGTGTTTGCTCATCTGCAATACGTCCATTGGACATTTCCTGTCAGATGTCAAATAGACGTTTAGAAAATGTCTTTAAGATGTTTATGATTTAGAAAGTGCTTTGATTCTCAAATATGTGCTTTGATACTTTTGATAGTCAGTCAAGGCATCAATAAAAAAACGTCACGTAATGTTACATTTACCTCAGAAAAGCCATTCAGTGGCCATAAACTCAATAGTCAGCAAGAAAAATAACTCTAGAGGGGAGCATTTTGCTAAATATATGCATCATACATATTCATTATGTTTTTACTGTTCTTCAGTGTGCATGTACGTTTGAATAAATCCATCAAGTTTTCAATTGTGCATAATCAAACGCATCAACACGGATGCAGAGGTCATTGTTATTAGATTTTGTTCTTGAGGCTGAAACCTTGCTCTGCTGCCACACTGGAGTGCACTCGCCACCAACTGGACAGGGGTGGGAATTACAGTGTAATCTGTCAAAATCACTGATGGCCTTTTTCAGAAAAGATTTTCTGAAGATTCAGTAAATGATGGGAAATTTTCGTCTCTGATATAGTCATTGTTTTTGGTTGTAGTTACTGTACAAATAAAGCAATAACTTGTTTTATGTTTTCCAGTTTGAGTTGCAGTGGATGCTGATTCACTGTGACCCAAAGAGAGCTCAGAGAGAGAGCTGTACAGAACTCCCTCTGGCTGAGGTAACCATTCTTTCATCACTTCCTGTTTTGTCTTAAATGAGAAATGGACCAATCACAGTCTCTTTTTGTTATGTTTAATCACTTAAATATGGGAAAATCAAGTCAGTTACCTTCTTAAAGGCTGAAAGGTTTGACTGGTCTTTTACCCTCTTCAGCAAGCACCCGAAACTCTCAAACCTTGCCAGCAAAGACCATCAAACCACATTAGGCTGGTTTAAGAAGGTTTTAAGCAGTAAACTGCAAATAAAACTGTACAATTTAAGACTTTAGTCAGACTTTTGAATTAAGTATTATCAACAGCATTACTCTTTCTAATATATGCACTGCATAACCAAGGTACGGCCTTTAAAATGTCGACAGTTTATTGCTATGGCAGACTGGAAACGCTAGTTGCCTCAAAAGACCTCACAACACCTCACTTTGCAACTTAACGTCAATGTCAACATTCATGCATTTGCTTTGTTTTTTGACGAGTTGGCCGGTGGGGCGCTATCGTAGGCCGCATGTTGTGGCGCCATCTACAGGTGTGCTTTCTCTTTTTGGTGAAGGGGTTTAATTTTCACTAACTGCAATAATCTTAATTCTCTCTCTCTTGCTTCTTCAGATGTATGCCAATGCTGAGGTATTTAATTTTTTACTTTGTTTTTTTTTTAATTAATGAATTAATTTATTATTATTTTTTAGCAAATAATCTACTACAATGCTTTGTTGCTGAAGTGACTCATTGCTACCTGCTATACTTACTGCAATCCACAAAACATGACCCAGAACAGCTTTTATGTATTTATATTATGTATTTATATATGAGATTATTAACACCTCAAGGTAAATAATGTATTATTTTATTAAGAAATTTCTTTGGAATTTAACTTAACCATACTTTAAAGAATACGGTTACTTTCTAAATGTGTTGTTCCTTGGCTTGCTTAAAACTTAAGCTAATAAAGAGTAGCTGACAGCAGAGACCTAACAATTCTCATTTTATTCTTTATTGTGTTAAAGTAATTGTTTATGGTCCTTGAGAAAGAGAGATTATTTGCAGCCTTTCCAGTTACTGATTTTGGCGTTTAATGAAACTAATTATATTTGACTAAAGCAAACAATAAAAAGGATTCTAAAACATTTCATGTTTACGTTTGCTCATTGTTTCCTTCTTTTATGCCTTCAACACTTTATAGCCGGATCCCAAACCAATCCCTGGTCCCCCCGGCCCTGAGGGACCTGAGGGGCCTCGTGGACCCCAAGGAGAAGATGGCAGAGATGGGAGAGATGTATGTCTTTCTGTTCAATATACACTTGACTAATGCAAATTAAGGCAAGACACTACAGGCAAAAACTTTGTTTTTTAAATGTTTTTAAACAACAATGTTATAATACATAATGTAATATACATAATATTATAAAAATCAACTTATTTAGCCTGGTGACAGTTGTTGTTGTTACACTTTACAGCATAGTTTAATAATTAAACTATTAATTTTCTTTTTAATTATTTGGGAAAAATAGGAAATACAAAATGATTGCATACTGTATGTTAACAGCCATAACATTAGTCTCTATATTCAACAAGATGTCATCTACTTATAGCATCAACAACTGATTCGATTTTCCTATTCATTCCCTGCAGAGATACTCAAATTCAAATGATTATCAGTTGCAACAATACTTTTTAACTCATGTTCTTTTGTATTGTCATCTTCTGTGATCCAGAGATTTTCCTCTACTAAAAGTCTAGTGAACCTCCATTAGAGCTTTTCCTTAGACTTAAGCAGCTCAAGCTAATGAACCACTTCTTCTTTCGTCCCGGGCAGCTCATTAGGGGTTTTGTTCTCTTGTTCAGGGAGGCAGAAGCTGCTCATTAGAGATTTTCTTATGTCAACACCTCTGTCCTGTTTCACTCACTGACTTACAGTTTTTTTTTTTTTTTTTTTTTTTTTTCTTGTTTTTTTTTTTAGCACATAGTGTCCTTTTCTCATTTTTTATTTTCTTCTGTTCTTCAGGGTATTCCAGGTACCCCGGGCACCCCCGGAGCTCAGGTAAGTGTGAAATATTGACGGAACTTCTTCATCTCCAACATCAACAGTGAATTTATAACAGCTAAGGGGCGATGTTAGGCATGACGCGGAGGGTTATAGATGCAACTTTCATGAAGTAAAATCTCTAAAAGCCTTCCTTCCACTGGAAAAAATAGTCCCTGACCATGAACAGCAACAGAATGCGTCATCTCATGGAGATCAACTTAAAACAGACTAGGTAAAGTCAGATTGTAGCAAAGACTGCTTGAGAGTGAGTCAGTCAGTAGCGAAGACTTTTATTTTGAAAGACACTAGCGTTGTCAGTGTCAGGGCTCGGGAAATCCCTTAACTGTTAAAAAGACAAGATATGTCTTGACATTCAGATGGATTTTTTTTTTAATATGAACAAAGGACTAACCTGAAGGAAAATGCTATATCAATGCAGGTAATACAAACTTCATTGAGAACAAACATATGCATGAGTTGCTAAGGGTGGTTGCTAAGGGTGTTGTGCAGTGATACATAAAACTGTTGGGTGAAGTGGTCATAGCCGTGTTTTATCGTGAATAAAACACGGCTATTGACCAATCAGAATCAAGGACTGGAACTAACCGTTTTATAAATCTATTATTATTATTATTATTATTATTATTATTATTATTATTATTATTATTAAACACTAAAATAAATATTGTAAGCTACAAAGTTTACAAAACTGATACAGAATTCTGTACATGTTTTTAATGAAAACCTGCTAAAAATAGTTTGTAAGCTACAAGGATTATAAAGCTCATATACAATTCAATTCTAAAAATAAAAAACACACTAAAAAGAATTAGTTTGTAAGCTACAAAGATTTTAAAGCTGATATATAAATCTACACTAAAAAAAAAAAAATATTGTAAAATTGATATATACACTTCTGGGCAAAAAAAGAAAAGAAATTAGGTCAAGCCCAAAGTGACTAAACACTAAGCTTTTAATGGTCTTAACCACAAATTATTGGTCAGGTAATTAATTAGCAAAATTTAAACAAATCCACTTTTTAAAAATCCATTGCTGTCTCAAAAAAAACAAAAAAACAAAAAAAACAAAGACAGAATAAAGTTTTTAGCAGAATATGGGAATTTGTATGTGGAGTGATGAATCACAATGAAACACGAGTTGCATGCTCCAGAGCAGTGTCTTCGAAAATCTGTTGAGAAATATAATAATAAATCCATCTCTGCCACAGTGAAGCATGGAGGAAGAGGTGTCATTGTGTGGGTGGATTTTCCTTTAAATAAAATGAGAACAGAGTCCTGAGAACTAAATTTGAACAATGCCCTATGTGTCACATGGATTGTATTATACAATATTTTGTAGTATATAAACTTCTAAAATGAAAATATACAAGTATGTAAGTTTATAAGTAAGTATAGACTAAAACGAAAACTTAGATTTCACTCAGTAAGACTGAACATCACCTTTATTGAACTTGACCGCTATATCCATTAAAACAGAGCAGCAAGTTTTATATTATAACTCCTAATCAGAAAATGCATTTTCAGGCTGCCAGATCCAAAACACAGCCAATCAATCCAGCTTCCTCTGTCAATATCTATTAAGGGAAAGCATGGTTGAATTGCACCATCATCTGGAGTGTCATAAATAGGTGAAATACTGCTCAGAGCTGACTGTGGTCCTATCAGATGAGGACAGATGAAGAGAGGAGTCCGGCATCGCTAATTATGTTAGAATAGACCCGCCAAGCTCCGCCATATCTTAGCAACGGCTTCAGTCGATGCTGAATGATGATAAACCTGTTTTTGTCTTTCTGTGTGTGTTGTAGGGCAGCAAAGGAGATCGAGGTGAGGTTGGACTGCCAGGACAGAGAGGACTGCAGGGGGCCCCAGGACCAATGGTTAGTATTGAGACACATGGCCTTAATAACACAACCTAAACGAGACAATAACACTTTACAATAAAGTTCCATTTGGTAATGTTATTAAACTGCATTAGTTAACACAAATTAACAATGAATAGTTGTACTTTTATTAACGAATGTTAACAAAAAATAAATACTATCACAAATGTATTGCTCATTATGTTAGTTAATGCGATGGGACCTTATTGGAAAGAGTTAACAGTGAGACAATCAATAATGTGTAATCAGTTTCACAGCTCCACACAAACTGTTTTATTTCATTATGCTAAATGAATCACTGTAATGTTAATTGATTCTCTTTGTATGTGTGTAGGGACCAATGGGCCCCATGGGGCCACGAGGACCAGTGGGAGAAAGAGTAAGAGACCTCAGAATGATCCCTTAAATCTGTTTGAATTCACATTGAATTCACAAGTTATTGACACGTTAGTGTGATAAAGAAACGTATGAATGTGAAAATAAAGCACAGGACATGCTTGATGTTAAAAAGAGTGCAATAAGCCACAAACATTATTCACACACTGACTGACACACACCTGAAGTGCACACAAACAGAAAGCCACCTTAACATCACACATGCTTGAATGTCTGTTTTGGCGAGTTTTCACATAAATCGTGTGTAAAAAGATGGGAGAAAATCAGATGTGTCAATATATTGGATCCGTGCATCAGATCTTAAAGTGACAGCAGCCTAATAAACCTGCTGCCGTCTGTCATTAATGTTAATTAAACAACAAAAAACAAAGCTAAACTTATGCTAATATTTGGTTTTGTTGGGGTTTCTAGGGTCTTCCTGGTTTCCCTGGACCTGCCGGACCCCCTGTAAGTCTTTTCCTCATTTTTGGAAAGCAAACACATGCTGTTGACGTGTTCTATTGACATCGTATTGTCATATTGGTTTCTTGTATTTTGTATTGTATTTAAAAATTACACTTGTCATGTTTTTTTTAGAAAATGTATACATTTTGAAGGTTTGACTTATTCCATTTTTTTATCTTTTCTAGGGACCAGAGACTGTTGGCCCTCCAGTATGTATAAATAAATCGCTGTAATTTGTCTCACTCTCAGCTTTTCATTTTACATTTACACTTTTTAATGCTACTTTCCACTCATGCAGGGACCCCCAGGGAAGCCTGGTACTCCAGGAGATGAGGGAAACATCGGACCAGAGGTTGGAATTCTTTTCAAAGTGTCATGAAATGCATTAATACCCTTAAGGCATCTTAACACAGCTAAAGAGTTAAGGCTACTCTCTGCCTGCTCAAAATTCTGTGTAATGCTGCATAAAATCCTGACTAAATTATGTCTGCTCTAATCCACTTCAGCCCCTAGTATCAAAGTATACAGTTATAATTGCTGTTTAAATGCATTTATGCCACCCTTTAAGCAGCATTAAACAGACACCTAAATGCCATTTCAGTGCTTCTGTGCCACCTTTGCATTGTAAAATTGGCATTAGATATAGGTTTTCATACTTAACGTAGCTCTCATTGTCATTGCTTTATTGGTTATCTCTGTTACCTGATTATAAATGTTCTTTATTATATTTTCCAGGGTCCTCCTGGGCCAAGAGGAGGACTTGGGCTCCCAGGACCACCAGGCCCACCAGGACCTCCAGGACCAGCAGTAAGACCTGCTTCTACTATTGACATATTTCCTAATTTCATAAGTTTAGCAATTTTACATATGGCGAATGCTTTTAAACAACTTAAAAGGAACAGATACTGGTATGGGCTTAATTTAGTTAAAGGATTTGTTCACCCAAAAATGAAAATTCTGTCATTAATTACTCACCCTCATGTCGTTCCACACCCGTAAGACCTTCATTCATCTTCAGAACACAATTACAATGTAAGTTCCATCTTCGGAACTTACATTGTAATTCACTTTTTGTCTTTGTACATTCTAAGACTCTTTGAGTAATTTTGTCCCTGCTGTTAACCCTTACTTTACTTTAATCTAAACTACGCTGCTGTCATTCTGCTATCCGTAGGGGCCACAAGGTGCTGGGAACCCTGAGGGAAGTGGGGAGACTGTGAGTGCTTGTTAGATTTTAATAATATTCATGCTTCACATGGACACACAGAACTTGCACATCAGCATTCAAGACATGTTTTCTGGCAAAGGCCTATATCTTGGAACACAAAAAGATACAGTATGCAACATATAGAACTTGGAAAATATGTCAACTTGCACTATATTTGCTCTGTAATTTATCATTGGCTGATGGAACTACAGCAAAATCTTAATAAGACTTGACAGTCGGTTGCAGTTCTCTCTTCTTAAATCTTCAGTGCTTCTTTTGCATGTCTCTGGTGAGCTACATAGGCTGAATGTGTGTTATTCTTCACTTCCTGTCTGATCCTGCAGTTAATGATGAATGGACCTGATGCGCTTGTGTGTCTCATTTTGTTAGCAGTGCCAGACAACATGCCCAGCTGGACCACAGGGATTGCCTGGTCTGCCAGGGATGAAGGTGAGTCCCTACCCCCAAGTATTAAACTTTGGCATGTAACACATCTGTGCTTGTGCTTTAGACATGAATCATTCCTCTAATCATGTGTCTTGTTGAGGAGAAATCCGCTGTTACTTACTACGTGATCAGAGTTCTGATTTACACCTGATGGATGACAAAACATGCAAAAAATGTCATAAATTTACATTGAAAGGAGCTCCAATTTTAACATTTTGCGCTAATCATGTTGTTCTGAGCCAAATGTGATACTGATTTTATACAAACGTTCAATAAAAAAAGAAGTTAATATTAAGTGACTTAAATTTTAGACAACATTATGAAAGGCATTAGACAAGGTCAGAACGTCTGGATGTGCACAGCTGAATCATCAGACTAGGTAAGCAAGCAAGGACAATAGCAAAAAATGTCAGATGGAGCAATAATAACTGACATGATCCATGATATCATGATATTTTTAGTGATATTTGTAAATTGTCTTTCTAAATGTTTCGTTAGCATGTTGCTAATGTACTGTTAAATGTGGTTAAAGTTACCATCGTTTCTTACAGTATTCACAGAGACAAGAGCCGTCGCTATTTTCATTTTTAAACACTTGCAGTCTGTATAATGCATAAACACAACTTCATTCTTTATAAATCTCTCCAACAGTGTAGCATTAGCCGTTAGCCACAGAGCATAGCCTCAAACTCATTCAGAATCAATGTAAACATCAAAATAAACACTGTACTTACACGATTAGACATGCTGCATGACGAACACTTTGTAAAGATCCATTTTGAGGGTTATATTAGCTGTTTGAACTTTTTTTATGTTGTTTAAGGCAAGCGCAAGCTCTTGGGGCATGGAGCACGAGATTTAAAGGGCCACACACCCTGAATCGGCTCATTTCTAATTATGCCCCAAAATAGGTAGTTAAAAAAATGACTTTAAAAAAATCTATGGGGTATTTTGAGCTGAAACTTCACAGACACATTCAGGGGACACCTTAGACTTATATTACATCTTTTAAAAAGAAGTTCTAGGGCACCTTTAAGTGCATCATTTTATTTTTCCATCATATTTTCTATATTCAAAATGTTATTTTTAAAACATTAATCTCAACATTATTTATGCAGGTTGTACCAATTCAGATGCAACTTCTGTACAGCACAAAGATGAATTTTAATTTTAGTGATTTGATTGGTAACAGCTCTATAGTGTCTTATTATTGTAATTGTATTTATTGATTACATATAAGACATCTCTCAGACCGTAGATATGGATTTTTAGATGAATTTAAGGAGTGTTGGTCTTGTCTTGGTCTCAACACACTCTGGTCTTGGTCTTGACTTGGTTTAGGTGGTCTTGACTACAACACTAGCATCCAGCCACCTGGGGACGATCAAAATGGTTTGGCTTCACTTTTAAAGACATGTGCGGCACACCCGAGATCAACCCCAATCGCCTTCCAATGCCCTAGAACACCTTAGCAACCACATAGCAACACCCTAGTAACACACCGAACACCCGTACACTTGGAAAGTTTTCAATAACAATTGGAAAAATATGTATTTAGTCCTTAAACTTTAAAAATATAAACAATTTAAAAACTTTAAAAAAAAAAAAAAAAAATATATATATATATATATATATATATATAATATTTGTGTTTCTTAATACTGTAGGTTCCATTTACTTATTGTTGCACAAAGATTAAATGTGTTGTCTGGAGTAGCATAATTTTGCTCACTGAGGAATGTTTCTTTGGCCAAACACCAACTGCTTTTCTAATGAATGAGTGTGTTATTAAATTGAATCTCTCTGCCAGGGACATCGTGGTCTTCCAGGTGTGGACGGTGTGCCAGGTATCCAAGGTGAAAAGGTAAGAATGCTTTGAAACGTTCTTAAGAATGATAAAAACCAAGAAAGAGCAATACACAAGCTCTTCAGAATGATTAATCAACAAAAACTGTAGTCATTTTCTTCTTTATTTACAGGGAGAGCGAGGGACCGCTGGAGAGCAAGGTCCTCCTGGACGTGCAGGAGATGATGTATGAAAACTTTGTTCATTCTTTGTAGATCGAGATGTGTTCACCTTTTTAATATTGTCTGCCATCACAAGAATATATTTTTTACACTTTGTCATATTATGTTTACTCAAATTCCCTGCAGGGTCAGCGAGGTCCAATCGGATTCCCTGGAGCTCATGGCGATAAAGGAGATCGGGTAAGATTTAAAAAATATTCTTCATCTGCATCAGTTGAGGAAAGAGCCAGAGGAACGCTTGCAGAGCAGTATCCTCCAATGCATGAAATAATTATTACATTTGTTTAAAGCTCATTAAAGCCAATCAAATAACATCTGCAGTCAGTGAACAGATTAAAACTGCTGTGCTAGCATAATGTATGCAGGGTAAAAAAATTAGGCTTGTGTGACTACACAAAAGCAATAGAAATGTCATTTTCCATCTGAGCAGAATGAGCTTTGGTAAAGTTTTAGCCTGCCTGTTTCATCTCTGCAGGGACCCCCTGGATTCAACGGGATCCCGGGACCCACCGGACCACCAGGATCCCCAGTACGTGAGCAGAGTGCACCATGAGTGCATAAATTAGTTAAATAAATACTAAACTAAAAATAATATGTATTATATAAATTATTATAATATCTATATTTATTATAAACAATATATTAATATAATAACATATTATATATTATATATTGTATACAATAAATTAATTTTCAGAATCAGCATAAATTTATGGCAGCGATAGATGCTATTTACACTAAATTTAAGTATAATATACAATGGTCCTTCCCTGTTGTATTGAAAATCGATAATTTTCAAGGTATCATATCAAAGTAGTATCGTGACAACACTAGTGTGGGGTGCCACAAATTTTTGAAAATTTTCAAAGGGTGCCGTGACTGAAAAAAAGTTTGGGAAACACTGCTTTAATGATTGATAGTTCACATGTAAGTTTGAAAAGTTACTTATAGTTAGAATGTCTAAACTGGACAATTGCAAAATAAAGTGGACATCACAAAAATAAAGTGTTCCCAAAAATATTGCTGTTTTTAGTGCAAATACTGGCAGATATTTACACCTCTGTGTATTGTAGTATATTATAAAACAGTGCAATAATAACAACATATTCAGTGTATATGATTGTATTTAGTAAAATCATAACTGGATGCTGCTTTATTGGGACATTACTTGTACAGATAATGAATTCTATATTGAGTTTAGTGAAGTAAATGAGTATTTATGTATCTTAACAGGGTGTTGAAGGCATCAGAGGGCGACAGGGACATCCTGGTCCTAAAGGAGATGATGTGAGTTATTGCTGTCCATGTGATCTACTCTACTCAAGAACACTATGAATGAAATAACAATCTGTGAAATCATTTAAAGTTACCTGGTTTCTTTCTGACGAATTACAATGTGTTGTTTTAGGGTGCGATTGGAGCCCCGGGAGAGAAGGGAGCTGCTGGTGCCAAGGGTGACACTGTGAGTGACACACAGCAAAATCTCCAGAGTTAAATCGACTCTGCTCAGAGTACATATGGTCCCTCTCTAAATAGTGTTAAAATAACACTGAAGCAGAGTTAAAGTTAATGAGATAATTAAACAATTAAGTAAGTGATGATTGTGCAATAGTGATGAACACCTGCTGTTAACAAGCAGAATCACTGAAAAAAATAGAAACACAAGAACTACAACTGACTTCAGTCACAGCCTTATTAATTGCTTAGAGTTGATTTAACTCTGGGGATTTTACTGTGCATTTATGCTTCAAATGACCTTCATATTCACCATCACTGTAATATTTATGAAATTGTGCTGAAGAGTTACTTGAAATGTCTTTGATAACTTTAATGATGTTGAAGAGGATGTGTATTTGTAGGGTGAGCCAGGAAAGCATGGATCTGATGGAGCACCAGGAGCTCAAGGAGAGAAGGTGAGTTATGATGATGTTTATGCTAATGCATACAATTCAAAATTCATTCCATTTGTACCTGGTGCACTGCATGCATATCCTGTTTTTATGATGCAATTTTACCTTTTTGCTTATTAAAATGCGTATTGTTTTGTGACTCAAATCATTGATTCTTAAATTGATAAAAACTGAAGAAGAATTTGAGATTTTGCCGTCTGCTTGACAGGGAGACCCAGGTCTGCCCGGAGCCATTGGTGTCAGAGGAATTGTGGGAATTCCAGTGAGTTAATCAGTGCATTTGTATATGTTTCAGTATGTGTTATTTGTGTGTGCTTTTCCTGAAATGATTCTCAAAGCTGCTGCTGTTACTCTGAAAGCTATCGAAAGAGATTTTGCCTTTACAGTAAATACTGAATTTACATGAGGCATGTGGTACTGACACCAACAAACTGTAAATGAGGAGATTTTTTACTCATTTGTAATCTGTGACTCACCTTGACTTAACAATGTTGCATCTCAAATTCAGGGTTTACCAGGAAAACAGGGACTCGTGGGTCCTGCAGGCCAAAAGGTAAACATCATTTACATAAAAAAATTATACATGCTGAATCTAATTTGAATTTTAAAACAGTGATGCCATAGCAAGCAATTGCACTCTTTCTATTACAGGGTGAAATCGGTGCTGTAGGACCGACTGGTCCAGTTGGGCTTCCTGGTAAAGATGTGAGTATTATTGTATTTTTTGCACTTGTATGCACATGTTTTTATGGTCAACTAACAATGTAACTAACAATTAACTACAATATTTGCCTCAATAAACTCCTAATTACTGCTTATTAATAGTTAGTAAGGTAGATGTTAAATTTAGACATTATGTAGGATTAAGGATGTAGAATACGGTCATGCAGAAGACATTAATATGTGCTTTATATGTACTGATATACAGCCAATATCCTAGTAATATGCATGATAATAATAAGCAACTAGTTAATAGTGAGAATTGGACCCTAAACTAAAGTGTTACTGTTTTTATTTATGATTATTAATCTTGTTAATTTTATATTTTAGGGAGCACCTGGACCAGCAGGAGAAGATGGAACTCCAGGAGCCAAAGGAGCCACTGTAATAAAAACACAATTCAAACATACATACAAACATCTTTTTTGTTTTTTATTATTTTATTTACTTATTTTGCTTTGGCGCACACCATTCTGTGCTGAGATTATAATTCATCGTAATTTCCTAAAAAATGGATCCAATTAATCAACAAACTTCCCTCCTCAGGGTGAAACAGGAAAACAGGGTCCAGTCGGCCAAATGGGCCCGCAAGGAATCCAGGTGGGTTGGACATATCAATGGACCTGTTTGTTTGATTATGGATCTTAATGGCTGTGTTCCAATTTGCATATTTATACTATGCAGTAAAAGTATGTACTTTACTGGAGATGGCAAAGACAGTCCATGTGAGCAAGTTGTAATTTATCGTGCAAGTAAAAAACAAAAACAAACGTGTATTGTTTGATACTACCATATGATGCATATGTTTGCATGTGATTCCAAGCATTTACAGGCATCCCACCCAGCAAAAACTCATTTTCGAGAGATGACAACCCCCATTCCCAATTAGTATAATTACAGTAAATGCGTGACTACTGATAAAAGGCAATTATATGGTGAAGCGCTTTATACATTGTTATTGTACAGTAATTCATTATTATTTTGACTACTTGCGCAGGGAGATAAAGGTGACCAAGGACTCATGGGTCCTCGTGGAATCAAGGGTCACACGGGTCATAAAGGAGACCAGGTGTGATCATTGTTCATTTTAATAATCATAACAGAGCAGACCTTATTATTTTTCACTGTGTTATCATGTCATTATTCTGTTATTTCAGGGTCCAATGGGTCCCATCGGTCCCAAAGGAAGTGAGGTAAATTATAAAGCCCCAGTCGATCCATGCACTCAGTGACCTTATTAAATGCCTGCTGCTTCCTGCACTTGCATTAATACCATGTAATTTTACAATAATGTCTTTCTCTCTTTTCATTCTAAAGGGAGATCCAGGTGTTTCGGGAGAACCAGGCGTGAAGGGTGATCAGGTTCGACATATTTATAGCAACATACCCGGTCATACCCTCTAATTATATTTCAGTATGTGTACAGTAGTGTGATGGTTTTTAATAATGGTTTACAGGGGCCTCCGGGTATTACTGGAATCAAGGGAGAGGTAAGTGTGCCACCTTCAACATCCATTCAAAACATATTGGTGAAAAACAAACAAAAATGTCATTTTTAAATCTAAGTATTTATATATAAAACAAATCAATAATAGATTTAGAAATTAAATAAATTATTTTATAAAATACATATATATTAGAGCCGCAACTAGCAATTATTTTGATCGAATAATATATATATATATATATTTTTTTTTTTTTCAATTAGTCTATTAATCTAATTATTATTATGGTTAATCTATCGATTCTTTTCTGATTAGTTGGTTAATCCTTTAGTTAACGTATTGATAAATAATAACCATATAACCATATATATATATATACATATATATAAAATGATAGACCTAAACTTACCACATCTTAACACTTTTCCTTCAGGAAGTAAAAATGATTGCTTTTGTTGTATGTTTTTTCTTCTTATTCATTGTTTTATTCAAGCGTGGAGAGAAAGGCCAGAGAGGAGCTACAGGGGCTGATGGTCGTCCAGGACAGCCAGGTCATGAGGGTCTGACAGGACCCCAGGGAGCCAGAGGTCTGGAGGGGGAACGAGGTCTGCCAGGATCCCCTGGTCCCAGAGGTCTACCTGTCAGTACATGGCTTAATGACATTGTTCACTTTCATCTTTGACTGGACAGTATGTTGCTATTTAAAAATGCCTTTTGTGCAGTTGTTGCTGATGTTGTTGAAAAAATTTATTTTTAAAGGGTCCCAAGATGAATGACGAGAAGATCCGTGAGATTTGTTCAGTTATTGTTGAAGGTACAACATCTTTATTAGTTATTAAAGGATTAGTTAATTCCAGAATTAAAATTTCCTGATCATTTACCAATGGGGTGAAGGTCCAAACTGCAGTTTCAATGCAGCTTCAAAAGGCTCTACACGATCCCAGACGAGGAATAAGGGTCTTACAGTGCCCTCCACAAATATTGGCACCCTTAGTAAATATGAGCAAAGGCGGCTGTGAAAAAAAATCTGCATTGTTTATCCTTTTAATCTTTCATTCAAAAAATTCACAATATTCTAACCTTTCATTGAAGGAAAAGAATTGAAAATGGGGGAAAAAGCTCATTATGAAATAAATGTTTTTCTCCAATACATGTTTGCCACAATTATTGGCATCCCTAGAAATTCTTCTGAGTAAAATATCTCTGAAGTATATTCCCATTCACATTTACATTTTTTAGCATACCAGGGTGACTAGGAGCATGAAATTGTGCAGCCAGTATATATATATATATAGGAGTACAAATATGTGTAAACACAAAGGCCAAATCCCCTTAATCATTCATCACAATGAGAAAAAAACAAATAATATATTTCTGATGTGCAGCAAAAGATCATTGAGCTTCACAAAATAGAAAATGGGTATAAGAAAAAAGCTAAAGCATTGAAAATCCCCATTTCCACTATCAGGGAAATAATTAAGAAGTTTCAATCAACTAAAGATGTTACAAATCTGCCTGGAAGAGGACGTGTGTCTAAATAGTCCTAATGTGAAGTGAGGAGGAAAGTTTGAGTGGACAAAGACTCTTCAAGGATCACAGCTGGAGAATTGCAGAGATTAGTTGAGTCTTGAGTCTCAGAAAGCCTAAAAATTGATCAAACAGCACCTACATCCCCACAAGTTGTTCGGGAGGGTTTCAAGAAAAATCCTTCATTGCTCATCCAAAAACAAACTCCAGCATATTCAGTTGTCAGACAAGACTGGAACTTCAAACGGGACCAGCTTCTGTGGTAAGATGAAACTAAAAAAATAGCTTTTTGGCAGCAAACCCACCAGATGGGTTTGGTGCACACATGGATAAAAAGTACCCCATGCCCACGGTTAAATATACTGCTGGATCTTTAATGTTGTGGGCCTATTTTTCTGCTGGAGGTCCTGGACATCTTGTTCAGATACATGGTATCATGGATTCTATCAAATACTAACAAAAAAAATCAAAACCTGACCGCTTCTGCTAGAAATCCAATAATGGGCCATGGTTGGATCTTCCATCAGGACAATGATCCAAAACAAACATCAAAACCAACACAAAAATGTGTCACTGAGCACAAAATGAAGCTTCTGCCATGGCCATCCCAGTCCCCTGACCTGAAACCTAAAGAAAATGAGTGGAGTGAACTGAAGAGAAGAAGCACCAACATGGAGCCGGGAATCAGAAGGATCTGGAGAGATTCTGTATGGAGGAATGGTCTCTGATCTCTTGTCAGGTGTTCTCCAAACTCATCAGACATTATAGAAGAAGACTCAGAGCTGTTATCTTGGGAAAAGGATGTTGCAATAATTGGGTGCCAATAATTGTGGCCAACATGAACTAGAGAAAAACATTTATTTCATAATGAGCTTTTCCACCCATTTTCAAATGTTTCACTTAAATGAAAGGTTAGAATTTTGTGAATTTTTTTAATGAAAGATCAAAAAGATAAACAATGCAGATTTATTTTCACAGCCACCTTTGCTCATATTTACTAAGGGTGCCAATATTTGTGGAGGACACAGTATCTAGCGAAACGATCGCTAAAAAATTATATACTTTTTAACCACAAATGCTTGTCTCGCACTAGCTCTGCAATGTGCGTCCACGACTTCATGCATTACGTAGTCACGTTGGAAAGGTCACACGTGACGTAGGCGGAAGTACCGACCCAGTTTCAAACGGCCTTTACAAAAAAAAAAAAAAGCTAAAACAATGATGTTGGAAGATTTTGAAGTTGGAGGAGAAAATGAGATGGAATTTTTCATTTTTCTGCCTACGTAACACATGACCTTTCCAACGTGATTATGTAATGTGTGAAGTCGTGGATGCGCATCGCAGAACTAGTGCAAGACGAGCATTTGTGATTAAAAAGTATATCTTTTTTTTTTTTTTAGAAAATTATAATAATTTCTATAGACAATAACCTTGTTCCTCGTCTGGGATCTTGTAGAGCCCTTTGAAACTGCAATTTGGACCTTCAACCATTTGTCCCCCACTAAAGTCCATTATATGGACAAAAGTCCTGGAATGTTTTCCTCAACAACCTTAATTTCTTTTCGACTGAGGAAAGAAAGACATAAACATCTTGAATGACATGGGGTGAGAAAATTATCAGGAAATGTTCATTCTGGAGTGAACTAATCCTTTAACGTCACCATGAAATCAAAATGGACAATTCTTATTTTTTATGGAATATTGCAGTATTTATTATAAATGATTTATCTCTGCACATCATTCTTTTCTTTAGTTAATGTGCCCTCGTAATCTTTTATCAAAATAACTTCCACTCCCTCTTGCAACAACATCTCTTCTCTGATGACTTGTTTACTGGCACAACCTGTCATTCACATGTCAATCATCCAATCAGTTACCGATGAACAAAATCAATACCCACCCTACGTTTTATCTTGATCGAGAAGCTGTTTCAGGGGCCATTTACAAGACATTTTCAGCTAAAAATTTAAAACTTTTTTTGCATTTTGGTCATTCATTTACATGACAACGGCGTTTTAGTGGCCTGAAAACACAAACTTTTGGGTATCAAACTATACTGCCATCGTCTCCGTGTAAAAACACGAATTTGTGAAAAAGATGATGTCATGCCCATGCATATTACATCACGTGTTCAGTCTGTAGGCGCATAGTGTTTCTTTACAAAGTGACATTGCCAACTACTGGCCTGATGTGAATAATACCGCGTTTATAATAATTTTCGTGGATCTGTGTAAACGGAGATCGTTTTGACAGTGGTGTTGTCTTGTGCCTGTTGTCTTTATACCTTAAATCAGATTTACAGTACATCACACTAGGGAAGAAAAGACTTCCATTTAATGCCGACTTTAATCACTTTAAAACACCTACATCATGGGTGTCTAGTCCTATTCCTGGAGATCTACCTTCATTCAAAGTCCAGCCGTGATCAAACACACCTGAACCAGCTACTTAAGATCTTCAAGAGCACTTGATAATTACAGACAGGTGTGTTGGAGCAGAGTTGGATCTGAGGTTGATCTCCAGGAACAGGATTGGGCACTCCTGACCTACATCAATCATATTTTTCTTTATAAATGGCAACTAAACTGTAACATCGTATTGTACTAAACAGAACATTTAGATGCCTACAAGAAGGAACTAGCCAAGAAACCTCTTCCCATTGGAGCCCCTGGAAGTCCAGGACTCATGGGACCACCTGGACCACCGGGACCAGCAGGTCCTGCAGGAGAAGCCGGACCCAGAGGACTTATGGGCCCCAAGGGGCCTCAAGGATACTATGGCCTTCCTGGAAAACCAGGAGTTAAAGGTGCCATTGATTTGACTCTCACTTCCTTTGATATTTCCAAACTATGTCTCACTGTTCCAATTGGTGCTCAGCTGAATTAAGCTAAGCTCTTGAGGATGCAGTGTTGTGATTGCAGTGAGCCTTTGAATGCAAACATCGTTTATTTGTTTTTTATTGCCTGTGAATTCTCAAGATCAAATGCTCGTAATTATGAAATATTGAGTTAAGCTTCAGCTGCGTCATGCAAATTGTTTACTTTATAAATATTCATTAAAGATTTCACAGCAAAAAGACACTTGCTAAAAAATATAAACTATTAATCAGACAACAGAAGGCATTTAGATTGTGTACAGTAGGTTTTTCAGCAAAGTTTTGATCACGTTGACAGTTTAGAGGCTTTAGAAATTTGCATATGCATAATAATATGATACAATAAGCTTTATCGGCTTAGCACTTAAAAGTAATTCAGGCAACTCGCCAATTTTAAAAAGAGCACGTTGTAAAGCCCCTTTAGTGATCCACATCATGCTAATGGTGCTTGCTAAAATTCCTTTAATATCACATAATGTGCACAGCTGAATATCTCTGCAAGAATCAGCCATTTTTATGCTATTTCATAATTGGATTTTTCCTCTGAAACTGCGAGCTCACATTGATTTCGATCAGTTACTGGCGGTCTTGTCATTCAAGGGTAACAGCCTCCAGAATGTTAAGCATTGCAGTTCTTTTGTCCTCACGAGCGGAGGCTGTTGTACAGTGAGTGCAGTCTGTGCTAATTGCCACCGAGCCGAGGAGGAATGCTACGCTTGCTAATAAGACAGAGATTGAGATGCAATAACAGGATGATTAGAAAAGCCCCCGACTGCATCTCAATCTACCTCAATTATTTCTGCAGAACCTCTGAGGATGTCAACATGTTTATTGAAGTTTACAAATGCTTCTCCAGAGGAAAATGTTCTAGCATTCTCTGAGCACTCATGCCTAGCAGGGATTTTGACAGTATAAATGTCAGAAGAGGTTCTGAAGACCCTTATAAGAGCTTAAAAGAGAGAGAGTGATAGAATACTCCGGATTCACTAATGTCAGCACTATTAAAACTACACTGTTACCACTCAAACAAAGTTGCTTCATGTTGGTATATGCAGTACTTGTCTATGCACATGTTCTAATGGACATTTAACAAATTAATCTGTAAAATGCCAATTCAACATTTCAAATTTAAATGTTGAAATCAGTAATTATCACTTTTTTAAATACATGAATATGGCAAAAATTCAGTACTATGGTACATATCAAACTATCATCAGAGTTGGGTAATCCAGGGTCCAAAGAGTAAAAGTCCTGCCATATTTTTATTCTACCCACTGAAGCATTAATGAGATAAATAAGTGATTAATTGAGTGATGATTGAGCATTATTGAAGACACCTGATGATAACAAGCAGAATCACCAAAGGAGAAAATCACAATTTTTAAGTTACCATCATCGAGGTCAGGGTTTGTTTTAGTTGAGCTCTTGACCCTTGACTTTTTAATATTAGACTTTGTTTGGGCAGTTTTAACTGCATTAAAACCAACCAGACAAGCAAAGTTAAAAGATAATCAGGTGGCGTTGGTTATGTTTTTACATAATCATTATTTGATCTAAATCACTGAACTCATTTAGAGCCCAATCTCTTAGTTAGATTCACATTATTGATTACAGCAGCACTGTGATTCTACAGCAGATCAGCTTTATCAAAACATTTTTTTTTTTTTTTAGAGTTCTGATTTAACAACAAAAAAAAAAAAAAACAGAGCTCATTTAAACACACAGACATCAAGAATCAGCCTGTGAATCTCAACAGTGGTGCCCATCATAAAGCATGTTGCAATGCATTCTGGGTGCCACCAATCAAAATTCATCCATGCCTCCCATCATGCATTGCTGCATGAATAAATTATGAGCTGAATTGTCTTAGTAATTTTCTTTATTCTCACTATTGAAATTTTGCTGTTTTTCTGTGACTTTTTAGTAGCTTGTTTTCTAATGTTCAGAGTTGATCTGTTGATCACAATATGTTGCTTGTCACCGTCATTGAGATTCACAGGCTGATTCTTGATGTCTGTGTGTGCCTAAAATATATATATATATTTATTTTTTTTGTGATAAGGACAACTTTTTAAAAAAAAATATCTGTATTGTAAAAGCAGATCTTGTGCTGTAGAATCACAGTGCTGCTGTAATCAATAATGTGAATCTAACTCAGAAATTGGGCTCTAAATGAGTTCAGTGATTCAGATCAAATATTGATTATGTAAAAACATAACCAACACCACCTGATCATCTTTTAACTTTGCTTGTCTGGTTGGTTTTAATGCAGTTAAAACTGCCCAAACAAAGTCTAATATTAAAAAGTCAAGGGTCAAGAGCCCAACTAAAGCAAACCTTGACCTCGATGATGGTAACTTAAAAATTGTGATTTTCTCCTTTGGTGATTCTGCTTGTTATCATCAGGTGTCTTCAATAATGCTCAATCATCACTCAATTAATCACTTATTTATCTCATTAATGCTTCAGTGGGTGGAATAAAAATATGGCAGGACTTTTACTCTTTGGCCCCTGGATTACCCAACTCTGACTATCATAATATAATCTGATTCTAATGATGATTATCTGAAAATTTTTTTGTAAAGCATCTTGCTATTCCATATGAAATGTACTATATAAATGTCTATAAAGTGACAATGTGATAGATTTTATTGTCTAATACTTTATATGTTTATGCATTTGTGTAGGTGATGCAGGACAAAAAGGTGACAAGGGCGATAATGGAATTGGTATTCCAGGAATTCCTGGAGAACCCGGACCTCAAGGTACGAAACGCTAAACCTCAACTTTCTGCTAGTCATATTTTAGCACCATTTCGAAAGCTATAGACATTTTAGACTGGTGAAAATTGTTGATTGTTCTAGTTAGTGTTTAGATATTGAGTAGGTGGAAAGACTTCAAAAGTGTTGATCTAGACCAGGAGATCTCAACTTTGGCCCTTGAGGTCCACTTTCTCCAGCACTAATGAACAAACACACCTGAATAAGCTAATCAATGGCTGTGTCCAAAATCGCCCTCTATACCCTTAAATAGGGCACTATTTGAGGGGACAGCCATTTGTAGTGGTGTCCGGAACCATAGGCTGAATCCCAAATGGCACACTTTTATGCACTTTCGATCTTGTGGAATTACAATGGCTGCCGCGAGCACGTTCGTTAAGTCCACGAGACTGTAGGGTGTCCCATTCATCATTTTAGGTTTCAGAAGGTTGCTCGCGAGCGCCCCTTTTGCGGCCGCTATATGCCCTGGATGCGCACTTCAGCTGAGCCTGCAAGTCTGCTAGCTACACAGAGGACTTTACCTGGCAGTCAAAGCGGCATTACGTCAGGAAAGTGCAGACTCAGAGGAAGACCGTGAGAGTTTAGGGTGTCATTTGGGATTCAGCCATGGTGAATGTGATTTCATCAAGTACGACATGTTCCTGGATCAACATCTTTGTTGATCCTGGAACAACATTCCAATCAACCAATCAGATTTGAGGGACAAGTTTACCATTTATGTTAAGTTTAGGCTTGCAGCCAGGGTTAGGTGCTTCTACATCAATGTTATTCACCTCTTTCCCCTCTGATTTTAGGGAGAAGTTATGGGTAGGATTAGGTTTAGGGGTAGGAATAGGGTTAAGACTAAATTTTCGGACAGGAATAAAACAGGTGCTGGTCATATAATTAGAATATCATCAAAAAGTTGATTTATTTCACTAATTCCATTCAAAAAGTGAAACGTGTATATTATATTCATTCATTCATTACACACAGACTGATATATTTCAAATGTTTATTTCTTTTAATATTGATGATTATAACTGACAACTAAGGAAAATCCCAAATTCAATATCTCAGAAAATTAGAATATTACTTAAGACCAATACAAAGAAAGGATTTTTAGAAATCTTGGCCAACTGAAAAATATAAACATGAAAAGTATGAGCATGTACAACACTCAGTACTTAGTTAGGGCTCCTTTTGCCTGAATTACTGCAGCAATGCGAGTTTGCTGGCCAATTAAGAACAGGGATACCATGGTCCTTAAACCAGGTACTGGTAGCTTTGGCACTGTTGGAAAATGAAATCTGCATCTCCATAAAGTTGGTCAGCAGCAGGAAGTATAAAGTGCTCTAAAACTTCCTGGTATACGGTTACGTTGACCTTGGACCTCAGAAAACACAGTGGACCAACACCAGCAGATGACATGGCACCCTAAACCATCACTGACTGTGGAAACTTTATACTGGACCTCAAGCAACGTGGATTGTGTGCCTCTCCTCTCTTCCTCCAGACTCTGGTACCCTGATTTCCAAAGGAAATGCAAAATTTACTTTCATCAGAGAATATAACTTTGGACCACTCAGCAGCAGTCCAGTCCTTTTTGTCTTTAGCCCAGGCGAGACGCTTCTGACGCTGTCTGTTGTTCAAGAGTGGCTTGGGTTTCAGCTGTCGCATTCCTTGTCTCATGTCTTGCATATGTCTGTGCGTAGTGGTTCTTGAAGCACTGACTCCAGCTGCAGTCCACTCTTTGTGAATCTCCCCCACATTTTTGAATGGGTTTTGTTTCACAATCTTCTCCAGGGTGCGGTTATCCCTATTGCTTGTACACTTTTTTTCTACCACATCTTTTCCTTCCCTTTGCCTCTCTATTAATGTGCTTGGACACAGAGCTCTGTGAACAGCCAGCCTCTTTTGCAATGACCTTTTGTGTCTTGCCCTCCTTGTGCAAGGTGTCAATGGTCGTCTTTTGGACAACTGTCAAGTCAGCAGTCTTCCCCATGATTGTGTAGCCTACAGAACTAGACTGAGAGACCATTTAAAGGCCTTTGCAGGTGTTTTGAGTTAATTAGCTGATTCGAGTGTGGCACCAGGTGTCTCCAATATTGAACCTTTTCACAATATTCTAATTTTCTGAGATACTGAATTTGGGATTTTCCTTAGTTGTCAGTTATAATCATCAAAATTAAAAGAAATAAACATTTGAAATATATCAGTCTGTGTGTAATGAATGAATATAATATACAAGTTTCACTTTTTGAATGGAGTTAGTGAAATAAATCAACTTTTTGATGATATTCTAAGTATATGACCAGCACCTGTATGTTGATCCAGGAACATGTCTTACTTGGCAAAATCACGGTGACCAGTCGGCAATATCGAGTGCACTCATTCAATCCCATAATGCACCACAATAACCAATGTACTCTCAACCATAGATATGTATATATATATCTATGCGCGCAATGGTTAGAGAATACCCATAATGCACTGTTGAGGGTCATGCCAAATGAATTTCCGCGCCTGACCTGAAGATGGTGCTCGTGACTGAATCATCCATCCATCCGTTTTCCAACCCACTGGTCAAATGTGGGTACAGCATAATATCATACAGGTATAAATACATTTTTTAATTGGTTATTAAATTGTTCAATTAAGGTTTATACATGCTATTTCCAATGACAGAGTTCAAGATAAATGTTTTCACTACTACTGGAGCTGCCAGTTTGTAAGTTTCAAATGATTATTAAACACCAAGTACAAACTATGCAAAAGCGGCAGCCCTTCCGGCACACTCGGTATCTGAATTCTCTCACTTGTTTTAATTCGCTTCTTCAAGTGAACTATAAGTAATGTTGGGAATAGTGAATAAGGGTATAGGGAGCGATTTTAAACAGCCAAGGTCTTCAGGATTACTAGAATGTTACAGGCAGGCAAGTTTGATCAAGGTTGGAGCTAAACTCTGCAGGAAAGTGGACCTTGAGGGCCAGAATTGAGAAGCCCTGATCTAGACTGTACTATATGTTGTAGTCAAATTCTTGTATGAACCTTTTCAAAACCCTTCCTTATCAAATCTTATTTCATTATAACAGGACCAGCTGGCAAGCCTGGCATTGGCAAGGATGGTCAAGATGGTGCCAGAGGAGAGGCCGGTGTGCCTGGAACCCCAGGAACTCCTGGAGCGAGAGGAGCCCAGGGTCCCCCTGGTCTTTGTGATCCTTCAAACTGCTACAGGCCTCAACCTCTTTACCTGGTTGGCGGGAAGAAATCCGTCAACATCAAGGGTCCATGAACAGAAACATAGAAACCTATTAGAAACCTTCATCACCATCATCATCAGGAGCACAGATGCAGTCCATTTCCGACAAACTTGAAGAGTTCAAACGGCGAGCAGACGGCGAGTTAAACAAACGTGACAGTTGTATAGAGACCTACGGATGCAGCTCCTGATGGTGGATCCAGTTCACATGGTTTATTGTTGTACCTTGTACATAAACTAGTGTTTGTTCTTTCAGATGGTTTACAGTAAATTGCAGATAAATAAATTAATTGGAAATTGATGTTTCCGTTCTTGGGCCACAAACTGGTAAAATCAATGGTGAAGTAATTTGCGGACCTCTACATGCCATGAGATTGCATTTCTGCATGTATTTTTTAAATAATTTTCATAAAAAAATGTGATTGTAAAGACCAATGTTAGACATGGTGCCAGACATTAAGCTACGCCAACAGAACGACAGTGTGATCCAACAACAGGGCAGCTTGAAATAAAAGCTTTTCACCACCATGTTACCTGCGTGCTATGCTTTATTTTTCATGAAAAGCTTTAGTAAGAAGAGCTTTGTCAACCTGTAGATAAGAACTGCATAATTTTTAGACAATTACTTGCAGAAAATGTATTTCTTAAATGAGTACTGTACTTTCAGAAGGACTGATTATAATTGTTACAATATTTTCTTAAAAAGCTTTTATTATTTATATATAGCAGAGCTCCAATAACTAGACCTGGCTTTATAATATTTAGTGATATCATTTGATTATTATTATTTTGATGGCATTGACCTTAAAAGGATAGTTCACCCAAAAATGAAAATGTATCATTTACTCATGTAGTTCCAAATGAAGATGATGAAATCTGAGTAATTTCTTTCCCTCCATTGACAGTCCACGCAACTACCACTTTGATGCTTCAATAAGTTCATAAAGAGATTGTAAAACTAATCCATATGAATTGAGCGGTTTAGTCCAAATTTTCTGAAGACACTCGATCACTTTATACTTTATACGATGCAGAGATTTATTTTAGGCTAATTTAATTTAAACAGAAGCTCGAGTTCGCATGACATGCAAGAACCAATGAGGTTCATTCTCATGTGTTACTACGGAAGAGGATTAGGGCCAAGCAATAATAAAAAAATAAAACCATCTCGAGATTAAAGTTGTTAAATTTCGAGAAAAAAGTCGAGATAAAAGTTGAGAATAAACATTAAATTCCGAGAAAAAAACTCGTTAAATTTCGAGAAAAAGGTCGAGATAAAATGTTGAGAATAAACTCATTAAATTACGAGAAAAAAACTTGTTAAATTTCAAGAAAAAAATTGAGATAAAATGTTGAGAATAAACTCATTAAATTGAGAAAAAACTCGTTAAATTTCAAGAAAAAAAAATCGAGATAATATGTTGAGAATAAACTCGTAAAATTACCAGAAAAAAACTCGTTAAATTTCGAGAAAAAACTCGAGATAAAATGTTGAGAACAAATTCGTTAAATTACGAGAAAAAAGTTGTTAAATTACGAGAACAAATTCGTTAAATTGTGAGAAAAATGTTGTTAAATTACGATAACAAATTCGTTAAATTACGAATTTGTTCTCATAATTTAACGACTTTTTTCTCGTAATTTACTTTATTCTCAACATTTTATCTCGACTTTTCTTCTCGAAATTTAACAACTTTTTTCTCATAATTTAACGAATTTGTTCTCATAAATTTAACGAATTTGTTCTCATAATCTAACGACTTTTTTCGTAATTTAATGACTTTATTCTCAACATTTTATCTTGACTTTTTTTCTTGAAATTTAACGACATTTTTCTCATAATTTAACGAATTAGTTCTCATAATCTAACGACTTTGTTTCGTAATTTAATGACTTTATTCTCAACATTTTATCTCGACTTTTTTCTTGAAATTTAACGAGTTTTTTCTCGAAATTTAACAACTTTAATCTCGAGATGGTTCTATTTTTTTATTATTGCTTGGCCCTAATCCTCTTCCGTATGTTACACACAAAAACGAATGAAGTTTGTTCTCACCCATCAAGCATGGTTGCATCAGTTTACATTCGCTGATCAGTGTTTATGTGAATTAAAGCCTAAATAAAATCTGTCCATCATATAAAGTGATCGAGTCTCTTCAGAAAATTTGGACTAAACCGCTCAATTCCTATGGATTCATTTTACGATCTCTTTATGAACTTTTTGAAGCGTCAAATTGGTAGTTGCATAGACTGTCAATGGAGGGACAGAAATTGCTCAGATTTCATTAAAAGATCTTCATTTGTGTTTCAAAGATGTACGAAAGTCTTATGGGTTTGGAACAACAAACAATTGATGACAATTGTTTTTTCCATTTTTGGGTGAACTATCCCTTTAACCCCTCGATCTCGTGTTTAAGACTAGTGGACTGGTTGCCCACTACATTTTTAAGATAATTATAGATAGACTGGCAAAAAGGAACAATTCCAGGTTCAATACTCCTTGATCTCTATGTACAGCATCAGTGACTTTGTCAACTGCCACAGAAAATTATTTTGAATCATATAGGAATTGAAAACAAGCGGCCATATTTTGAAGTACCTATAGTAATTTTTCCTTATGCAAATGTTACATGGTCATGATAACTGAGCGATGCACAGATGGTGGTTTAAGCACAAAAGTGGAATACTTTAAACAAACTGATAATTCACATGAAAAAATTGTGCTGTTTTAAAACAAAAGTGCCTGACCTTTGACCGGTTCATATATTAAAAAAAAAATTAAAAATAAAAAAATTATAGCCATTGAAATTGCATTGATTTGGGGAAAAAAAAGAAAGCTTTTATGTACAGTATAAGACCTTGCGGTCATATAAACAAGAAATTTATCTTAACATAATAGTAATAATAGTAATAATAATCCATTCGACCATTTTTTGTTCATTTAGATTGTTTTGCAGGAATAAAATATGAAAACTTGTGAGTTCATCACTGAAAAACTGTATATGGTATTAACTTCATAAGTTTTTCCCCCACAATAACAGCCCAATATAAAATGGACCTGTTCCACTCTTTATTAACACATATGCTCTCCCTCCACACATACACATACATCAAACTAATTATGATTCATTATAGCACCAGAGAACCAGTATAAACAGGTAGATTATACCATGCATAAATTATACTATTTTACATCACCTGCACCTGTAGTTCATTAGAATAATTTAATGCAAATTGATATGAAAAAAACAAATACAGTCATTAACAGCTTGAAGAAGACAAACTAACAGGAGGATATGAAGTCAAAAAAGCAGCTATATTTGAATAAAGTGGAGGAGAACATGATAGCAATGCTGATTGGGATTTCTTTGGCTTGCAATGAAAAAGCACCATGAATTTACATAAATTTGCATCAGCTTTTCAAAATACAGCACCAAAACATCCACTCTTGAAGGCTGGGCAAACAAGGACAAACAATTAAGAAATGCAGAAAAAAAGAAACAATCATAAGAAATTTTGTTCTTATCAAGTTTGTGTATACAATACTAATTACAAAGAGATTTATCTTGAGCATTGAATGGAGGTGAAAAAACAAGGAGGTACAAGAAAGCCTATATTGGTATCATGGGTGGTTTTGTTTTCAAATATAATTAATCAACAAATTCAATTCATTCTTAACAGATTCACTAATGATACTGTACGTTATTTCAGCCATTTTGCTAAATTCAACACATGACCTCACACTAAAACCCCGCCCTCCACAGAAAGCCAATGTGAAAATGCAAAATGACTGACAGGCAGAGAGACTTTCTGATTGGCTGGGAAAGAACAGACCACTCCCTGTGTCACAGAGACACCTATTTCAGTTATACGTGTCAGGAAAGCATAGTGACTATTTAAAAAAAAAAAATATATATATCAAAATAAAAACAACATATCTTGAAGTATTAGCATTTGGAAAAAAAAAAAAAAAAAAAAACGTTTAAAAAACTAAGAAAATTTAATTATCTCTTCTTTGTAGTTTTTCAACCTTAGATAATCCGATTCAAAAATGGAAGATAAAATAATTATTTAAAAAAAAATAATATATTTAAGCAATATTTATATGTGAATACACACAAAAAAAAATTGGATTTCATAATTCCATTCAAGCTAACTCATAATTTCCTGAACGCCGTTTGATAACTCTTCTTGACCTCTGCTACAATGCTCATCACCTGTTTGTGGGCTGAAGCGAGTTTGTTTTGACACTCTCGCCTCTTTCAACGCATTTAATTGGCTCACAAGGGAGCAATCTGCAGGATTGATCCATCTAAATTCTTTAGTGGCACAAACGATGGTAGCGCGCACTCACGCTGGACCTTTAACTAGGACTTTGTGTTCCTGAACCTTCATAATGACAAAAAGGCAATGCCGTTTTAAAGGAAAGTGCTACACGAACCTATTATAAATGACATTATAAGAGTGGTGTTTATTTCTGCAGTGACAGACTTTTTTGGTAATTGTTTTCATGACAAACCAGCTGTGTTAAACTATTAAACAGGCACTGAATTGAGCAGCTGCCTTTCAGTCATCACGAATGCAAGTTTAATGATCCAATATGAAAAAAGGCCTGATGCATGGCTACAAAAGAGATACAACATAGACTAAAAAAAAGAGCAGAAATGCACTTCTCCAGCACCTCCAAGACCTCTAATGATCCTTAATGAGATTTCCTATTGATGAGTGCAAAAGCATGGCGTCTTTTCCCAGAGGAACAGAGCGCTCCATCAATAAAACTCAAGCAGAGAATTCCCCAGACTTGATAAGCCAATCCTGCCCTGGTACAGACATCACTAACAATGCATCAACTCTTGATTACCGATCGATGACCTCAGTAAACGGCGTCAGCAGAACTTGAGTGTGGGCGGGACAACATCTGGAGACAGATTGTGTCACTATGACATCACGGTCTGGTAAGTACTGTAAACATCTTTCTTTCGTGGCAGGAATTCACGTCCTGTTACATGAAAAGCCTTGAAGTAAATGAAGTAAATGACCTTGAGCTAAAACTTACTCACCCACCCTCCCCTAAAAAAAAAAAAAGAAGTCATAACCAACTCTGACCGGCAGGACACTTGTGGGCTCTTCACACTTAAAATTATTGAGCAAGGGCCATTTTTAACCCTGGGTTAATGTGTTTCACACTATACTAGTTTAGCATTTGATCCTGAGTTGTCAGTTTGTAGAGATTTCACACTCTACATCTGAATTTATTATTGATATGCAAATAAGAATCTATTCATTGAGTGGACAAGTACAGAACACAAGATGGGTTTTATTAAACATGTTTACCAAAATATGTTTAACTGCTTCTCTCAGACACTGTGCAATCACAGAAGCGTTAGCATTAATATTTAATGAGGTCTTTACAAGAATTTATAGCAAAAAACTTTAATGATTTTCTATGATCTTTCGAGCTGTTTGTGATTATAACCCACTAATGAATCAATTCTGACCGATTTGTGAACCAGTTCAACTGATTCATTGAAAGAACACAACTTCTAAAAGAATCAAAATATCTAGGCACGACTAGAAAATATTCACTATAGAAAGCTCCATACATTTTCCATGATTAACCCTGCTCTTGAGCTGGATTTCACTACACACAGTTGAAAGTGCTCATGCTAAACGCTAACACTTTTTTAAAACTATAAGTGTGAAATGCTACTTAACCCAGGACTAAAAATGGTCTTTACTCGGGGTTAAAAAAGGCATTAATGCCTATTACAAACACACATTTACACACACATATATTTACACACCCTTCAGACTCTGGAGTTCACCTGATGGTAAAGAACATTTTCTTGGCTTACTGAATGTCCAAGTTCATAAATAGGTGTTAGCCCAGGACAGTGAGGGGTGTATTAAGTCCCCTTGACGTTTTTAGTGTGAGGTCTTGATGCCAGACTGGCATAGTAGGCACATTGTGAGGGGTCGCACTGTCCTGGTGGTCCAGGAGGTCCGGGCTGACCGTGAGGACCGGGATTACCAGGCTCTCCCTGAGCACCTGCAGCTCCAGGAAGACCGTCTTTTCCATATCCTGGCATACCTGCAGGACCTGTGGGGCAAATACGATCTCAGCCGTTGTTTATCATTTCTGACATTCACAAACAAATGATCGAGTCACAAACAAATCCAAAATCAAAAGAAAAAAAAGAAAAAGAAGAAAACATCTTACCAATGGGACCAACTGGACCAGGCTCTCCTCTCTGTCCAACACCATCTTCTCCCTTGTCACCTTTTGAACCTCGTTCACCTAAAAAACAGCGTAGGTTGAAAAGGTCGAACTAGACCCATCAATCGAGCAAAGTAACAATCTAAAGTTAGTTTGTGGTACCTTTAGGACCAACTGGACCTCTGGATCCTTCTGCTCCATTTTGTCCAGGCATTCCAGGTTCTCCAGCTGGACCTTGTCTGCCAGGAGGTCCATCTTTACCTGGGGGACCAGGTGGACCAGGACGGCCAGCCGTGCTCTTGATATGAGCGGGTTGCATTTGAGCCATGAGGTAAGCTAGTTTAACTGTGAAAATCAATGGAAAGTTTAGAAATATAAAAAGAAATTGCAAAGTATCTTCAAGTCAAATACGTTTTCGCCAAATTAATCTCACCATCCAGTTGTTTGGAAAGTTCCTCTTGAATGAGCCGCCGCATTTGTTCCAGTGATGGCGTCTCGCCCTTAAAACGTGTCAAAATTATGTCATGATCTTTATTACTTCATTAGTATCATAGATTTTACTTTAAAATACTAATGTAGACTCACTCTGAGACCTGGGAGTCCCGGGTGTCCTGGAGAACCAGGGGGCCCAGCGGGACCCACTTCCCCTGGGGGTCCCGACATGCCCATCATACCTGTGTGACCCTTCCTACCGGGAGGCCCAGGGTTACCCGGAACACCCGGATCTCCAACGGGTCCTTTGTCTCCTTTTATTCCATTATCACCCTGCAGAAACAAGCAACCAAGTAAGACAAGTTGTGATTTGATTCAAGTGGATGGATGGATGGATGGATGGATGGATACCTTTTCTCCCTTCTGTCCTCTGTCTCCTGGTTTTCCTAACATGCCCTATGATAAAAACATGGTTAATTAAAAAATTATGAAAAAGTGTTCATATAATATTAATGAAAAGTAAAGAACCATTACTCACTTGTTTTCCCTCTGGGCCAATTGGACCAGACGGACCCTGAGGGAAAAACACAAGTGTTTATAGTGCTCATGTTCAGACAGGCAGATAACTACAACACTTCATATCCACTTAGGATTGACTGCTGTTCATTTCTATAGAATTACAAGGATTGTTTGTAATGACGTAAAAGCTTTATTTTTAGATATGCAAGTAATGAAGTTCCCATCAGTCCCAAACCAACACCTCCACTCACCGATGGCCCTTTTGGACCTGGGAATCCGGGTAATCCTGGGCTACCTGCGTCACCCTTGTGTCCTGGCTGACCCTGAAATACAGTAAAACAAAGTGATCATTTACACTTTTGAACTATATTATTATCAACAATAAGTTTAAAGTTAAGGGGGTTTTAGATGTTGTGTTTTGTGTTTTATTTTAATATCTGTAGATTTTGACAGAATTTATTTGATCTATTTTACATTTTTATACTATTTTTCTCCAAACTTTTCCTCTTGTGGCCCCCTAAAAATTCCTGAAGCCCTGCTTAAAAGGGTTAGTTCACCCAAAAATGAAATTTGTGTCATTAAGTACTCACCCTCATGTAGTTCCACACCCATAAGAGCTTCATTCATCTTCAGAACATAAATTAGGATATTTTTGATGAAATCTGATTTTTTAGGGGCCAAGCACCAAAGGTGCTTAGGCACCTATTGTTATTGTTGGCGTTCCGTACGCTTATTATTATTCTTCTTCCGCTCTTGAAGTCTATGGCAGCCCATAGAACCGCTTACGGGAAAGTTGTGAAATTTGGCACACAGTTAGAGGACAGTCTGAGCTATGTCCATAGCAAATTTGGAGTCTCTAACTCAATCCCTCTAGCGCCACCAGCTGTCCAAAGTTGCACTTATGTTTATGTTAATAACTTTTGAACCGTAAGGGCTAGAAACAAAATTCTTTTTTCCTCTGATTCCTTGGGTCAAGTCGAATCAATTTCCGCCATTTTGAATTTTCTGAAAAACATACTTTTTCGAACTCCTCCTAGGCCGTTACTCCGATTTTCACGAAAATTGAACCAGATCATCTTCAGACCATGCAGACAAAAAGTTATGGAATTCAAGTTGATTCCTCAAAGAGTTTTCGAAAAACTTGCGAATGAATTGTACGTAGTGCTTGCGAAAATAGACATAAGGCTGTATCTCCGCAAGGCTTTATCGTATTCAGACCAAACTTGGTACATGTCATCACAAGCATGACCTGAGGCAACATGCAGCGTTTCGGCGCAGTGCCACCTAGTGGTGCGGAAATATGAAAAATGAATATTTTTTGCTTATAACTTCTGATGGGTTTGTCCAAAAATCATAAATTTGGTCTCGTTGGATTCGGGGCATCATGCCGAGTCGAATGATAACCATTATTAACATATCAGCAATTTTGGCCGTCGGACACTTTGAATTTTGTGCTAAAATGCTGTATTTTACGAACGCATTAGCGTATCTTTACAAAACTCGGTATGGGTCATCAGCACAATGCCCTGAAGGAGCCTGAGAAGATTCGGACCAGCGCCACCTTGTGGCCAAAAGTTATAACAAAATGTACAAAAATGTTAATAACTTTTGACTGTATTCACCAATTGTAATGCAACTGGTCTCAGTTGATTCCTTGGGTCATGCTGAGAACATAGATATCAAATTTGCCATAGTCAGCTGAACTTCCTGTCCGCCATATTGTTTTTCTTTAAAAACCTACTTTTTCGAACTCCTCCTAGACCGTTGCTCCGATTTTCACCAAAATTGAACCGTGTTATCTTCAGACCATGCCGACAAAAAGTTATGGATTTCAAGTCGATATGTCAAACCGTTTTCGTATACCAGAGCAAAGAATTTGAGGCATGATGCAAAAACGACTCTTGAAGCTGTATCTCTTTAGTGCTTTGACATATTGACACCAAACTTTGCAAGTGTCATTGTCACCTCACTCTGACCATACCACAACAATTTGGACATAGCGCCACCTATTGGTCGAAAGTGATGAACCAGTAAATCCTCATTTTTGATCATTTTTCAGCTCTTTTACCTAAAAAGATCTTAATAGGTCTTTAATTGCTCACTGCTGCAGTTAGCCTGATGCTCCCAGTCGTGTTGGCTTGCTTCTTGTGCCGTTTTTGTGCTTGGCCCCGTAATTGCTGCTTGCAGCTATATTTTTTATTTATTTTTTTATCTCCTATAGAATGCAATGAAATTACCACATTCAAGGTCCAGAGAAGTAGTACAGACATGGTTAAAGGTGCCATCGAATTGAAAATCGAATTTACCTCAGCATAGTTGAATAACAAGAGTTCAGTACATGGAAATGACATACAGTGAGTCTCAAACTCCATTGTTTCCTCCTTCTTATATAAATCTCATTTGTTTAAAAGACCTCAGAAGAACAGGCGAATCTCAACATAATACCGACTGTTACGTAACAATCGGGGTGTACGCCCCCAATATTTGCATATGCCAGCTCATGTTCAAGGCATTACACAAGGGCAGCCAGTATTAACGTCTGGATCTGTGCACAGCTGAATCATCAGACTAGGTAAGCAAGCATGGACAACAGGGAAAAATGGCAGATGGAGCAATAATAACTGACATGATCCATGATAACATGATATTTTTAGTGATATTTGTAAATTGTCTTTCTAAATGTTTCGTTAGCATGTTGCTAATGTACTGTTAAATGTGGTTAAAGTTACCATTGTTTATTACTGTATTCACGGAGACAAGAGAGCCATCGTTATTTTCATTTTTAAACACTTGCAGTCCGTATAATTCAACACAACTTCATTCTTTATAAATCTCTCCAACAGTGTAGCATTAGCAGTTAGCCACGGAGCACAGCCTCAAACTCATTCAGAATCAAATGTAAACATCCAAATAAACACTATACTTACGCGATTAGACATGCTGCATGACGAACACTTTGTAAAGATCCATTTTGAGGGTTATATTAGCTGTGTGAACTTTGTTTATGCAATGATAGAGTCGAGAGCTCGGGAAGGGGCGGAGTGCACGCGATTTAAAGGGGCCGCAGCATGAATCGGCGCATTTCTAATTATGCCTCAAAATAGGCAGTTAAAAAAATCTATGGGGTATTTTGACCTGAAACTTGTAAAAAAACGTTCGATGGCACCTTTAAAATAGTCAACATGACTACAGTGGTTCAATCTTAATGTTATGAAGCAATGAGAATACTTTTTGTGGGAAAAATAAAACAAAAATAATGACTTTATTCAACAATTTCTTCTCTTCCCTGTCAGTCTCCAATGCTGTTGATGCAGTGCAGTGCTTCCGTGTTTATGTCCGAACGCCGACTCAGAATTGGCCGACGCTGTTCTCGTGAGCACCACGATGCATGCGTGTGATGCTGACGCAGGAGCCGGCCAATACTGACGTAGAACACAGAAGATCTGCAATGTGTCACCAACATATACTGCATAGGAGACTGACAAGGTAGAGAGGAAATTGTTAAATAAAGTCGTTATTTTTGTTTTGTTTTTACAGACAGAAGTATTCTCGTCGCTTCATAACATTAAGGTTGAACCACTGTAGTCATGTTGACTATTTTAACGATGTCTTTACTACTTTTCTGGACCTTGAATGTGGTAATAACATTGCTTTCTAAACCTCTCGGATTTCATCAAAAATATCTTAATTTGTGTTCTGAAGATGAACGAAGGTCTTACGGGTGTGGAACGACATGAGTACATTAATGACAGAACTAACCCTTTAATAGACACACCAGCAAGAGGCTGTTTTTAGGTCCAAAAGTTGTTCTAAATATCTCAGTTCATAAAACAACATGACTAGCCATATTGACAAGCTATATGAAACTTACAGGATTTCCCTGAGATCCGGGCTTGCCTGCTGGTCCTGGTTCTCCAGGTTGACCCTAAAAAGACAAAACACAGTGACCCAACAGAATAATCACACTGCTGCTGTTTTGTTTTGCAGTTTAATTGGTTCATCAAAGGTATCCTCACGAGTTCTCCTCGTGGTCCTCTCATGCCCTCTGGCCCTGGTGGTCCGTTGTTACCCTGAGCAATACAAGCACACTAATTAAAACCCAACACCTTCTGCTCACAGAGGTCAGGTTTGCAGTGACCTCTGACATAGAGAGTTAGATGCACATCTTTTACTCACATCTTTCCCAGGTGGACCCTCACGTCCAGGAACACCCTGCTTCCCATCTTCACCCTAATGCAACCAATATGACAGGACAGCATTTATAAACAGTTTCTGGATGATTTATGGAGCATATATTAGTGCTGTAGTTCTCCAGCTCTGAATATGAATGTATATATAAGCATTCATTTCAATTGCCATTGACTAACCTTTGACCCTGGTGGTCCTGGTTCCCCCCTGTGACCTTTGAAACCCTGGAAAAGACAACAATAAATATGTGGATATTTTAGATAATAATACCATGGAACATTTTCGTGAGGTGAAACAGCCTGGTTAGTCCAGCTTTCCAAAGAAATCCATTCGTAATCTACAGAACAGAAGAATCTTCATAAGGTTTTTAATCGTTTCAGAAGAGCATTACTCACAGGCATTCCTCTGAGTCCATCTCTTCCTGGTGTTCCTGGCTCTCCCTGTTTACCCTACAAGCAGAAAAAAAAAATGTTTTTTTTTTTTTTTTTTTCTGACTATATACAGAACTAAGTATTGCTAGGATGTTGGTAAGTATGCAGAAAATCAGACTCATACTGGCTCTCCTGTTTCTCCTGGTCTTCCATCCTTTCCAGGTTTACCCATCATGCCCTTCATCAGAGAATATGTAGTATCAGGCAGTATGTAGGTGCCAGGAAAAAAACAGCATCATGGAGTTATTAGATTTACACTCCCGTTCAAATGAAATTTCCCGTTCAAAAGAAATTACTACTATTATTCAGCAAGGCCACATTAAATTGATCAAAAATTATAGTAAAGACAAGTTACAAAAGATTTCAATTTCAAATAAATGCTGTTCTTTTGAACTTTCTATTTATCAAAGAATTCTGGGGGAAAAATAGATTTTGTTTCCACAGAAATCAGCACAACTGTTTTCAACAATGATAATAATAAATGTTTCTTGAGCAGCAAATCAGCATATCAGAATGATTCCTGAAGGATCATGTGACACTGAAGACTGGAGTAATGATGCTGAAAATTCAGCTTTGATCACAGGAAAAAAGTACATTTTAAAACATATTCAAATAAAAAACAGTTATTTTAAAATGTAGTAATTCTTAGCATTACTGTTTTTACTGTATTTTTGATCAAATAAATGCAGCCTTGGTGAGCAGAATAGAATTTTTATCAAATCTTACCAACCACAAACTTATGAACGGAAAAAAATATCAATGAAAAAAACAATGAAAGGAATGTAATCACGCACCATTAGACCTGGCAGGCCTGGAGGTCCCTGAATGCCATTCAGTCCTTCTTTACCCTGGTAAAACACATTCATATGACTATCAGTCATCGATAATACGGACAGATTCCCGTCTTGCAATCTATTCAACTAATACACACTCAAATCACAGAACAAAACATATAAGCCTTGCCTTTTCTCCAGGAGGTCCAGGTGCTCCAATAGATCCAGGGTTTCCATCATTACCCTAAGGATACAGCAAAGAATGAAAGTTTTTTTAGTATAGCTACACAGATTGGAAGTGTTCTTTTATGAAAGAGGAGTTTTAAAGTACCCACAGGTTGACCCATGGCTCCAGCAGCCCCAGGATAACCAGGAGGTCCTGGGACGCCCTGGGAAAATACAATAATGGTATTTCAAATAGTCTGAACATACATATAATACATTAAGTATGTGATGATAATGGTAGGTTGACAGTACCTTTTCACCCTTATCTCCAGGTGTTCCTGGAGGACCTCTGTCACCTTTGACCCCCTGCAATGGAACAAAAATAAGTTGTTATTAAAAACAAACACCAAAACTAGAGTGATGCAATGCTGCCGGATGACATGACATACTTGACCCATATAAGAGTAAGTAGACTATACTAACCTTGGTTCCATCAGCACCAGGTGGTCCTGCGGGTCCTGTTGGTCCAGGAGGACCCTGCAAAAGCCACCAGTTAAATCCCAATAAGGACTCATGAAATCTAATTTAAGGTTTTAAATTTAATTTTTTTAAACTGATTAAATGTTTATATTTCTATTCATTAAACTTCTGTTATGTTTCAGTTCCATTAAGCTTAAAGAATAAAGTTTGATTTCTGATATCCTCACCGCATATCCATCCTGTCCGTTTTTCCCAGGTGGTCCAGAATGACCTTTGTCACCTGGAGCTCCTGGAGTACCTGGTTGTCCAGGCGGTCCAGGGGGACAATCTGAACAAATGTCCTGGGAAAGAGAAAAAAACAAAGTTACAACCTCAACAAGAATAAAAAGACTTAACAAGAATTAATAAAATAAACTGAAACTCATGGCTTTTCAACACTATTTGTGTTTACAAATTTGAAGACTGCTTATCGGATCATTAAAGATAAATGCCAAATTAACACATATTACACAGAACTTTAATGGTGTAATGGAGTTTTAATTACTATAATGGTGCAGCCAAATTAAGTTAAATAAATAGCAGCAAACAAACTAATACTTACAAAGCCTTTCTTGTCTCCCAGTTCAAGTAAGAACTTATGAATGGTGCGACTCTACCCTGATCTGTATTATGCACTTTAATATATATGTCCTTTAATATGTCCTATCCACTTTAACTTATCTGTCTATCCTATGCATTTTCAACTGGATGGATGGATGGATGGACAGAAGAATGGATAGAGGATTGCAGGATGAATTAATGGATGGATGATAAAAGTAAGGAAGGACAGAAGAACGGATGGATGGATGAATAAATGAATGAATGGATTGAAGGGGGGATGAATGATGGATGGATGGATGGATGGATGACAATGAATGGACTGAAGGGTGAATGAATGAATGGAAGGGCAGATGAATGAATGGAAGGGCAGATGGATAATGAATAGAGGAAGGGATGAATGGAATGGTGGATGGGTGGATCAATTAATGAATTAATGAATGGACTGAAGTGCAGATGGATGGATGGATGGATGGATGGATGGATGGATGGATGGATGGATGGATGGATGTAAGGGTGGATGCATGGATGGATGCTTTGGTGGATGGATGGATGGATGGATGGATGGATGGATGGATGATAAAAGTAAGGAAGGACAGAAGAATGGATGGATGGATGGATGGATGGATGGAGGAATGCAGGATGAATTAATGGATGAATCACAAAAGTAAGGGAGGACAGAAGAACAGATGGATGGATGGATAGATAGAGGATTGCAGGATGAATTAATGGATGGATGATAAAAGTAAGGAAGGACAGAATAATGGATGTTTGGATAGATGGATGGATGGATGGATGGATGGATGGATGGATGGATGGATGGATTAATGGACTGAAGGGTGGATGGATGGATGGAGGAATGCAGGATTAATTAATTGATGAATCAAAAGTAAGGAAGGACAGAAGAACAGATGGATGGATGGATGAATTAATGGACTGAAGGGTGGATGGATGGATAGAGGAATGCAGGATGAATTAATGGATGAATCACAAAAGTAATGAAGGACAGAAGAACAGATGGATGGATGGATGAATTAATGGACTGAAGGGTGGATGGATGGGTGGATGAATGAATTAATGAATGAATGAATGAATGAATGAATGAATGGACTGAAGGGCGGATGGATGGATGGATGGCTGGATGGATGGAGGATTGCAGAATGAATTAATGGATGGATGATAAAAGTAAGGAAGGACAGAAGAACGGATGGATGAATAGATGAATTAATGGACTGAAGGGTGGATGGATGGATAGATGGATAGAGGAATGCAGGATGAATTAATGGATGAATCACAAAAGTAAGGAAGGACAGAAGAACAGATGGATGGATGGATGGATGGATGGATGAATTAATGGACTGAAGGGTGGATGGATGGGTGGATGAATGAATTAATGAATAATTTAATGAATGGACTGAAGGGCGGATGTATGGATGGATGGATGGATGGATGGATGACTGTTACCTTCAGATCAGAAAGGTCTGCAGCTTTTCCCTGCAAAAAAGAAGAAGTTGGGAAAAACAAAAGTCAATTAAAAACTTTATACATAATTCATAACATATCAGCAGCAGGTGAATATGTCAGCTGATTTGATGAATCAATATTTAAATGACGAACAGGTATCACTCACTGGTTCTCCAGGTGAGCCCTTCTCTCCAGGTCTTCCTGGTAAACCCTGCAGGTAAACACACACACACACACACACACACACACGTACATGAGCCATGAGTCCTGCTGATGATCCTCACCACAGGAAAACACATTCAAAGCTTGTTAGTCAAACTGACACTGAATCCCCGAGAAGACTGAATGAGATCCACAGCAGAGCAGAGAAACTGGTTTAGTTCTGCATCACATCTCAGGATTGGAAAGTAAAGCTCTTCTTGTCATTGTACAGGTACAATATTATTATTGAAAGCTAAAGATGCTCCACCTGTTGGATGACTGTGATCTCAGGGACTACAGTTCACATGTAGCTTTTAGCTGATAATGCTACAATACACTGGAATTGTCCTTGTACTAGTAAATCAAAATGAACCTTACATTATGTCCAGCGGGACCCTGTGGTCCGCTCACTCCTGGAGGTCCTCTCAAACCCTGAATATCAAACATGACATGTCACTTAAGGGTGTTCTGTGAGCATCTGTCTCATTTGAAGGTGATATAAATATGAACAGATTGTTTACCGCAGCTCCTGGTGGTCCCGGAGGTCCTGAAGGCCCCTGAGAAAGACAGAATATCAGTCAGCTATGAACATAAAGAAATAAGTGTCTCTGTTTGTCTTCAAATCCATGAGTAAAAAAACCATGAGACACTAAACCGGGCCAGAAATATATGGAAATGTCACACAAACTTTCACATAATAGAACCATATTCTCTGTACTGTGTACATAAATGTAAATTTTGTGTTTGTAAATATGCATGTTTGTCTGTGCATATGCCATCTGTTTGCTTTAGTTTAATTAGTTACAATGGTTTCAATCCCCTTTCCAATTCATGGCAAATTTCAGTCAGTTTAAAGGGCAGTTTTTGGCCATATGGTTTTTTGGAGTTATTTGTGTTACTAACACTAGTGCTAATGTGAAAATGACTGCGTTTTGATTGGATATTGAAATGAGCAAATAAACAGCCACATGACTGTGTGTGTGTGTGTTTGTGTGTGTGTGTGTGTGTGTTTCTGTACCTGGGGTCCAGTGGTTCCTTCTCCTGGTGGTCCTCTGTTTCCTGGCATTCCCTGCATTCCCTGTGGGCCAGGCAAACCCTAAAACACAAAATAAAATGTGAAAAACAGGGCTGAGTATTATAATTCCAGTTCCAATTTAAAAATGATAACTGTGTGTATTGATGCATAAGAAATTGCTTTCTTGTCTGTCTGTCTGTCTGTCTATCAATCTATCTATCTATCTATCTATCTATCTATCTATCTATCTATCTATCTATCTATCTATCTATCTATCTATCTATCTATCTATCTATCTATCTATCTATCTATCTATCTATCAGTAAAATTTTAAGTCTCTCATGCTATGTGTGTGTGAAAATACTAACATGCCTAAGACTTTTGCACAGTACTGTATATAGCACTGGTATAGCACTAATTACAATACAAGTACAATAGCAAAATGCATATCCGGCACTTTTTCCCCAGGAAAACTTCTTTGCTATGCTTATCTGGTTGTCTGAAATTTCAGTAAAACCATCACATAAATGAAATGCAGTGATTCAGCTTTTGCCTCTGGGGAACACACACCTGCTCATGATAAAAAAAAATGCCCAAAAAGATATTTCATGCTGATGGAAGACAAATAGAAGTCATTTTCTTTCTTGTAACAAGAATGAAAACTTGTAGAAGTCTCATTACCTTCAGTCCGGGAGGTCCGGCTGAGCCCGGAGGTCCTGTATCACCCTGTAATTAAAGAAAGCAGATTACTACTGTGCTTCTAGTTTCTCTATTTCTCTCAGTCCTTTATTAGTCCTTTCACTTTCCCTCTCACAAAATCACATTTAGTTTATTTTTATGAATGTTATTTCTTTTGACATCATACAGTAGCTTTGTGAGACAAACAGAATGTAAAGTCGCGATTCACTGAAAATCACCATGGTTTGCTACCAATAATACGGCATACAAATTCATCCATTTGATTATTATACACATATGTTAATAAGCATGTAACTCTGTTGCATAGACTGCAGATATGTGCGTGTGTGCATAGCTGGAAAAATAAGGCAGCTGTAACTATAAAACAACCCCAGTCCCCCTTTAACACCTGCAGCCACAGTCTCATTGACTCATTAGTTTAATGTGTGGTGGATTTATTCTCCACGTTTCAGTGCTTTTAACCACAATCAGCAAATATAAATGGAAAAAGTTAGCGTAAACAACTTTCAGATTCTCCAGAGCACAAGATGTAAACAATGTGATGCCTATTAAATGCAATTTTACACGCTCATGATGGGAAACCGTAAAACAAGAATGAAACAAAATGCATGCTTTTTTCTTCTTAAGCTAATTGCTCGATAGTTTTGAGAATCTACATGGAAAAATTGTCTTATCAATAACAAAAATATAATCGATGTTATCAAACTTATGAATTCTAAGAAGATGAATGCATTACCTTTGCTCCCTCTTTGCCTTTTCCTGGCAAACCGATTTCTCCTCTTAAACCAGGCTCACCGGTTGGACCAGGGGGTCCAGCAGGACCATCTTTACCTGCATCACCCTGGTGGAATATATAAATAGCCATGAAGACAGATAAAAAAAAAAAAAATTAAAATGAAAAATAAACCTACATTTCCTTACAACAGGGTAAATTATGGTTCATAATTATAAATAACTTGATACAATACTCCACAGATAAGCCAAAACATTATCAACATTATCAACAATTCACAGCAAGGGGAAGTCCCGTTCACAGGTGACAAACAATCAGAATCACACCGGAGGGTGGGGGGGGGGGGGGGTGTGAACGGCTCTGATTAACTACATCAAATGTGCCACATTACCCATTGGATGAAACCACAACTTTTAAAAAAGAAAAAGCATTTGTGATTAAACTCTTCTAAGTTAGCATAGCTAAACATTAAACACCATTAAATATCCCATTTAACATTAATCTTGCACATTACATAACACTTAATTTTAGCATTTACTCTCCCTTTCAAGTGTCATGGCAAAGCATGCTGGGAAATAGAAATCCCAGCCCAGTTTCAGTTCAATTTAAGTTTGTCTACTTGGGGAAAGGATAGGTGTGTCTACTGCCAAGCCAATTCCACGTCAATCATCGGCAGTTCCCGACAATTATCTGTGCTGCCTGCACATTCCCGTGAACAGTCATTAACCAAAAACTTCCACGGCAATTTACAGTGCCGTTAACTGACAAAAATAACACATTCCATGCAGTGCTGTTGGTCCTCTGCGCGCTGCCAAAACAGTGCCATTCCACCAAGGCATGGACTCTATAAGAGCCCTGAAGGTGTGCTGTGGTTTCTGGCACCAAGACTTTAGCAGCAGATCCTTCAAGTCCTGTAGGTTGCGAGGTGGAGCCACTGCGGATCGAACTTGTTGGTCTAACACATCCAACAGCTGCTCAATTGGATTAAGATCTGGGGAATCTGGAACTCTTCATCATGTTCCTAAACCATACCTGAATATTGTGTGCAGTGTGGCAGGGTGCATTATCTTGCAGAAAAAGGACACTTCCACCAGGAAACACCATTGTCATGAAGGGGTGTACCTGGTCTGAAACAATATTTAGGTAGATGGCACATGTCAAATTTATGTCCACATGAATGGTGGACCCAGGGTTTCCCAGCAGAACACTGCCCAGAGATTCACACTCCCTCCACCGGCTTGTCTTTGTCCAACAGTACTTCCCCAGGTAAATGATGCACACATACATGGCTGTTCATGTGATGTAAAAAAAACAGGACTCATCAGACCAGGTGACCTTCTTCCACTGCTCCAAGGTCCAAAACCAACGCTCACATGCCCATTGTAGCCACTTTCGACGGTGGACACGGGTCATCATAGGCACTCTGATTGGTCTGCGGTTATGCATCCCCATACGCAGCAGAGTGCGATGCACTGTGTGTTTGTGACACATTCTTCCCATAACCATCATTAAAATTTTATGTGACTTGTGCCACAATAGCCACAACAATATATTGTCTCGGACCAGATGGGATAGCCTCCGTTGCCCTCATGCATCGATGAGCCTTGGGCACCCAAACCCTGTTGCCGGTTTGTGGTTTGTCCCTCCTCAGACCAGTGTTGGTAAATTTTCACCACTGCAGACCGGGAGCAACACACAAGTTGCCTTTTCAGAAATACTCTGACCAAATTGCCTTGCCATAACAACTTGGCCCATGTCAAATTCTCTCAGATTGTTATTCCTGACCATTTCGTTGATTACTAGAACTGATTGTTTGCTACCATCTAATCTACAGTACCCAGACCGTAATATATGGCCTTATTAGGAAATGATCGACAATATTCGCTTCACTTGTGACTGGTCATAATGTTTTGACTCATCAGTATATACAGTACAGTCCAAAAGTTTGGAACCACTAAGATTTTTAATGTTTTTAAAAGAAGTTTCGTCTGCTCACCAAGGCTACATTTATTTAATTAAAAATACAGTAAAAAACAGTAATATTGTGAAATATTATTACAATTTAAAATAACTGTTTTCTATTTGAATATATTTCACAAAGTAATTTATTCCTGTGATGCAAAGCTGAATTTTCAGCATCGTTACTCCAGTCTTCAGTGTCACATGATCCTGATTTCTGAAGTCAAATATATTTAAATAGTACACAGTTATTTTAAATTGTAATAATATTTCACAATATTACTGTTTTTTACTGTATTTTTAATTAAATAAATGTAGCCTTGGTGAGCAGACGAAACTTCTTTTAAAAACATTAAAAATCTTAGTGGTTCCAAACTTTTGGACTGTACTGTATATATATATATATATATATATATATATATATATATATATATATATATATATATATATATATATATATATATATATATATATATATATTCACAGTATACTTCTACACACACACAAATTTTTTTATTTGTTGATTATTTAATTTCCGCACCTTCTCTCCTCTCTGTCCAGCGATACCAGGTGGGCCGATACTGCCTGGAATACCCTGAAAAATACACACACATGATGTTGTTTACACTTAATAAAAAATTACTTCAAATCCCCCTTTTAAAAGTTAAATTATAAAATTTGATTATTACTAGAAAAAATAGGTAACCTGCTTATACTGTATGTGTCGATATACATTTACACATTTGACACAAATTGTATGTTTCCTAAAATAGATCTTGTATTTTGGATGTCAAAAAAGTTTTTGAAAAGAAAGAATTTATTTAAGAACGTACCACATTGCCTGGCAGCCCTCGGGGCCCTTGAGAGCCCATCAATCCGGGCGGACCCTAAAGAGAGTGAAGAGTTTGAGAGTGAAAAGTTCAGGAAACAAAAAATACATCACATGTGAGAAGGAAACAAACTCACTGGATCTCCGGGTCTCCCTGCTTCTCCTTTATCACCCGCATCACCCTTAGGGCCCTGTCCACACCAACAAGAGAAAGACATCAGACAGTTGTGTGTGGAATACAGAAGAAATTTCTCTAAAATTTCTGATGTCTAAAAATCACTGACATTTTCAAAGGTAGGTTACACTGTATTTTACAGTGCCACAGTTACATTGTAATTACTCAAATAAGTACTTAGTACTATTAATTAACTACATGTACTTACATGAGTTACAGTTAGGGTTAGGGTTTGGTTTAGGGTTAGTTACTTGTAATTATGCATAATTTACAGTTATTACTATAGTAAGTACACATAGTAACGTTTAACTACGGCACTGTAAAATAAAGTATTACCCAAAGGTATGACTGGAATATGAAGGTTAAGCATGAATTATCATCATATTCAGTAGATTGTCTGATGTCTGTTTAAATAATTGTTTCGGGTTTACCGCAGGTCCTGGATGCCCTCTGAACCCCTGCTCTCCAGGAAGTCCTCTTTGACCCTGGGAATATCAGAGATGTGAAGTTTATCAGATTAATTTTATTAAAAGGTACCAAGTCTGAATTTATGCCATAATATCTTCAAAGTGTGTAATATGTAATTTAACATTTTTTTTTTGTTTGAATATACTTTTTAGTTCATTCAGCCATGGTGACTTTGAAATCTCCTTTCATAAAGTTTATGCAGCACTCCAGAAATGAAACCTGGCTCTCTTTTAAGATGATGTCAGTGCAGTTTCTCTGACAGAAATGATTGCATTTGGCTGAACTAGTCAGAACTGCAGTAATTCAACAGAGATTTCTCATTTCACACTAATAAATTCAAGTGAGAGCAGATACATCATCGTAACAAGCTTGTCTGTGTTTCTGTAAATGATGCACCGCTTGGTGTCTGGACTATTTTATTAGATGACGGAAAGAGCTTTCATGAGTTCAGCTATATGATTTTTTTATGTACATAACATAATATAATATGAGGATTAATGTCAGAAGTAGTATTAGAATGGGAGGGCATGATGGTCATGATGTCAATATGACCTCATAAATATTAATTAGCCCTCACTAATCTTCCAAGACATTTGGTTATGTTATCTAATTAATTTGAATCAGTTAAACTTTCACATTGATATTTATAAACTGATGTCCTGTGAAGATGTGCTTGAGTTGTCTGGCCTTTTAGACTTTGTTTGCTTATTTTCTTTATTAGATATATTAATATTAATTAGTCAAGAGATTGAGTTTGCAGAAAAGCTCTTCTTGGAGAAAAACAACAACAACTTTTAAACAGCTACAGTAAATGTCAATAGCACTGATCTGTGGATAAATACTCAGAATCTGCTTTTTTAAATGCTCTGGGCAAAAAGGCACCTTCACCTGTTTTGAAATATTATCAGGTGCTAAAACTATCGCAAATGATGTCCTATAGCAGAATCATGTTTTAATGTGAGCCAACAGAGGTACATAATATCAGCTGACGAGCTGCAACGCCCCTGACCTTCAGGTTTATTAATATTCCCTTATGCAACGTTGAATCTCTTAATATCCATTGTCACATAATGCGTGATACACTTCAGATGACTGTTCACAGAAATGAAAAGCACATATTTTGCTGTTCCCTTTCAAGCGTATTTGCCTCATAATTCCTCAAACTGAAAGCAGGATTCATTATGTCAGCATTATGAACGCACTGGTGACAGTAAAGTGATGCTATAAATTAAATCATTTTCAGAAGCACAAGAGACTTTTAACCAATCCTGACTCTCTACTGCCCTCTTGAGATGATTCGCACAACCAGGAAAAGTTACTTCATTACATTAATTACAAAATTATTCTGGAAGTGTTGGAAACAATAAAAGCTCACCGTCTCGCCTGGATTTCCTTGATCTCCTTTCTCTCCCTTCTCTCCCGGCTTGCCCTAAAGATGAGGAAGTGTAAAATGTGAACGTAAAACAGGCAAAATATGTGGTTCATTATATGATACAGGGGCCCCAAAAAGTATTTCAACTGAGTGCATTAATAGTTTATTAGATATACTCAAAAAACTATTCTCAAAATCTATTACTCAAAATATGCTTAAAATCAAGACAAAACCGATAACTTACCGGTTCACCAGGTTCAGGAATCACATTTGCCACCTAAAAAAAAATAAAAACATATCACAAATAATATGAATTAGGAGCCACATTCATCAACAAACAATGCATCAGCTGAAACAATATATGATTAAATACAAAAAATGTTTTAGTCTATTCTCATATATTAATCTGATCTATTATATCAGATATCCAATGATTACTTATGTAAGATGTAAATGTATATTCATATGGTTATATCTGTATACAGTATGTCAGTTATCAACTGTACTCACATTGCCTGGGACCCCGGCCGGACCCCTGGGGCCCACCTCACCCTGTATGAATGAAAAACGGTCACAATGAGAGGTTATATCCTCACCCTGTCAGCATGCTAATTATCTCATTAACAACCTCATGCCCTCAGGAAACCATCTCAAATGTGTGAAACCTACAGCAGCACACGGTCAAAAATGGTCCTCTGTAAGCCTTTTATACTGTATAATGTTTATATGGCAAACGTCATTATGAGAGGTGACTTGTAGGCAAAAACAAAACTAATAAAAAAAATATAGCTGCAAGCAGCAATTATGGGGCCAAGCACAAAAACGGCACAAGAAGCCAGCCAACACGGCTGGGAGCATCAGACTAACTGCAACAGTGAGCAATTAAAGACCTTTTAAGATCATTTTAGGCAAAAGAGCTGAAAAATTAGAAAAAATGGGGATTTACTGGCTCATCACTTTCGACCAATAGGTGGTGCTGTGTCCAAATTGTTGTGGTATGTTCAGAGTGAGGTGACAATGACACTTGCAAAGTTTGGTGTCAATATGTCAAAGCAATGGTCTGAAGATGATACGGTTCAATTTTGGTGAAAATCGGAGCAACGGTCTAGGAGGAGTTTGAAAAAGTAGGTTTTAAAAGAAAAACAATATGGCGGACAGGAAGTTCAGCTGACTATGACAAATTTGATATCTGTGTTCTCGGCATGACCCAAGGAATCAACTGAGACCAGTTTCATTACAATCAGTTAAAATAGTCAAAAGTTATTAGCGTTTTTGTAAATTTTGTTATAACTTTTGACCACAAGGTGGCGAGATGATATGTACCAAGTTTGGTCTGAATACAATAAAGCATTGCAGAGATACAGCTTCAAGAGTGGGTTTTGCATCATGCCTCAAATTTGTTGCTCTGGTATACAAAAACGGTTTGATGTATCGACTTGAAATCCATAACTTTTTGTCGGCATGGTCTGAAGATGATACATTCCAATTTTGGTGAAAATCGGAGCAACGGTCTGGGAGGAGTTCGAAAAAGTAGGTTTTTAAAGAAAAACAATATGGCGGACAGGAAGTTCAACCGACTAAGACAAATTTGATATCTATGTTCTCAGCATGACCCATGGAATCTACTGAGACCAGTTTTATTACAAGCGGTTAATATACTCAAAATATACTCTGGATCAATTTTCGTGAAAATTGAAGTAACGGCTTAGTAGGAGTTCGAAAAAGTAGGTTTTTCAGAAAATTCAAAATGGCGGAAAAATTTTCACAACGGAAAATGACGTCATTGGGTGCATTTGAATCGGCTTGACCAAAGGAATTTTGTTTCTAGCCCTTACGGTTCAAAAGTTATTAGCATAAACATAAGTGCAAATTTGGACAGCTGGTGCTTGGCCCCTAACTAAAATATAGAATGATTTGGTGATTGTCATTTTTAGACATTTCAAATAATCAAAACTATGAATTAAGTAAATATACATGTACTACCATTCAAAAGTTTTATTTTTATTTTAAATGTTTTAGAAAGTCTCTTATGCTCATCAAAGCTGCATTTATCTGATGAAAAATACAGTAAAAACAATGATATATTGTGAAATATTATTACAAATCAAAATAACATGATTTATATTTGAATACATTTAAAAATGTAATTTATTCCTGTGATGATAAGCTGAATTTTCAGCATCATTACTCCAGTCTTCAGTGTCACATGATCCTTGCTGTTCAAGAAACATTTCTTCTTATTATCAATGTTGAAAACAGTTGTGCTGCTTAATATTTTTGTGGAAATTGTGATGCATTTTTCTTAGTATTCTTTAAAGAATACAAAGTTCCCTAACCTAAATACATATACACGTTTCCAGCTGTCTTTTTCGCTTCTCACCTTGTCTCCTTTCTCTCCTTTCGAGCCAGTAGGTCCATCTTTTCCTCTCTCCCCCTACAAAAGAGATGGAGGGATGAAGATCTGATAAAAGTATGACACAACTAGATCAAAACTAGATTAAATAAGACACAAACTGACTTGAATAAGACTACAAAATATATATTGGTATAATTTCTTATATTTTTCTCCCCATCCGTGTGCTGAACAAGCATCCAAGTGAATAGATGATGATTCTCACAGTAGTGTTTTTCTAGAACAGAGCCTGATATTTTTTACAAATCAATATCTATCGATTCTGTTAATCAATGAAACATCTGATTCTGACTTCAAAACATCAAGAGAGAAGAACGAGAATTTGATTCTCTCGAAATAACATCCATATAGTTCCGTCTTACTTGGCCTCCTCTCTCTCCTTTGGGTCCCATTGGGCCGGCCTGCCCAGCTGAACCAGACTCTCCCTGAGACAGAACAAGACAGAGAAAGAAAGACAGTTGTTTCTTGTGTCCTTCTGTCAAGACATTCTCAAGACTGATTTAAGTTTTACTTTCCTCACCCGTTCACCAGCAGGTCCTCGGGGGCCTGGAGGGCCCTCATCTCCCTGAGAGAAAGAGAAAGTGGCATTAGTGACAAAAAAATAGATTTCCATCCCAGATCTTAAACCACTAGTCCACAAATCACGCTTTACCTTCGCCCCTGGTTTACCAGGGAAACCGTCCTGTCCGGGTTCTCCTCGTTGCCCCTAACGGAAATACAAAATAATTAAAAACTGCAGTGTAACAAAAAACACACGTGAAAAGGTCAAAATCCAGATCTGGCCTTTAGATGAGTGTATAAATGATGAAGTTCTGCCTCCAGAGAACTGAGTTCACAGCTTGCCTCATTAAAACCGTTCTAACCTTCTCGCCGTCGT